>NW_028259151.1:10954478-11272638 GCF_977971745.1 Zootermopsis nevadensis | reverse complement strand
TCTACAAACCACCTATAAAACAAATGTCCTGAACAATACCGATTCAAAGAAATCTTGGTGTGTTTAACCATGCATCACGGCTTATGTGCAGTGCAACTGGCCACATGTCACACCAGCATACTGCTAAACAATTAACCCTTGAGTTGAAATGAGTGGTCATATCTTCCATTCCCATTTGATAAAGGTTAAAAATCGTCAATATTTATTTCTGACGCAGATTAAAGGTGACCCATAACTTTTTGACTCCAAAACCAGAGAGAAACACAAAATTTTTCATTCAGAGAAACACTGATTATACTTGTCCCAGGGGGTATTAGAACCTTACAAACTTTTCACTCACTTGCAGAAAAGGAATATGATCACTTTCTCCTGACACTTCAATGTAAACACTTCATTTTTAATATTATTTACATTTTTAAAGTACTCTCTTGGATATTTCTTGCTGTCAAAGTTTGATAATAATCTATGTAATTTTGATATAAAAATTTAAATATATGTTTTGTATTGTACACCATTCCTGCATACATCGATGAACTTTTCCCAAGTTCAGAAATGTAATCTACAGGAATAAATTAAAATTTACATTCCTTAATAACGATTTTGTTCCATGTAAATTCTTGGCAAATTCCAGTATAAGAACCACTAATCATTATAAAGATGGAGGTACTAACATTTTGAGCCTGTCCTCCAGAAACAGTCACATTACTTCCAGCAATGCCATCTGCAGGCTCAGTAGGGAAGGTACCTACTGTTTCTGCAGGCATCAGCATATTCCCCAAGCCACTTGCAGGGGAGTTAAGACATGTTGGAGGGGCACTGCTTGACACCACTTGCGTTCCTAAGTGTTGTTCTGCTAGGGTGTCCTCATCAAATGAAATTATGTGAGCTGGTACACGTTTGCGGCGACGATCCAGTTTCCACTTGCAGCTTGTATCTGCATGTGAATTATTTAGTTACACATCAGCACTTTTAATAATACCAGAAGAATGGAACATTTTTGCGTAAAGGTCAGGAGTAAAGCCATTACCAGCTGGGGTAACTCAATCAGCATAGTAAGTGACTATAGACTGGACAACGGGTTCAATCCCCAACAGGAACAGAGAATTTTTCCTTCAGCCTCTGTGTCCAGACTGCCTCTGGGGTGCACCAAGCCTCCTGTCTAATGGGTACCAGGGTCAAAGCATGGTTACGGCATGAAGCTAACCACTCGCCCCTACCTAGTGCCGGGGTTAAGAATAAGTAAAAGCTGTACCTCCTCTGCCCCACGTGCCTAGATGGTGTATAGCAGGACAACTGTTCTTTTACATTACCACCTCACCTGGCAATACAGATTGCTTTGTTACTGAATCCAAATGTGGCCAGACACTTCCTCAAGCAGTTTAGCAACCAACTTGTTCACCAAACGTCAATATTGAAAACTTATAAACAATTATGTGATGCCACGCGGCTCATCAATAGAGATTACTGCAATATCAACTTAATGTGTGGATGGACAATCAAAGTCACACTTGAGGGACACCAAAAACAAGAGAAGAGCAGGAAGATTAACGTGGTCAGTGCAGAGGCTAGTTACTGGGAGAGAGAAATGGCTATGAGTGATGCTGGCCTACAGTTGTCCATCCTCATTCATACTGAGAGGCACCAGAAAAATATCCTTTACAAGAATCAGGAAATGTAACCGTACTACTAAAATCAACACTAAGATATATTCTTTTGTGTAAACAAACACATGAGAAATTTCTTCAGAGGCTTACCACTTTTGTCTTCTGCCATAGTTTTACCTGGATCAGATGCAGCAATTACAGGTTCAGACCGCATAAGAGAAGGGACCAATGGTTCTACATCGCAGTGCGCGTGGCTCAGTTGATTCAGATCTGCGTTGTCAATGCTTATAGCAAACAAAATGGAGCCTAGACCTACAGAGGACAGAGATTTCAATAATACGACGGTCATCCAGAAATGATCGGGATTCGCCTGGAACACAGGCTGAGAGACGATGACAGCCACATAATCACACTTCACATAATCCCCACTGAGAACAATGCACCATTTCCATACTTCTGGTAACTTCTTGATGGATGCAGCAAACCAGTCTTTTGGGATAGTAAGCATTGACTCAAGACAAGTCATTTGATGGCTGGTATGTGGCACGGCACTAACACACAGCACCAACGCTCTCTGTACCCATCTGTCATTGCACTGTTGATGGAATTTTCCAATGAAGACACGTGAGTCACTACACTGCTGCCAATTACAAAACAGTGACTTGCAAGGTAGTGTGTACTATCCTGAAAGACTGGTTTGCCGCATTCATAAGGAAACTGCCATAAGGACGGTGATGGTTCACTGGTATGTGGCATAAGCAAACAAAATGGCCCATGAGATATACAACATATGCACATTAGACTGGAGTGCACCTTCCCGGTATTATTACATACAATATGGCCGGCTTATTTACTCCGGACCAAGTATCAAGAGTTTTGAACCAGTGATAACAAACCTGCAGCCATCGTTGGGAGCATGCTGCTTCTCTCCTGGTCTAGTAAAAATGCCCAGTCTTCAAAGAAGATAGAAAGATGGGCTGTGCTACCAAGCATGCAGTGCAGATAACGTTCCAGTGAGTGTTCATTGAGAGAAGAACGCAGCCACGCACGACCACGTCCTAAATCTGTCCACACGTGCTTCAAAACCAGGTAGCGCTCGTACTCGTGCCTCGTCAAGTGCTCCCGCACATAGTGCCATAACACTACAACAGAAAAATCTTATTATAGCAGTTTCCATAATACAAGCCTACAAAGTTTTCGTGACGGAAACAAATACCATCACATACATAAGGGCATCTTCTTAAAGCATTATATCAAGACAGAGCATCAATTCAACAGAAATGAAATTTTAAGTCGAACAGTTTGTAACTTTACACTATCAAAGGGTTCCAATTAGAAATTATATTACATAAACTAATCTTGTTATAAGAACTAACTGTATGATACCGTGTCTTCTTCAGCAAGTGACACAGTTACAAAGCTGATCAAGAAATTCACTGAAGGCTCATAACCGTGTTTACAAAAAATCATGACTGGACCCTATCCTCAGCTGTCTGAAACCAGTCCACATCTCCACAACTATTTTTTTGTAAGATCTACTTTAATATTATACTCCCATCAAGAGCTAGTCTCCCAAGTCATCTCTTCTTGACATTTACCAACCAAAATTTCACACACATCTGTATAGAGTGCCTAATATTTCAGCACAACACAGCAGTTCACATCTTCCTATAAATACACACAACTTAACAAAATATACTCAAGTTCTTGTTGCTTTACCATGGGACATCCCAGACTAAAGCACAATGCACATTTCCTTGTCATACAGCAGAACATATCTTTTGAGAAACATGGAGCTTTCTGATGTTGATCCAGTTTTTGGGTGAAGCGCAGAGTAGGTACACGCTGCATTTTAAATGTTTCACAAATCACTGCTGCCTCCATCTTCAGGAAAATGTGACTGCCCTACCAATACTTACAATACAGGTCTGCCATTTTAGTGTCGAGCCATAACCATCAGAGCCATCAGTGCTCTGGAAAGTAAAACTTCAGTCTGAAATCCTGGGAAGTCTACAGGGTCCCATGTGAAGTCAGAACCGTCTACATCAGAGAAACAGACCCTCGACAGAAAAAGACACAAAGGAGCAACAAAGAGATTTTTCTTTTTCACCCAGAATAACTGGTGGTATTCGAAGACACTGCATCATTCATTTTGAAAACACGATGGTGTTAACAAACCACCAGGCATTTCATGAAGCCATTCAAATCAGAACTTCATGAAGAAATTTGGTTGTCACATCAGCTCAGTTTTGAATACCATCACCTACATTCCAAGTACAGAGGACACCCCTACTTTATACAACCTATCACTTTAGATTTGTTTCAGACATTTCTAGGGCTTACTTTCTACTACTATTTACTTCTTCCCTCTTTCCCTCCTCCTACTCGTCTCCACAGGCACATAATTCCCATGTATCCCAGCATTCCAGACATTTTCCAGAAAGAGATCAGCCCCTTTAAAACCTGCCCATCTTACTACTGGTTTTCATTCAATGCTCACCCAGTGGACCAAAACTAAGAATATCGGCAGGAGCCAATGGGCAACGAGACTGCACTGAAAATGGAGTAACAAGAATCTCCAAAACATGGGCAATACAGCCCACATCTACACAACCCCACCAGCCAAACACAGGATCAACATTAGCACTGAAACACTGTGAAAGCTGTGTGCTGAATTCTTCCAGTTACCATCCAACTATAGGGTACTTGTTGTTGACTGCACTCATCTCACTGCCATCTCTGTGTCAGACACACAATCACACTTTCAACAGACGTGAAGAAGCCGATGCCCGTGAGGAAACAAAGGCTCGTACAAAGATATGACGTGAACTGACAGCCATTTTGTGCACATTATAATTTTCTGTGGTTATTTTCAAAACAATTCAGTTTACAGGCCTCAGTCAGTATTCGGAAGGCATTCTCCACAGTGAAAGCATTAAGCTAGTGTTTCTCAACCAGCATACCACAACACATTCAATTCAATAAATTTAACAATAATTCACATCATGGCATAATAGCAGTCACATCTCGTTCACCCACACTGTCCTCTCACCAGCTTGTAAAGAAGCTTAAATTGTTACTGCTTTGATAATTTTCATATTTGTGTATATCATATACACACTACACTTTTTCAAAACAACAGTTGTTAATCATAACATTCCGTCTCATAATTTGCTACTTTCTCTTAACATGTTATTAGCCTGTTAAATGTCTTTCTGAATTGTAATGTACATCACACAAGAAATGTATAACTTAAATGGCAACCATAACAAAGTATAGAGCGATTATAAACACAATTTATGCGCAAGACTTGCTGAGTGAAAAAATTGAAGGTTGTGTAAAATGATCTGCAACGACTGTGTTAAAAACCAAACTCACAGGCAGTTTCTACAATTAATTTCAGCAAATGCAATACAGACCTTGATGGTCCTGTGCTGGACCCCGCCCCAAATGCAGACTGCTAGATACAATCTCTGTTACTTGCCTGTGAAAATGAAACAGATGAAGGGTGTATACTGATAATCTGACATCTGGTGCAGGCAGGAAGAAGGTCTGACAGTGGGTGCAGTATAAACTGTGAAGTTCATGCAAGTCCTATCATATTTCAACACAGATCTTTTCACTGCAGTTTAATTTTTCAGCTCTACAAAGTTTGAGTATTTGTAGAACTTTCATCACAGCTTTTTTTTATTATTTGTAGTGTTCTGTCTGACGACAGGTCCATATATCATGAACAGGATCCTTCCAACCTCTTCAGGTTGTCAGGGACCTGCTCATACATATATACATTCTTGGCAGAGATGATCAGAAGTGGTTTGCCATTGCCTTCTTCTGTGTGTGAGTGGAATAATTGTTGGGATGCCACGGAGAAACCGGGGAAGCCCCCGGAGGAAAACTCTGTGATGCCTAGACCACGGCCTTGCCCAACACAAGTTATAAATTTGAGCACCACCGGGAATTGAACAAAAGATTAGTATGCTTACTTATCATAAAATACAGACCTGATTTCAAACACATTTTTAAACAAAGAATATTGACAGTAATTTCTGGTTAATGTAAGTAGCTTTGCAACAACAAATTATCTGCAATAAATGAACATCAAGGCCAATGAACTACACAAAAGAGCAAAGAATACAATCAGAAAATGTGTACCAGTACTCTTTTGCTCCCTTTATTTTTCAAAAAAGTTTCTGTTCAACACAGATACTAATGTCTGGATAAAAAACACTGCATTGTATATATCCCTTGTGCTTACAACTCAAATTTCAAACCAGAAATTCATACAATATGTGTACATTCCAATGCAATGTTATTCTATAGTACATATCTTTCACCCAGAAGTAAAGTTACAAATCTGCAAAAATGTAATTTTTCAGGAGACAGAAAAATGCTTTTCTTACCATGTAAAAAACAGTTGTTCAATGGTAATTTCTGCTTAACCAACTGTTAAGTACATCTTGTAGTGATAATAACAATATAATATTTTTCTGTGTTATTGCTCTCTTATATTTTCCAGTACTACATTAAATCATTCTACAGATACTTTGACAACAATTAAAATTAAATGTTTCACATTTGGAAAAGACAAACATTGTTTCTTCTTAAATAAATTTCAGGAAGTCCAACACAGAAAACAATAAATATTGAAGCACATTATTTTTTTTATTAAACATATATGTTTCCAACTTCTATTTCCATCCTCACATAATCAAAGAAGCAATTTAAATCTCTAAATACCACCACAACTTTAACAATGAGGTTGATTACAGATTACGCAAAGCCTGGCTTCACCCATTTCCCAAAAGCGATCCCCCCTACCACCTCTATCCCTAAATATCAAATAACCTTGACCCCTTGCATTCAGATCTTTTGCTTACTGGGTGACTGAACTACAGTTGATCGATGTGCACAAGAATGGGGAGGGGTATTTGAGGAGGGTGGTTCTGGATGTCATGTTCCAGCCCATAGATGTTGCTCTCTCTCTCTCTCTCTCTCTCTCTCAGTTCTCCAGCGGAGCAAGGTTGTTTGTGTTTAAGTTTGTATAATGAGGTTAGTCTTGGCTTCTGTTATGAAACTGATTTTAAGGCCAACTTTACATAATAATCATTATCCTTTTCCACTCCCCATAGTTCTCAAGGCTTCTTTTACTGCATGTACTCCATCTGGCTCTGAAGAGGGCCCATTTCTTCTTTATTTCTTGTCCAAACACCATGGACAAAGAATCGTCTCCTCTTTGTTCCACATTCACATTTATTGAGAATCCTTTCCATTTAACAGGGTCACCAAAACTTATAGGATTTGAGGTTTTCATGGCAGTGAGCTTGAAGATGGCTGTCTTCTGGGTTGTTGCAGTGTAGTCTGGTAGAAGTTTACCTACATTTCAGAGGTCCTTGCTGCCTCCATCATCAGGGTGATGATGGAGGCAGCAAGGACCTCTGAAATGTCAGCAAACTTCTACCAGACTACATGGCGTAACAACCCCAAAGACAGTCATCTTCTCACCAAAACTTCTTTCATCACCTCTTTGCCTCAACCACATGCTCTCCTCCAAATAAGTAGCAGTGATCCACACCTACTGCTTGCCCCATACAGTCTTCCAAAAATGCTCAACCACCACACATTCATCCAAAGATGGCAACAGCGATGCTTACTTTCATGCTGGATAATTCTCAACATTCATCACAGTTCACCTCAAAAGCCAACCTTGCACAACAAAGATGTTTGCAAAACAAGACACCAAGGAACCAGGAAATATGAGACAATTAAACTTGGTAGTGGTCAAGCTTAGAACTATTAAAGTGACTTAGCTGCTGTTACAGAATAAGCTAAGTAAGACTAAGGCGTGATCTGCTGTATAAAGCCAGGACTGACAGAGATATTGTATACATTGTAAATAAATGTAGCATGGGATGCATATTTTACAGACTAGCCTAAGGAAAACCATCACATCGTTGTGCCCCGATCTGTATAACAAAAGAATTTTTCTGTATATATTAAGTGAATGCGAAACTGTAAATACTGTTAAAATGTGACAAAGACTTCAGGTTAATGACAGACTTGACCTCTCATCATACGGTGTCCTACGAAGACATGCTGTGTCAATACACAGACTGTAAAATCTGGTCACTAACACCAATACCAAGATGGACTGACTGACAGGCTGTCAGTTATTCTGTAACTTTGGCCTGGACATCCCTCACTTCAGCCCTGAAAATGGAGGCAGTATGCTAATCTAAAACATTAGTACCCACCTACAGGTCCACATGGCATTGCAACACAGATCACCACCATCAAGAGGATTCAGATCTGCCTGTACATGAATAAAATGTGATGAGACAGTAAAATGGACTGAAATGGAGAACAGAGGAAGATCTAGTAATTTTAGCTCACATAAAATATAATAATGTAATGTTACCTTCCCCAACCTAAAGAGGGATGTCACATATGAGCAAGAAGGTCAAATGGATTAAAACCCATTTTGCAGTTGTAGACATGCTAATGAAAACATCCAGCACATGGAAGTTCTCCTAAAAAGAGAGACAGATTGTATATTTGCAATAAATTATCATCCTACTTATACCTGAAAGCTGAACTATTCTTCAGCAGAAGTGGCTTACTTCGAAGACCATGACACAATGCTGCTTCTATTCGATTGCAGAGAACTGCTACACGTGGATGACTTTCTGTTGCTAGTTCAGCACGCCCACCAAATCGAATTTGGCATTGCTTTACAGCCTCTAAAAGTTCTGAAAGCAATCTCTGACGTTCCTCTGCCCTTGTAGTGCCAGATGATGCATCTAGCACTAGGGCTGACATCATTGTAACAACCTATAACACAAATGTCACTGTAACTGACATTTATGATTCATGAAGTTCCACGATTTGGAGAAGGCAATTACTGAAATAAAACTTTACTGAATCAGTTACTCAGTTTCATACAAGTGAAACTTTATGCCACAAATGCATTTCTCTCTGGGTGCCATAAATCCGTCAGCTACTCTGACTGATATAATGCTACAGTAGTCTGTCACCTTCAAACAAAGAATGTTCTTATTAGCAATAAATATCGTGTACCGCTTTAAACGTACCAATACACTCTTTTTTTCTGTTCAAACTGTTTCATTACACTGTATGCCATTTAAACGTGCACGTACTTTAGAGCACATATTACATCATTAACACAACTATAGCTCAAAGCACTCTCGACACTTCTTGAACTTCACCATGGCTCAAACCTCTATACATCTACTATCACGGGTTATCGCAACCACCTATCAGTACATCGAGCGCACAGATAATCACAACACTGATTTCCTCCGAAAGACACTAGTCTCACAGATGTAAGCACACATTCATACGAATCAAGTATCGTTATTTGAAAGAAGGAATCAATTTACCTATACTATAGCAGTTCCTGCCGGGAGCCGAGAAGTGACATGTTGAGTTCCCATTTTACAATGAACGCATCGTATATGTCAGTTACAGCACTTCAGGGCAGAATAGTGTAGTAATCAACTGTTCAAAAGACAAGTCATGTTATTTTCCTCAGAGCCCAGTGTAGGGTTAAGGTCTGATACAGTTTTAGATTGCCTTCATTTCCAAGGGCGCCATTCAGGATATTACTCCTTCAATGCCACACAGGCTTCGAAACGGTAATTCTCAGCTTTCTTTAGAACGGTGTACCGCAACCTTGTTTCACCCTAATTTGTCAAAGGTACATGACGGCAGGCCACAAAAAAGGGTACAAAACGTTTCATGGTCATAAATAGGCACCAAATTTAAACCCTTCCCTATAAGAATATGAGCTTATGGTCTTTAGAATACTAGCTAAATCTAATTGTGTTTTGTGCAAGGCTAAAGAAACGCTGCAGAATTACTAGGGTACTTGCAACTTTAAAAGCCTATTTATAAAAACCGACATCCACGAAACACTGATTATTGAGATTTACTGCGTAGTTTTTTGGAGTGGAAAATCAGTATTAGCAAAATAGCAATTATATCAATTAGGTCTGAAAATTTTGTTACAAGGACTTTTCTTTGGTAAGGTTGGTACTTTTACTGCTTTGCCTCCGGAAACGGGTGTCAGTTGTATTTCCGTGTGTGTGTGTGTGTGTTGGAGGTGAGAAGCCAGGTCTTGTAATTGTTCTTAATCTAAATCGAATTTCATCTGCTGTTTAGTTTATCATTTATAAGTAGTTTGTACTTACAACTGTACAGGATAATCTGTGGAATTATAAGGTGTGATTTATTTTGTAGTAATTGTTGTTTTGCAGGTGACAATGGGGCGAAGACCTGCAAGATGGTAAGCTTAAAATATATATTAATCGTGCTTTGACCTTAGATATAATGCAGAGTATGAGTGGACTATTGAAAAGTTCTTGTGTTTTACTATTCACATGAGACACGCGGTTTGGTTATTGATATTTAATGTTTTGTGTATATGATATCTTTAAGTTTTTACATATGGTTGTGGTTTTTCAGTTACCGATATTGTAAGAACAAGCCATACCCTAAATCTCGATTTTGTCGTGGTGTGCCAGACCCAAAGATACGTATTTTCGACTTGGGAAGAAAGAAGGCACGGGTTGAAGACTTTCCTTTGTGTGTTCATCTTGTGTCTGATGAGTATGAACAGCTGTCCTCTGAAGCACTTGAAGCAGGCAGAATCTGCGCTAATAAGGTAAAATTCATTAGCATTCCAAAAAGTTTCATTGTCATTATTGCCTTACAGAGGTGTTACAGGTCAACATAACATCTTTATACATGAATGCACTGGCTGCCAGGATGACTCCTGTGTTAACCCATTATAGCAGAATTGCAGATGATTGTGCAAGAAGTTGGAAATTTAAATGTTCAGAGTTTCTCTACATAGGCTTATTGGACTAGACTGAACATAGACTTAAATTCACATAAAATAACCTGATTATATTGAATTGGGCCCACTGAAGAAAGATAATTATGTCAAAATATAAATATTTAAATGTAACTAATTACATGAAAACATAGTGTGAACAAATGAGGCATAAGTGATCACTATTATAAAAATATTATTTTATGGTTTGTCAGTCTCCTAGCCCTGGAACTGAATTAAGATGGACAGCCTAAAATTGGTTCTTCACCTAAAGGTAGAAATTACAGTAAAGTATGTTGATAATATCTATATCATAATTTTTGTTACAGTACATGGTGAAGAACTGTGGCAAGGATCAATTTCATATTCGAATGAGACTTCATCCCTTCCATGTCATCCGAATCAATAAGATGTTGTCCTGTGCTGGAGCTGATAGGTTTGTTATATTTATTTTTGAATCAGTGTATTACATTATTTGTTTCTTGATTCAGACAAGGAGGTATCTTTTTCAGTTTGTAGTTTGATGTAAAAAATGTCTGCACGGTTGCTTTGTTTCCTTGAATTGGCTTGCAGTTACAAGGTTTTTACAGAGCAGTAAATTTATGATGAAGCTGAATTTGTGATGCTTGTTCATTTATATAATTTTTGAAGCCCGACACGAAACTGAAATTCGAAGTAACCTTAACATGGTTGGTTTCTATTGGCTTAGCTGCCCCAACAGCAACCTAATACCTAGGGAGGAGCATCGAGAGGAATTTTTCTGGAATGTGAATTTTGTTGAGTTTGCTTAATTGAAACTGTCTTATAGGCTCCAGACTGGGATGCGCGGTGCTTTTGGAAAGCCACAGGGAACAGTGGCCCGTGTACGTATCGGACAACCCATCATGAGCGTACGAACTAGCGACAGACATAGAGCAGCAGTTGTCGAAGCTCTGAGACGAGCCAAGTTTAAGTTTCCTGGTCGCCAGAAGGTAAGATTTATATGCTTCCTACTTAAGATACTTTTACATATTTTGAGTCTTAAACAAAGAAGAAAACCTTATTGTGTGTATTAGCATAGTTTCCTGTTCTGCATTTACATCTTAATTCTAAAACCCTGAAAATTACGGGCCACATTAATTTAATGAACTACGAAATTATACAGCAGAGGTCCAGTGAAATTCCAGTTTAACCTTTCTATGTTGAACAGTGGATTTGTATTTGTAAATGAGTTGTTTAATGAAGATGTATTTACAAGGTCAGAGATATGACACCATAATAGGAAATACAGCATAATAGAGTATGGGATATTTTAGCTGCCGCTCAGAGGGAATGAAAGGACTGGGAAGTTGTTTAGAATTTAGGGACCTGCAGAGTTGAAGCAGTTGTGATGCTATACTTCGGAGACAAAACACTAAAATGGATTTTGAAACTCCCCGTTTCATGACTAAAATTAGTGTGTGGCCATTATATGGGTATTTCTTACTATGTTTATAAATATTTTATCAGATACCGTATTAATTTGTATGAATTTATATGCAGATTTACGTATCAAAGAAATGGGGCTTCACTAAATATGAACGTGACGTGTATGAAAAGTTGCGTGACGAGGGTCGTCTGGCTGGAGACGGTTGCAATGTGAAGTATCGACCAGAGCACGGGCCACTAGATTCGTGGAAGAAGGTGCAAGTGGAACTGGCACAGGTGGCTTGAGTTTTGTGTTCTTTTCCTTGATGTTATTTCCGATTTCTGTACTACCTGGTATTGCTAATAAAGGTTTGCAGACTGTGTTACTGCCTTTTATGTTTTCTAGAATGTATTTCACCGAGTGCTAGAATTAATTAAATCAGTGGCGGAGAACCATGTGTACTGCCAGAAAGGATGAGGTCATTCCTCCATATTTCACAAGTACTTGCATTTCTAGAGATGGTATTAAACATATAATAGACTTTAATGATACTAGTGCCAAATATGATGGAGGCTTATCCAGCATTAAAATGCTATAAAACTAATAATAATAATAGCAGCCCTTCAAGGTCGCCAAGTATTATAATATTTAGCTGAGCTTAAATGTCCTTATTTACGTTGATGAAACTAAATGTCTAGTTTTGTGTTTGAGCACCTCCCGAGCCATTATTTTTGTGCATGGTTTATTGCTTTAAAATGAAAAGTGAATTTGATGTTTAATAATAACAAAATGCTACTAAATAGAAGGCTAAGTGCTACCAAGGCATTGAAGGTGGTATAATAGTGTACAGTTTGGAGTTTGTGGCATGTTTATAATTTATCACCTAGGCTTCCCAGTCTCGGTACTTACGTGTTTTCTCCAAATTATAACTGTCTCAAACAGCTTCTAGTTACTGTGTGATATCACTGAAAGTAAGTCAGTGATTTGAATTTCTGAATTGAAACCATTAGATCCAAACAAACTAGTTCTTGGAATGGTCATCTGTGAATTGGTGTTGAAGGACTTTGGCTCTAAGTCCTATGCCTGAAATGACAAAGAGACCATAAAATACTTCAATCAGGATAACCAGTCTCTGGGCCAAGTTTTTTAAACTGAAGCCTCTCAGATATGAAGTAGAAGCACTGATGACCTGATCACCACAGTTGACAAAATAACATGAAGCTCGTATGTAAATTGTAGTCAAAAGAAATCAAGTGATGAATATGCAGTGATATGTTCTTGGATCAAAAGCGATGTACAGTAGTCATCTAACCAGATGGCTTACCGAACCTGAAGGTTCATCACCGAATCAACCAAAGCCCTCCACCGGACCCTGTCCTGGGCCAACAAATTCCAGTCTCCTTCAACTCCTATCTCCCTGACATTAAACTCCCATCTACATCTAGGTCTCCCCAGCGGTCTCTTCCCTTCAGGTTTCCCAACCAATACCCGGTGCACACCTCTTGCCCCATCCATGCCCCACCCATCTTTCTTCTTGACTTAATCACTCTGACAATACTGGGGGAGTACAGATTTTTAAGCTCATCATTATGCAGTTTTAACAAGCCATGAAAGTGTACTCCATACCAGAACACAGAATGTCCTCATGCTTTCTTTGCAAAGTAAAATTAACTTCAAATAAAATTTCCTAACCTGACAAATAGACATTGCCTAACTTAACTAACCTACACTGGCCAAACAAAACCTAACTTAAAAAACTACCTAACAATATCTCATCTAGCCTAAGGTAACTTTCCTTACCTAAAATAAACAAAGAAACTTCACAGAATGTAACTTAACATAAACTACCCTCCAGTGGCTCTCGAGTAGAATCAACAGTCATCAAATTTGTAAGATAATACCAAACTAACTGTAAAGAAAAACCAAAAATGGAAACAGATAATTGCATACACACCTGGATGGGTGAGAAGTTCAGGATGGCCACTGAAGAGAGAGCATATAACAGGACATACGACCTATTATATGACAGGATGACGACAACAATGACTTGCATCACCAAGGCAGTTCCGGATTTGCCGATAATTTAAATAAGCTACAGCTTGCGGCCATACAAGATGAAGTCTCAAAATAATGAAATATACTTCTCTTCTAATTATATTATTTTAGATCCTGAAACTGATCATTAAGAACAATGTTTGATTTATTATCCAAATATTATGTTGAAAACATGTTGGCAGCCTTTAACGTACTTCAGACACTGGACACATGACATGAATGTGTATATATGAAGGGGTTGCTAACCATAGTTTGTCACGACAGTCCAGAATTCCTACTCCAGTTGCTGATGGACCACAAAATTATATTTCTTAAATCATTTATTATAATGAAGAAAGCACACTACAAGTTATGCAAGAAGTTACCTGTAAGAAACGATGTCACACGATATACTTTAATATCCAAGGATGAAATTCAGCAATAGTGTCCAGATGTTAACATTGAAATAAACATAAGATAATGCATGGCCAAGTAAATAGTTCCTTTCACTGACAATGAAAAGATAAATGTTTTTACCACTTTCTTTTTGTCTTAGGCTTTTGTCCTGAAGTAGAGAGTAGCTTATTATAGACTAAATGAATCATTATACGTACATAATGAAATAAGTCTCTTACGGTTAAGTTCATTTGGCAGAATATTTGACAAATAAGAGTTTGTTTTCAAACAGTGAACCTCTGCCTCATGTAGACAGACTATTCTTTGAAGAATTCCGTCTTCTGGGTTGTTGCGCCGTGTAGTCTGGTCGATGTTAACCAACGTTTCGGAGGTCATACTGCCTCCATCATCACCTGATGACGGAGGCAGTATGACCTCTGAAACGTTGGTTAACGTCGACCAGACTACACAGCGCAACAACCCAGAAGACGGAATTCTTCATACTCACCGCTGTGATAACCTCAAATCCTACAGACTATTCTTTCTCCCTTACTTGGTTAATGAAAGTAATTCCTCATTTATCTTTCTGAAGTGCTATATCTATGAGACTCTATCTGCTGGAGTTTCAAACTCACTGTAAACTTTGTGGACTTTTCTAAAGAATAGCCACATTATAAATTGTTGACCATCAACACAACGACACTTACTACAGATTGTAAAATGTCCTTAATGTTCAGTTCTGGGCATTCATAACCTTGACATTACATTTTCCCTGTAATAAAATACCATGTTATGAGGACAAACAGAGAGGGAAGTGGCACAGCACCATGCACTTATGACATCAGTGCTAAGGTATGGAAAAAAACTCTTGGTATCCACCGAACTGGATATGGTGGGCAGTATGTTGGCAAAGAGGGTCATCAAGCCCACAGCAGCCACATTACTGAGCAATCCATGTGTACTGGAATCCTTATATGCATGCAACTAACTCCATTACAAATCAAATGAAGTCACGTTACAGACACTGTTACCTACAGCTGCACTGATTTATCCTGGCTATTGGTGTGGTCATGATGACCACCCATAGCTGCTAAAAGCTGTCTCGTTGAACTGCTAGAGCTGTAGCTATCGCCACTTGAACGGTTGCTGAGATGACTTGCTGTACTCAGTGGTGTGCTGGGAAGGGAGATGCCCATCAGCCCTTCTCGTACACCCGGCATCCATCGTCCTGGCGTACTTTCCACAGATGATGACGCATTGGATGAAGGTGCACTTGATGTAAATGGACGCTCCTGTAAGAGAGAACAGAAAATTGAATATAAATTATTGGGCCTATGAGCCTATACAGACATACAGTAAAGTTACTGATCACTACAACAGCGTATGTTCTAAAAGGGCAGATCAGAAAGTATACTTTACAAGGTGTGTATCTTGAAATGTTCCAGCAAATCTTTGATGTGTGTAGTACGTCACTATATGACTCACACAGTACTTATCTACATGACCTCTCCATGAAGAATGGGGCACTTATTGAGATGAGTTTTTCTGTTCCTTGTCCACAAAAGTTAGTGTCCTGATCTTCCAGCAATTATTTCACCAATGTTTCCACATTGTCATAAATTTTAAATCCATGCCCCCACCCCTGAGGTTGCTTCAGTGACAGAAACAGATGAAACAAAACGTGAAAGGGCAAAGGTAATAATATGCAAAGAGCAATGAAATGGTTGAAATGACAGAACAGACATCACATCAACTCTGATGATGGAGGCAGAAAGTCTTCAAAACTGTGGGAAGTAATCCCATGCTCATGTGGCTGAGCACCCAAGAATACTTCTACATAATAAAATACCACAGAGTATGTATCCCTTATATTTGGATCTGAAATACAAATAATAAATTCATGCCGTACTTCCACTGCTCTTCCTGTTCTCCTTCCTCATAAAAGGGAGAAATGGCTGGCATTGCTTGCACCAGAACGTTGTTCTTTGCAGACGCACGTCTTTACTTGCCACTGCTCTTTTCCCCACAACACACAAATTCAACTGTGATTATTCACACCTGCACTTGTGCGTACTTAACTTCCTTACCCTGTGACCAGTCTGGTGACTGTATTACTCTGAAATGTGTGTGCGTGCGCGTGCACTGTATGTTAGTCATTCAAAGAACATATGCAAAAACACTTTCATTAGGGAAGAGTCAACTAACCCTGTCAGAAAATAAGTGGATCTGTAATTGTCCTACAAGAATGCTTGCATCTTATTCTTTGTAATGTTTGCATTTTCAAACCACACCTCTTCCTGTACGAGATTAATTTACTGTAACTGCCTAGATGTGGATTGCTGCCATGTACACCACTGAACCCAAATAACAAGCCAACTCTCCCCAAGATTCTAAAGATGTATAAGTATGGCTTATGGGTGACAGCCATGTTGAATGTTTGGTGTTAACCACTGTTTCGGCAAACACTGCATTTGCCATTTTCAAGGTGGGTATGCAGTGGGGGGGGGGGGGGGGGGGAAAGAGAGAGAAAGTTCTGAAGGCCTTATGTGGGTCAGGCAGTGATGCAACAAGAGAGGAGTATGTGGCTGAGGAAAGGGATGACAGAATATTGAGAGGCGGTGACCATGTTGGACAGAAAACCCTTATAGTGAATTATGTGGAAGGGAATGGCAACCCTTTTTGAGGACTTGGTAGGGTTATTGGTTTGGGGAAAACAGGTGAAGCCAGGTTTTCCTGGCTTTGCTTAGCCTGTGGCCATCTTCGTGGTTAAAGCTGTGTGGCTCTTTGGATATCTCAATTGTCTCGCTGATTATGCAGGAATGTTAGCTGAAGTTATCCAGACATGAAATCCTATAGGCAAGAATGCTGTAAGTGGTTTCTTAACTGAATAGAATTTATTTCCAATAAAGAAGCTGATATACACTAAGTTTGCATGTAAATATTCCACACAGTTGTCTGTATAACCAGTGGAAATAAAATTGCATGGCACTACGTATATTGGACTTTATTATGTTTAATGGTGCATGTGTATTGTCACAGATGTTGGTGGATATTGGCTAGTAGACCCTTTACAATTACATACGCAATTCATGTTCCAAAATCTTCCTTGGGCACAATACAACGGTGGTGGTACAAAGAGGGGCACTGTACAAGGGTGTTACAGTACCTAGGTCTCTCAGGTTGCCTCTTTCCTTGTAGATACTTCACCAGAATTTTATATGAATATCCCCCCCCCCCCCATGCATGCTACATGTTCAACCATCACAGACTCCGTAATCAATCACATGAACAATAACAGTGAGTGAAGAATGTAATTATGATGCCATTGCTAGACTTCATATGGACTGCAGTGTGACCTTGCAGTCATGCAAATGTGACAAAAAAGAAGCTGTGCTGTGCAGAAGAAGCATGAAGGACAAGATATGAAGACTGAGTTAATAAATTATTACAAGGAGTTAAATAAAAAAAAGACAATAACATTAGCCACAAATTAGATGACTATGAGACCTACCCATTATTATGCAAAAGTATATTAAATTTTATCAATATGTTAACTAGTGAGTGAAGCACTTTTCAACATTCCGAAGTTATATATATATATATATAAATAAATGATTAGTAGTTTATGTAAGATGCCTCTTTAATATACTAAATCATTTCTGAGGGGTGATTTATGGAAACTTACGAGCACCAGGCAATCTGCTCGAGAGTTTGCTGAACTTCAGCGCTGCATTTGTCTTTTTCTTTTTGATTCTCTCATTGCAGCTTCAAAAATTCATTCATTCCTGCCCTGGTCTGATAAAGTTTTCACCAAAACAGTATAGTGTGCAGAATAATGTGTCTTATAGGTAACATGCTCATACAGAAAGGCATGACAAAACGTGACACTCAAGGGGAAAAAAAAAGCACTATACATGCTGAATTCATAATATAATATAATCCTGACCAGGGCTTCAGAAATACTGTTGTGATTGCCCACTCACCAGAATTCACTTAACAAGTACCAGTGAGAAGTACATTTTCAACCTTTGTTTAATTAAGTGTAAGCCACAGGAAGCATGACCAGGGTCTGATTCCTTGTAGTAGCGTAACTTTCTCTTTGAACCCATGCTCAGACCAGCCCTGGGGTGTACCCTGGACATCAGGCTTTCCCACAATATTAATCAGACCACACCCCTCATACTGTGCTGAATGAGCGACACGCTGCTTTACTGAGGTAAGGTAACGTCCCTGCATTTAATTATGCACATCCCATAAACATGTGGAGGTAACAGCTCCATGCATTCCTAATCCTGGTATGAGGTGGGTGGAAAGCTTCAAACACTGGCCATTTTTTCCCCAGGGAATGAGCTCTTGTTGCCCACTGGATAGGAGGACATCAGGGCACCAGAGCCAATCCAGACAATGGCAAAGAGAATAAATCCTTGCCCCTGCTAGAAATCAAATGCTGGTCATCATGTTGACTTCACACTGCCTAAAAGACAAGTGTGTACAGTAAAATGCAATTAGATCTGTTAAGCGGCTAAGAGACGTGTACTGCTGAAGCCCTGGTTTTGGCTTAGAGTTAATTTCTGTAAACTGACTAGGATGCCATTTCACAGCAATGTGTAAGGACTGAGAGGTAATTCACACCTGACTTGATCAACTGCAGACATCAAGACAGTGAAACCAGGCAGTGCACATCCTGCTCACCAACTCTCCTCAACAACAGACATGAGGAAGCGTGTCCTCCTGCCTCTCACCATTCAAATACAAGTCCGCAGCCTCCGCTTTCGTTAAATGAACCTGTAATAGCAGTAGGCTGATCCTAGCCTTCATCTTACAAGGCACAGTATATTGTAATGAAAACAGCAAAGAGTCTGAAGGAAACAGAAGATAGCTACAGTTACAGGCGTGCAATTAAGTTACAGGCAAACAGACAGGACTATAACGTACAAGGGAGGGGGAAAAGAAATTGTGAGGACAAATGTATGAACAGTCACAAATATCAGAAAAACCTCAGCAGAAATGGAGTACTCCTATATACACACATAGAAAAACATCTTCCTGTACAAGTATATATATATATATATATATAAAAAAAAGCACAGAGAATCAATTTTAATATCATACGAAAGGCTGAAAAATTATAGGAAGTAAATGACTGCTTTCTCTCATTTGCTGCCCCCACGGTGATTTTGAGGCTGAGCTGAATTATTATATTAGTAGCTCAGAAGCGATAAACTGGGTACTTCAGTTTATTACATAATGAGGAACTTTGTAACTTACATGACCCATTCATTACAACCACAACAGTGAAAATTACATGACAAAGAGCTGAACATGTCAGATGAGAGAGAGACAACAAATGCACATAGAAATTTAATGGGAAAACTTTCTGGAAATTGGCCACTTGGAGAACAGAGGAGATGAGAAAACAAAAGTAAGATGAACCACACACACACAGTTATGACAATGGGAAATGGATCATATCAAATGATAGTTTTAGTGCTAACAGTGTTGAACCTATGTATTATACTATCAGAGACATAAAGGGTTATCAGTTCAAATTCACAAAGGAAAACAAAATGACCATTAACCTCAAAGTGACATATCTAAAACTTGAGGTGGCTAGCCCAAAGAGTCATGAGCTGTCCATTTTCTTGAATAATAAGTACTGTTTATGGCATGGGTTAGAAAGAAATTATTCACACCAAATTTGTTATGCAGTAAAGTGTTAATGAACTTTGGTTTTAAAATGGATAAAAACAATGACATACTGAAGACAAAATGGGCAACAAAAGCTCAGTGAAGTGTAGAATGAAATGTGGATTCCTCAGAAAAATTAACCCAGGAGGATCCAACAAGATGGAATACTTAGGATGTTTAGATGTATTTCTAAAATACGAAGCCGTGGAGAAAAAACCAACACAAAAATTAAGGGTCACTAGCAATTAAAATACCTTTTTTAATTTTAGGGGTATTAGGAGGAGGGCAGAGAATAATAATATTGCACGATCTTGTGTTAAAGTTTTGTTCAATAACATAATAAATGCAATAAAATTAAAAGCGAATGCATCCAAGTTTATTCAATAAATAAGAAAGGTAATGAAGACAGAACTTGTTCACATTATAGGTCGATCAATTAGGAAAGTAGGTTTATAACAACAAAAACAGATGTGATGTTTGAAGAAAATTCAGATACAAGTAGATTGTCGGTAACCCAATAAAAGGACACCGAGAATAAAAGTGAAGAAAAACTGAAGCAAGTCGCTAGCGAAGGAAAGAAAACTGCTAAATGCCAGTAATGATGAGGATGAAAACACGAAGGTTCTTCAGGAGGGAGGGAGGGAGGTTAGAAGATACAGAAATCTGGAAAATGTGTTGACTGAATCTGAAAAGCCAACACAAACCTTTTCCAGCACTTGCATAACTTATTCAACAGTACCTGTCCACACCAGCCACAAACATGTCACGTGACTGCCTATTCAGTACTGCAGGAGTTGTGGCCAAGAGTTGGTCCTCCCACTTGACACACGAAAATGTAAACACATTCCATTCCTGAACACATTCACTAACACTGCTATTACTACCACTACTACTATTATTGCTATTACTAGTACTACTACCACTACTACCACTATTACTACTACTACCACCCAATCAACCAACCACAAAATCAACCGATCTCATCATCACTGATTTGTAAAGAACAAATTTTTATTCAAAGTTCAACTTGCTACTCTTCATGTTTAAGGAAGATAAATTAAAGCTATATGCAATGTTAAAGTTTAAGATTTAATTTTGTTCAGGTACTCACAAAATTTGATAAACCTTGAACTGCTAAAACAATATATCAACATAAATTAGTCTGATATCAATATGAATTTCCGATCAATTGACATCCAAATGAATAAAATTATGATTGAAAAACCTCAATAAAAGAGACATTTTGGGAGACCTAGATGTAGTTGGATATGAAGCAAAAGTGTGAGTGGATGTGCTGGATTAAAATGGTTCAGGACACAATCCAATGATGGGCTCTTGTGAGCAGGAGGTCCACAAAATCAGAGACTCTACTAATGATCAGTTTCTGAAGGACGAGCCTGCACTACGAGGGTCGTTACCTAGCACAGTGAGATACATAGTTAGTGATCCAATGGAATGACTATAAGAATGTAAGTAACAAGTGAAACAACGAACATGAAAAGTAAAGAAATCTCATAAAGGAAACCAGGTTATCCCAAGACACAAGATGGTACAACAAACCACTGAAGCCTGCAAGGTTGCTTACAAGCTCTACATTCCTTGAACCAAGTGGTGCAGATCGGAGCTTAACACTCCTGCTCCTTATTCAGGTTCTGGAAACTGACTATAATGTCAATTCTCCTCAGACCATGCAGGCATATACTGGAAAAGTTGACCACAACCACTTCCTTCCCAAAACATTCTCCAAACTTACACTATATAACACTTGCAGCTGAAAGATCATTAAATAGCAAAAATTCAACCAATCATTAATGATGTTGCTGATTTACCTCCCAGGAAAGAAAATTACTGTTTCCACTGGGTAACAAGGCACACAAATCCCAAAGCCATTCAGGAATTCATAGCAAAGATAAAAATTACTATGACCATACCAGCAATCTATCCCATCACTGAGGTAACATGGGTCACTAAATAAAATTACTAAATGAATTATTACTATCAAAGCCTAGGCATACACGTAACATTCATCACAGTCACAGTATGTTCTACTGCAAAATATTTTGTGATCATGGGGAAAATTATCAGAACTGACAAATCATTTAAACCACTTCAACAGGTTTTAATTATACATTACAAAAAACTAATAGTTGAAGGAAATATCAAGGAAAAGTTACTAATATTTTTTAAATAATTCTCAAAAACTTACTTTTCCCTGAAATCTTACAAAAATGACCATTTTACACTGACACCTGGAGAAAACACCCCCCTATATTTTTTGTTTAAAAAAACTGGACATGAATAAAGAAGGCTCAAAAGAAATGCACCTGCATCATTTTAAGAACCTGACTTAGGTTACTGCCTGCTGTTTATTCAGTCACTGTCACAGTTGTTATTGATGAAAAACTGCAAGATACCATTTCTTTCTACAAAAAGTATGTGGCAGAAAAATGTTCACTCTTTGTGTGAGAAGTCCGATACACATGCAGTCCACACCTAAGAACTGGACCAGACTGTTTTACGTGGTTCCGCTGTTCATGCATGATCACCAACCTTATCAGCGTGCAACGGACTCAGTATGGTAGTAGCCGGATCCTCCGGGGTATAATAGTCCGAGTCCTCCCCAGCA
The DNA here is from genome assembly GCF_977971745.1 of Zootermopsis nevadensis. Classification (NCBI taxonomy): domain Eukaryota; kingdom Metazoa; phylum Arthropoda; class Insecta; order Blattodea; family Termopsidae; genus Zootermopsis; species Zootermopsis nevadensis. The sequence goes on along the minus strand of NW_028259151.1, from coordinate 11,250,052 downwards.
GCTCCCACTGGCCCCGTGTCAGCATCACCCCCTCCAGCAACTGCCAGGAAACACAGACGTGAAATTATTGCATTTAGTTGCCGCAAAAGCCTCAAGTCTTAAAAGAACGACTCGATTTTCATAAAATTAGGCTGTGGAGGTTATAGCATCACAGGCTAGTCCAAACCCACACTTCTTAATTTCCTACAATTGGTAATAGCAATGTGACAGATGCTCACAGTTATGAGGTGGAAACATCGTCCTCTGCCATGACATCACTACTACCCATGATCCTCTGTGATGACTCATGTCATCTCCCCTGATGCCACCTATCAGTGATCATACACACTATTTATGCTGCGATTAACCTCTGCTACAATTCACTGAATCCACCTACTCAATGTGCTTAATGTTATAAATACAATGTATTTATTGCATTTTCTAAGCTAAATACATGAATGTTAACTCACTCACTAGTTTTCTGTTCCTTATGCTGGAGGCACTTGGTTTTACCTTGACTACTACCAGCCATGGCAGCTAGTTCATCCTCACCCTGGCCAACTTCAACCTTCAGCTCCAAATCATCATCATCAACACCATCATCATCATCATCATCATCATCAAGATCATCATCATGTGGTATCACTGCAGAGTCAAGGGGTAGAGGGTCAGTACTGGTAGCTACATCCAAGAGTGGAGATAGCTTCTCAGCTTCACTGTCTTCATCTTGTGTCTGTGACAGAAACAAAGCATAGGATCAGTTCAGAAATCTCACAAAAACTGTACACCACTACACAATTCATGCTCCTAACGTTTCGTTATGAAGTCAGTGAAAAACTAAATCACAGTATACATCATATTTTCAGTTTTCATGTATGAAAAACAACAAGTCCACTGGCCCTTGCAGGTCACTCCATTGCATGTGATCTGAGTCTTCCCTCTCCTTGTCAAAAAATATCTGCATGTCAGAATCTCCTTTGATGAATAAGTCACAGGCAACTGAAATCAGGTGAAGCTCCAGCCTTCTGGAACCATTTGCACTGCTTCCTACGTAATGCGATAATTCTTCCAGCAAACAAGTTTTACACACCAGATGATGTGCTGATACATAGGTATTTGGGAGGAAATACATAACTTGAAGGTCCTCAGGGTCATTCTGCACTTCGCATTTGAAATGCATCAACAGAACGTCCCTCTTCTTACATGCCATCCCTCTTTCCATGCACTAAAGACACTGCCACTGACAAAATTACTTCACATTTTGGCTAGCTTTATATTTACATATACAATTGTTTGCATTTACTAAGCATAATTTTTCATACTTGCCATTAACAAGTGAATTGTCTGAATTATTGCATATATATATATATATATATATATATATATATATATATACACACTCCTATTTTCAGGCCACTGGTTGTTATACTGGCAGGTCTGCTTAATGAACTATGGAATTACGAGAATTTACAATGCCCAGAGGCAGCACTAAATGTTTAACACAATGCTCGCATCAGTTCCTCATGTCCTGACCTTAAATAAATGCATCAAAGTCTGTTGTATAATTAGCTAGATTAAAACACAAGAAATATAAAACTGCTTATTGTTAGCAAATCATATGTAGTATAACATAATTTGCATGAAATTGCCAGTAAAAGGGATTTTTAGCTTTCAATAAATGCATCCACTTTGTATGTCCGTGACAGATAAACTTTATGAAATAACTTTAAAAGTTTCATAATATTAAGAAATATTTCAAGGCACAGACTAATCTTGAGCTGAAACTTAAAATTAATGAGTTCACACATGTGATTTACACTGGAAATGTGTGTGTGTAGTGTAAACAAAGGATTAAATATTACCTCATCTTGATCAATTACAGTCTTCTCGTTGACAAGTCTCACTGTGTCACGAGGTCTGAGTGCACTCTTGTCACGGCTGCAGTGCTGTACTAACAACGGCGACTTCGTTGTTTGATCCTTGTGACTCTCCTCTTCTCTGGCCAGAAGTACGGACATCCGGAACTGCAACGCCCAGCAACAATACAAAGTAGATAAGTCTCTCACCATCGCTTAACCCGAAATGACAAAGACATTATACTCGAAACACAGCGCAACAGTGATACAAATGAGAATTTATAAAATTAGAAAAACTGACCATTCTATTCGATGTTCATAAAATACGAACGTGGTTTCAACACATAATCTTCATTAATACTAAATAACGATATCTCAGACTATACAGCATCAACTGACAAGATGATTAGCGAACTGGAACTTTTATCATGACAAAGTACTTTCAGTGAAGTGATTTTTTGAAGGAGAAGAAGAAAAAATGGAAGAAAGGAGGACATTCACCATTATTACATTTTTTCCCTCATTTGATTATTTTATGTTCTGTTCCAGAAACTAATAATGTCCTTAACAGTCACATTTTACATAAATTCAAGACATTCAAAACAATGTAATACCAGTGCTCAAAGGACTTGCAGAAAATGGTTTCTGTCGATGTTCACACGCCTGTCACAGGCAAACAGAGAAATGTCAGAACGCATATTCTAAAGATGACCCCACACTCAGAGAAGATTAGTAACCCATCAGTCTGGCTGTTTGTCACGCTTCATACAAATGACACTTCATTATCTACACTGAAGATTCAACACACATTCTTATTGCCATGGTAAACTAACAAGTTCTTTTCATCCTTCAATTGTTTAAGAATCAAAACTGTACTGCATGCCACTTACAGCACAATGTACGCCGTTCTCGTTTCCTGCTCTGTGTATACTGTGCACAGGTGTGCTGGAAACATAACCCAAATATCTTAAATGTTTAAATTCTTTAAATCAAGGCTCAAATTACGATTTTCTTTGAAATGGATTTAATAATTTGTATTATATTTCATATATTCAAAGACAGTATCATGAGAAATAGTATTGAATAGGTCTAGATCTGACATTTTACAGTAACCATTGCCAGCCCAAAGATGAGGTCAATTTGAGACATGAAGATTTCTGTCTTCTGGGTTGTTGCGCTGTGTAGTCTGGTCGATGTTAACCAACGTTTCAGAGGTCATACTGCCTCCGTCATCGGAACGTTACTGTACACCTAGAATATAACAACTGCTAGAGGCTTAGGATCCTTTATATTTCTTAACAAAGCCATCTTTGAAGTTAATTAAAGGTCATACCTCTGGAGTGTGGCATCCACTGCCTCTAGGACTCTTGGTTACTGCAAATTCTTCAGGACTGGATGCCTGCTTCACTGAAGACGGAGTTCTCTCAGTACTGGACCTAGCAAACAACACAAATATACAGTCCACAATTTCTATTTGTGTACATTACAAGTAAAGTACAATCTATCTTTTATTAATTTTGCAGCGAAGCTTCAATGTTTATGGGCACCCCCCCCCCCCCCAAACAAACGTGGTGAAGTCAACATTTTTCACACACAACAACATAAATAAATAAAACTTCCCATAAGGCAAGACCTCATACCAGTGTTGAAACATCAGAAGCATCCAAGGATCAGAAATCAAAAATGTTGCTTCATCCACCAAATTGCCCTGAAAAGAACCACTGCAATTTTCATGTTTTTCTTAAATTTAATGAACACCTCTACAGAAGTCACCATAAGTCTGATGACAAAGTTAAAGCCACTGTGAATCAGCCAGTGACTTCACAGACAAAACTCCAAGCTTTACTGGAATGGATATAAAGAACTCATTCATCACTGGTGTAAACGTATCGCGGCCGAGGGAAATTACGTAGAAAAGTATATATATATTGTCGTCTAAACTATATTATAAGATTTCTTGTTTGTTATATCCTTGAACCCACTTAAAACTGGAGTGGGGAGGCATTACTTTCAGTTCATCTTTGTTGTTTGCTGTATTTTACATATGAATTTTGTACATCTGATATGGAAATACTCTTCCCTCTTCAATTTAACCTTTCAAAACATATGTGCATGTTAATCAGGCAGACATGGCAAGTAAAAATAACTAAATAAATGTCACAAAACTGGTAGAATGAATATTTAAATTAATCAGAAAGCAGACAGAAATCATAACATTTAATTACATGTTCATATTTCTTTCTTGAACAACATGTAACATGGATATTTTATTTATTGTGGTATCATGTAATATCATACTCAATGCATAAAATATGTTAAAATAATCACAGAACAATTTAATTTGTGTAGGAGGTCTCAGTCTGATACTTTATCAACATTAAAACACGCAGGAAAAAAAATTAAAGTGTATTCAAATTAAGTGCATAATGTAGTGTGAAGTTACGTCATCTACATTTCTATGCACATCAACAACACTGAGAAAAACAGAGTTTCCACACCTGTTGAGTGCCTCCACTGCCTGGACAGCTACTTCCTGGTCAGGAGTTTCAGCAACATCCAACGGAGGAGCTGCAGGTACAGACCGAGCTGGACAAGGGCCATTGAGTGCCTCAATGAGCGATACTGCCTCATAGCCAGCAGGAATATTCTCACAACTTCCCTGTTGAATTAAAACAAACTTCCTGTAGATATGTTCCCTGTACTGAAAACATTGTAAGTTCTATACTCTTCATTTTAAGTCTCAGATCACAGATAAATAGACAAGTGGGTATGCCACGTTGACGTCATACACTTTTGATAACAGCGGGTATGTAGACACACTTATCGATTGATAATAAACAATAACGCAAACATTACAGTGTATTCCAGTTAGTTCTGAGTAATAATGACAAGAACACGTAACAGTAACAACCACACGCCAGGTTGCAGAGACTAACCCAGACTAACTCATATTAGCCAAGATTTGAACTCAGAGTCTCACAACTACAAAGCAAGACATGATGCTTGGTTGGAATGACTGGAACCAAATTTAAATTGATAAGAATTTTTCAAGTATCTACCTCCAAGAAGATATCCATCTTGAGAAACTGTTAGTCAGTCAGCCAATCAAGACAGTTCACATTTATGACGGAACCACATGCTTACCTCTGTGATCACACAAGTCCTTTGCTGGTCTTTATCTAAAATATGTTGAATCCATTACACACACCTGTTTCAGATTAGTTTTAATTCTGTTGTTCCAAGTACAAAGGTCTCCCAAGTGGCCTCTTTCTTTCAGATTTTCCAAATAAAATCTGTATGTGCATTCCTCATTTACCCCATGTATGATACACATTCTATCCACTCCACCCTCTTTGATTTGATTAAAAATTGAGGATAAAAAAATTATGAAGCTGTTAAGTTTTCTCTGCATTTTCATGTTACTTCTATTTCTCTACCACTCACATATACACACAAATATATGGGTGCACATGTGAGCAAACATATGCACACTATGTCTTTAGAATTGTATTTCAGAGAATACATTTTATTAAAAACAACTTTTCTTTAATTCTGACACTTCAGTAATTCATTGTGCAGTTTTATTGTCTCGTGTATGAAATAAACATATAAGAAGCTGAATGCAAATTTTAAGTCATAAAAATAATAAAGGTCGCTAACTTGTTGAGGTCCCAGCTCGTTGGTTACCTCTGGAGGTAAGATGGCCCCTTGAGGAACTGTAGCAGACTTCTGGAGTGCACGAATTTGCAACAAAGCCCGGAAAGGCGCTCGGCAAATGGGGCAGTTATTTGCCTAAAACATACAACAGTAAAGATGCTGTGTCTTCTGACTTGAGAAGCGGTGAGATGTAGGTGTTTACTACTGTTTCAGAGGAATGTATCACTTCCATGTTCCAGCTGAAGTGAGTCAGGATGAGGATGTAAGGTGCTTACAAAAGCAGATGGCCAAAGAGAACGGAGACAAAAGGAAGAAAGGAAATGTGGCACACTGGCCACGAAAAGTGCAACTCCTTCACAGATCTCAGTTTCTAAGGTGGGCACTGTGAGGAACATTGGTCCATGGGAAAGAGTGATATTGAGTGGTGGAGAGGAACGAGAAGGTAAATTGGTGGTCCAGAGGATAAATTTATGAACAGCAATGGGAGAATGGCTGGTGGGAGTGAGGATGGTATGAAGAGGGTATGCAGACACCGCACCCAGTGGGAAAGCAGATAAAAGGGTATTATTGGCCGACAAAGAGGCTCTTAAAAGGGTAGGTCCTACAGGGGACAACTATAATGGAATGCCATCATAAGGACCATGGGCACAGGAGTGCTGAGTGAAAGCATTGCATTCATTCTGAAAATGGGAAGATTCCATGACCTCCTCAGGGAGAAACCATCATCCTTGTTCATGATATTTGGATGAAGCTCAATCTAAATCACTTCATGATAATCTGGTCTGCATCTGGATTCCTTGTCCAGGAAATTGGATTATCAATGCAAAACCAATTAGCCAGGTTCTCCAAGGTTGAATGGTAAGATTTGGCATGATCATGAAAAATACTTAATTTTCAACACTTTCAGCTTCTTATCTTAGGCAGAATTTTACATTGTAGACACTTACATTTTTATAAAACACTACAATTCTTAAGAAGAATTAAGGTTAACCAGATTCAGAACTTCTGATAGAAATTCATAGCACAAAATTTGTGGAAATAAGTTTCTAAGCATACAAACCAATTCTAAAAATTAAACATACATGTAAACTGCACGTCAGAGAATAGAGCGGAAGTAGGTAGCCTTTACCAGAGAGGGCATGACCAAATTTTCATTCACATTTTGCACACTACCTCAGTCTTCTCTGCAATATTGCAGCTTTTCTGTGTGTGACTAATGAAAATACAGCAAGAACATATTTATAAACAATTACAAAGCCACTATTACACATAGCCAACCTGGTAGCGAAGAGAATCGGCACAAGAGTTGCACAGACAAAGGTGTCGGCAAGGGAGAATCAAAGTGTCTCTCACATCACACATGCATATCACACATTCTGACCCATTATCTTCTGTATCCTCATCCAGAGCACTCTGAAACAGAGATATTACTCACCATATTTTGACACAATATACAACTACTGGTCATGAATCAGCCTAAAGTCACACCACTGGACATGATTCTGAACCACTTCTATCCACCTAACATCCTCAAAACCTGTATCCCTATGATCCATATTAATGTTATCCTCTCATCTCCTTCTCAGTCGCACAAATTCCTGTTTTTAAGAGCTTTCCCACATTACTTGCCTCTTCAATCTAAGTTACTTGCCCACAAAGTAAACTCTACTCTAACAATACCAGCTGATGTGTCTAAATCATGAAGTTCCTTATTTTAAAACATGCTAAAGTGCACAGTGATTTCAACCATCTTAAATTAAAATATTTTTTTGAAACGTTGTTATATACAGGTATTAATGGATAAACTAAGTTACATTTTTGAGCTGAAATAAAAGTTAATAATAACCGAATCACATGCATACGATTATTTTTGGAATATCATCAGTGTTACAGTAAGAACACACCTTATTATTATCATTGTTTTTGTTTTCAATGCCATAAATTTCCTGTAAAAGAAAGCATAGTCCATCAACAAACAGTTTCTGCTTCAATGCTTTGAGGATGTATGTCCCATCTGAATGGCGGTCTACAACTGCAATTGTTGTGTGAGACTGCCGTGGTTCTGAAAGAGAAAAACTTAAATAAATCCTAACAAAGTTTATTAAACAGTATACAGTAGCTCATAATATTTCTGTTATGGTTTTAGAAAAGGAAGCATGATAACATTTGTAAATTGTATGCAGGAAAAAAATGTATTGTACTGAAACTCTCGCTTCATATCATGTTTTGGAGGAATTCAATGTCTGCATATTCAGGGTATAAGTTTATTTTAAATGATTGAATAATCAAAATAGCAACCACTGAAGTGCACAAGCTGAACGTGTGATCTGGTTTGTAATCAGTGCACACAGAATAACAGGGGCCGTGTTTCTCGAACACAGTACACATTCTGAACACTACGTTAAATTAATTTTACTTGCATTCTGTAATGGACTGAGTAAAAGAGAAAACTTTTTTTACATGGGAGAGCACCTTAGAAGCAGAATGTGGGCATGTACTCTGGTAGAAGTAAACTTATAACAGACTACGCGGAGCTACAACCTAGAAGACAGCCATCTTTATACTCACTGCTGTGAGAGCCTCAAATCCTACTTTAACTAAAAGGCATGCTCATTTTCTATATATTCATTACCTTCCCCTTCTTCTGCAACACAGTGGATTGCTATAGGAATCAAATCTCGGTCAGGAGTGTATGTTAATTCTTCCTCCAAGTATTGACTTGGATCAAAAATATGAGACACTTGACAGAACTGTTGATTTGCCCCACGCTTATAATGATATGTTTCAGAGTTCATACAAGCATCACGAGGCGTGTACCTGAAATAACAACACATCAGTGTTATATTTGGAGGTGGGGATAAATATACATAGCGTTTCATGAGTACGTCAGTCCTTCAGGGGAGTACATATGAAGCCATTCATAGCACATGTGAACATGGGACCGATTCTTAACAGTTAAAGCGCTAGAGAGTTTACAGTGCAAGGATTATTTACACATAATTAAACTGTTTTAGTGAGCAAGTTCTTACACTGTACAATTCATTTTAAAATAAAGTGTTCCAAGTGACCAACTTCAGCCTGGGTACACATTGGACTCAATTTCCTACTGAACATATAACGCTACCAAGAACTCTAGTGCGGCTTACTTTGAACACGGCATTTAAAATTAGACAATGCAATTCATCTCATGTCCACTTCATATTCATGCAACCTCACATGTGGAAATCAAACAGGCTGAGGTCTGAAAACCTTTGAGGCCAACCAACCACAAAAGATGATTAAGATACTGCATTATGTGTCTATTGAAATGTGTTGGAACCCCTGTTATACTGGGGTACACACACAATTGTGTTCTTAAAGAAATATGTAAAAGTCAGGACAGTTCATTTTTCATAAGCCTGCTATGCCACCTGAAAGATGTGTGGTCAAATGAGGTGACTGCCAACATAACACACTAGTAGACAAATCTCGGTGTAAGTGCACATACTATGACTTAGAGCAGCACCACTGAGTTAAAAAAAATCACTAGATGGCAGAACACTCGTTAGAGGCATGAGAGAAATTGTGTGCATATATGAGCTTAGCCCACTGAGAAACATTATTTTTTATGAAGCGCGCATATATACACACTCTCCCACCAGGCACGCATACATGTGCTTAGCCTACTTAAGGGTTAAAGATTAAACAGACATGTGTAATTTGATTATAGATATTGTCAGTCTGATCTGATAACCAACACATCAGTGACTACCAAAAGATTCATTCAGTTACAGGTTCCCATGTAGCAAATACAATAAAATTAAGCATGTACTCACACAACTCCATTTGCCATGAAATCCTCCGTGCAGAAGTAATAGATAGTGATTGCACATCGAGCATCACAATCAAATGTGAATTCAATGTTGAACTGAGTAGATTTAGCAGCTTCTATATCATTTTCACCACACTTACTGAGACTTTCTGGGACTCGAACAAATCGCAGCGATTCCTTTCGAATGTTAACGAGGCTCTTCAATGTCTTTGTTGGCTCATTGGCTTGTGGTGGAGGATACGGGAACTAAAAATGAAATGTTCCCAAAAATATATTCAGTATCCTGCACAGAAAAGTTAAGGTTACACTAAAATTATAATTCAACTCCCACAGAGACTGATTGGTAGGTTAATGATGTGGCAACTATGGAGGCTATTTGGTGTCAAATGAAATGTAAGGATTTTTATGAAGCGTGAAGGCTACAGGAGCAGGAGATGGCCATGGCCTGTTTGAAAATACTATGTTACGTTTCCCAGAAATATTTATAAAACTTTAAGAAGTTGCAAATTCAGTCTGTTATTGGATCTAGACGTTTACTTCGTAAATGTTGTCCTATAATCAATGTTATAAGAGGCTGCTCCATCAAAACATGACCTTTAACCTTTCTGAATGGTATCTGTGATGTGAGTTCTTTGGGATAAATGATATCTGTATAAGTGAGGTGTTCAACATCTGCTTGGCTATGTGCTGTCAGCGCACAATATTCACCAAAGATTCTTCCACATATTTGTGTGGTTGTCTGTCTGGCCAGGGATTCCCTATGCAGAAGATCCCCCCCCCCCCCTCACCACAGCATGCAGTTATAACTGTAGATCATTACATTAATGTTCCATTATTGTTATTCAATTTTAACCAACATTTGAATGTGCTTCTACATCCTTGTCACTTGCTTTGTAACAATCTGTTAACGTTATCGCTTCATAAATTGACATTATGTCAATCACTACTTTTGAAATATGACACATTCTAACGATTCCGACTCAATTGTGGCAGTTGGCAACCCTTACGGTATAAAAACATTACTTACAGGGGTAGGCCTACTTCCTAGGAAGTTCAGATCTGCATTTTCCCCAAACAAGTAGGCTTCTGGTTGTGGAGTATCAAACCTCTCTCCGCCCATGATGAAATGGCTCCCAAAATAATTGCCTAGATAGGAAGAATGGTGTATTAGCTACTTTCAGTGCCAAGACTTATACAATTACAACTCAATTAAAACTCTTAACATACCTGATTTTGGCGGATATTTATATGCATGATTTGATACAACATCGACCTCTTCTACTCCAGCATGCTGTCTGCTTGTTAAGGCTCCCATACTCAATTTGGCTCGCCAAATAAACAAAAACTCTAAGCACAAAAGTCACTGTCAAACAAACTTTATTTTCGTTCAGCTGCCTCCTTGATGCTTATGTCACAGATTATAACAACCGATGTTCTTAGATATTCAATGCAGCCAAGTCATTCCATCTACACCTAAATTTCCTGTTGGCAACGTTAGTCATTTGTAATACTGAAAAAGCGTAATGGTATTATGGAATCAGTAGACCAGAATGGTGCTGTATTATCTTCTCAATTGACAGTTGATAATGTCGATGTAGAATTTTTACCACTCATATATGAGATAATCAGATGGTACGAATCTAAGTGATGTGTGTACAAAAGTGTATTTGCATTTCTCTGTCGTCTTTGAAGTACCCGGTTAAATTGCTACGTGGTACACTTTAATATTATTTTATTTATAGATTGCATTGTCCTAAATTAGCTCATAAGGGAACGTGTTTAATTTTTTGTGCAATCAACTTCAAACAAACTCGCATTAATGGGAAACTGATAATTTCAGTGTTGAACGAGACCCGCACGATACAAGCCAGAAAGCAAGGGAGTCTCAGGATACAAGCCAGAAAATACTAGAACTGCAGAGAAAGCTTGATCAAGCACGGAATCAGGTATTGAGATATTGCGCGTTATTACTTACGCGAGTTCTTATATTCATATGAATACACTGCTATTTTTGTCCATTTTGTGTAGGCACTTTGTAAGCATATATTCAATTAGCAGTCATAGGGTTCCCCTCCAGTATGGAGTTCCAAGGTGCAGGAGTAACAATGCATGAAGATGTTTGGTTATAAAACTACACTGTTACATTACAAGGAACTTTTGCAGGTCATTGAGGACTGTCTAGTAGATAAGAGGAGGTTTCAGTGGTGTGGAAATGTATCTCAGTCAGGGGAGATACAAACTGCTTACAGAATTTTGGTTGGATCTCTTAGAAAGTAGGCATTTGGAATGATATCTAAGAGATGGTTTCTGAAGATGAGAAATAGAGCTAATTAAGGGCTGTATCCAGCAATGACTTGATGTTGAAACTTTGCATTATGCTTCCAGTTAATTAGCCTGTCAAATGGTTAGGTGTTTTTAAAGTGGAAAGATACGTAATATTGATATTTTACAGAACATGTCTCATGATTTCCTGGTTATAAGTTTATCAAGACATATGACAGACGAGTGTAGACCGACTCCAAATCTCATGAACCCATACTTCATTCTTATGTTGGGTCCAGTGAACTTGTCGGTGTCTTGAGCTTGCATTTGTAGCAACCGAAAGTTATGTCACATTTAATGTATGATTTGAAGTTTTCACAGTAATGTGAAAGATGGAGGCAGTGTGTTCCTCTGAAATGGTGTACAGCCACAATATTACACAGTGTAAGAACTCTGAGGATCACCTTGTATATTACATTTAATATAGCCATTGGTATTCCTGTGTTGTACACATTCTTAAGTGATGATAATATTAAATCTCGTCCCAGTTTTCTGGTACATGTGCATCTCAAGTTAGCTGTATTTAGTCTGTGTATAATTTGCTCTGACATCGTTTCTTGTTGAAACTCTTTGATTATGCCCCTTGTCATATAAATTTAAGGCTCATGTGTCATGGCAGTTGCAGTGTGTGTGGGTAGAGAGTAAAATGGAAAACCAATTTTACAGCAAATATATCACCATGCAATATTAAATCTGTACTATGTTTAAAGTAACCAAAAATGTGTTTGATACAGATCCGCAAACTTCCTGGCGTGGAATATAGCAAAGAAGAGCAACTCCAGAAACTTGAAACTCTGAGAAAACAGCTGCAATTAAAGAAAGACCTTTTGCTGAAGTATAGACATATGTGTACTTTTGACATTCCAAAATCTTAAAAGTAGTAAGGTATGTGTATTTAAGAAAGCTGTATCAAGTACTGTTGTTATTTTATGTTGAATGGCAAATATCAGTATTATTTTATATAGTGAATTGGTTGCAGTGTTGGGCAGATATTTCTGACCTGATCTAAATGATCATACAGGGCTGGCCAAAAGTTGCGATCAGATGGCATAAAACAAGAGTAGGAGTTTAGTATGGAAACATTTCATTTCTCAGCAGGGCAGGATATTTTTCTTTCATAACGTCTAGACCAGGTCTGAGGCCTACCCAGCTTACTTTCCAGTGGGTACCAGGTTTTTTTCATGGAGGGTGAAGTGGCTGGGTCATGGAGCTATATCTCCACTCCCCTGTACAGTATTTTTAAGCACCAGGGACAACTTTACCTCTACCTTTACATTTATTTTAATTACTTACAATTATATATATATATATATATGTAGGTTTCTTTTGAAGTATTAGTATTTACATTAAATAAAGATAACTGCCTTCTGGGTTGTTACACCACGTAGTCTGGTAGACTTTCACCAACATTTCAGAGGCCCTTGCTGCCTCCTTTATCAGGGTTCACTGCCCTGAAGATTGAGGCAACAAGGACCTCTGATACATTCATAAACATCTACCAGACTACACAGCACAATGACCCATTAGACAGCCATCTTTGGACTGACTGCCATGAAAACCTCAAATCCTACTTATATTAAATACTTTGTCTTATGTTTCCTTTTTAATAATAATCATTGTATTTAACAAATAAATGATTAAACTTTATGCAGCGAGTGGGATGGTTCTGCGCTTCTTCTTCCGTTATTTGGCCAACAATGAACGAGTTGTGAGTCGGTTGGCTGAATCCTATCCGATCCGTCGTGCAGCTCAACTTGTGGTGTACCTGTTCACACGTGGCCAACAGGCAGCTTCAAATCCACGGCTAGGTGCTGAAAGATTAAGGTCATTTGTAGCCAGGTTTCAAGCTGAGCTTCAAGATGCTCGCAAGGAGATGGCAGAAGCCAGTGAAGAACTAAAAAAGCGTCAGCAGAAGTAATAGCAATTGGAACAAACGGTGACTGTGTTCAGAGGAAGATGGTCTTTGACATGTCACGTAGTAGCTCTGAGCTTAAGCATTAAGACAAAAAATTCAATAGTGTATGAAAATAAAGGAACTTTGACATTAATCTGAGAGGTACATGTCTCACGAATGGTTTATGACCAGAAACCTACAAGATCTTAATAATGCTAACAGTGAATGTGAAATATTTAGTATTATGAATGTCTCAAACTCTCATAATTTAAAATAACAAATTGTTGTTGAACTGTATGCATGTATTTAAATTAAGTTTCCACTGCAAGATAGAAATTAATTTTACCTTGCCATATTCTGTCAGAAGTTTGTGATCAGAATGATTGGTGGTGGGAAGAGGTGTTCAGTGATATTCATTGGCAATGATCAAAGATGTGGAGGATATGTAGATAATGGGTGGAGAGTCAACAGCACGGCCACAAACCGGACACTGTTAAGCTCTGTAAAACTGCATTTCATGGTTCCCCCTGCACATCTGCTACATCGAATTTTTGTATCACTAGTTCCTCCCTTCTTAGGTGAAAAATATAGGCGTGTGTATGTAGACTTTTTGGGTCCAAGTCTTGCTCTACTTCTTATGGCAGGTATGTTGCACTATGGTCATGCCTCAAAGGTACCCTCTGCTGCTGCAAGTACAACACCTACTGAAGTGCTACTACTTTATTCTGTGCTGATGCCAGTAGCAGCATATGTTCTTGGTTGGCTTTGCCAGGCCACAGTGACTCTTACTGAGATGACAGCCTTGCTAGGGTATGGCATGTTTGGTCATGTCTTCACTCTTGCTGTATCGCTGTTTTTTTATCAAGAAGCGAGTAATGCCTTCTTCTTCTTTTCATTAGCTATATTTGGTGGGCTGAGTGCTCTTAGGGTAGCACTGGTCTTGTTGGCATCAATCCCAGTCCCTGCAGCACGTCTTTTAGTATGTAGCCTTGTGGCTACGTTACAGTTGCTCTCTTTGGTGTTTCTTCATTTTGCTTACATGCACAGAACCTTTGTGTATGCAGCCGCTGAGCAGACAGACACAAGTCTGTAGTTCCATTTTTGCAGTTTGCCTATAGGTTAATCAATGTAGCAGCTGACTCTTCAGAGCAAATCACTGCCCATTTTCCCTTTGCAGTCAGTCTTTAGATGAAGACCTTCAACAAGAATGTGAGGAGTGCACCTACCCCTACTAAAGTGGTTCAGAGCCCACATGAAGCTGTCAGTCCCTTCTCCTGGTCATCATCACGCTACCATTAAGCGCAGCATAGTCCAATGCACCTCAGAAATGTAGGCTACTCCTTAACCATTGCTAACATCAGCATAAGACAGTTTCTGCTTTTAGTGAAGGCATCATCAAAAACAATACACATTTATATTTATTGTAACATGATTGCAATAAATACTAGCCCACCCATTCTTTTTGTTGATGACCTCCAAGAGAAGTTCCATAGGTTTGGATCCAGGTACAATGTAGGCTTTGTACCGCTGCAAAGATAATCACTGTGTAGTTTGGAATTACTTTTCCTTGTACTTCATTAAATATTTACCACATCAAAAACATTTTCAAATAAAGGTTCGTCTTAATGAGATCTACGTACATGGAGCACTCTGAGAGTATAATTTTTGTGTGTCTTGCATATTGTTTGTAGGAAACGTGTACCTTAAAAATGGGACTATTTCACGATTTGTACTAATGTTCTTCAGCCAGAAGCCAATACAATTGTTTGTGAAGCACATATATTTCTTTCATTATACCTACCAATTTTATGAACAATGAGCCCTTTTGAGGAAGTAAATAAAGTTTAATTTCAGGTTTAAATGTAACATGGAGGATTTATTGAACTGACAGTCAAAATTAAATTTGCCAGACAACTTTTCAGTGCAGGCTTTCAAGCCCAAATGTAAACAAATTCTGTTCGGTATTCTGCAGACACAACAGGTAAACATATGGACTCCTTCCCTGTATGCATTCTCTTTGACCATGTTGTGCAAGAAATGCATAACGAGTCCTTAGAAGGTTCGAAGGCTATAAACAATGCTGACTGGGTGAAGCAAGAAATATCAAAGGGACCAAGTAATTGTACAGAATTTTTATTGTGAATTGGTATGGTTTAAGAATAGGGAAGAATGTGCCATATTCTGATGTGTGATTAAAGCTACTACTCACTTTCATCTAGTGCCAACATTAAAAAAAAATTGTAGTGTTTTTGCCCCCCCCCCCCATGTGCCTTTTACCTTACCACACATTCAACTCCCTGAAATCCATCAGAACATAATAAATAAATTTACACAGAAGTATAATTACAATAAGTATTATTCCAAATACAATTTATTTTAACTGATGCTTTATTTTTACTGCATCGCTTCGTCAACTTGAGACCATCCTAAGGTGGCACACAATCTTAGTAAATGCTAAATTGAACTGTATGACATACTGTAGTTATCTTAAGCTTAAAGTAATAAATAAAATGATGAACTTCAAGGACGCTTTTAATGCACATGTAAGGATCTTCTAGGATGTAGTTTACATATTTATAAATTACAGCAATAAGATCAAATAATGACTAGTATTAGTACTAGTGGTGACTCAAATCCTGGAGTTAATTTCAATTGAAACTAAGCATGACTATATCAAAAATAGAGGAGTTCCTTTAATGAAATCAATCTGAAGCAGTACCCCCAGATACAACAAAAAAATGCAAGGAACAACATTGGCATTTGTAACATAATAAGTAATGATTCAAAAAAGAAATACATTAATGTTAATTCCAAAATTCCAATCATTCATGGCCTAATAAGACTACATTAGCTCAATCACCCTATTTGACCATTAATAAAATCATACAATTCTCAAGCCTATAAACTCACAAAATTCATCATTAGAACACATGCTCAGATTATACACTTATGAAACACATTTAAAATAGAATAATTTTGTTACCCTAATAGATGATTTAAATAATATTACCAGGGGTGAAAATACCAAAATATGCTCAAGATGGTTGTTTTCTGGATTGTTGCACCATGTAGTCTGGTAGAAGTTTACCGATGTTTAAGAGGTCCTTGCTACCTCCATCATCAGGGCGATGCCTTATACTTTACATACAAACACACAAGCGTCACACATGCTACTGACCTTAAAACCCTGCTGTAAAATGGAAGTTTTGCAGGTAAGAGTAAAAGCTGTTGCAGGAGTGAATTCAAATAATATAGACCTCTATAGTAATTTGTGCACATTTTAATGAAATATATATCTGAGCATATATGATGGTAATTCAAAATTACTGAATAAGTATTGATAGAAATAACATTAACTGGTTGTTAATTTTCAAAACCAGTGCTAGAAGGGGGCTCATGGCCCTTGCATTCAACATGAAAACTATTCTAAGCCTGAGGAAAGAAAATAGTTTCATTACCCTGCAGTACACAACCTGCTTTGTAATTATTTAACTTGTGGAGTTACACGTGATATCTTATAAGAAAGAATTCCATTCTGTTCCTTAAATTATATATTGAGATTATTACATTCAACACACAATAGTTTAAATATAAAAAAACAACCAGTTTATTAGTGGAAACATTTTTAAATTAAATAGATTCAGACCAATTTCATAACGTAATGCACCACCTATGCACTTAAAATTAAACTGAACGGGGGCTATTTATATGGTGAATAGGCTCATTCATTACATAATATTCTTACTATAACGCATGTTCGGTACAATATTTATTTGTATTGACATACGGTGAAACAGCAAAACCAGTTCTACAGCGCACTGTATAAAGGTATTTCATTGCAGACTATGAAGTTGTAGGATTCATAGTTGGCTGAGGTGTGTAATTAATTGTAACTGAAAGATTTTGTGCCTAGGTCGGGGGTATCTGTAATTACAGTTTAAATTATGAGGGTGTTTAAGTAAGTGGAATCAATGAATTAAATACTTACGTACGCATAACGATGGCAAGTCTCCGGCTTGTTTTCTGTACTTGTGATGTACTATTTATTTAACATCCTATTTTAATTGCAATCTTTACACTTCATATTTGAGAAAGATTTTAAAGGAGGGGTTTCTTTTTCAGCATGTCACTTGTAATAACTACTTCCCATTACGTAAGAACTTCCGGTATGAGAAATATGATCGAACGTACACAGCAAACAGTATGAAAATCACTCATAATACCTTTTTGAAATATGTAGAGACAGATTTACATCAAAACAGTTAACACCAAACAAATGGAAACGTAAGTGTTGTTTGCCGAATAAAGACTTCAGATAAGAGAGTACGTGTCAGTAGAGTGACTAGGTACAGACTATGTAATTTGTAGTTGTATGAGGAACTAGTATTGTATTTGTTCCATGCCATGTTTTATTTGTGAACTTTGAATTTGGTTTGGTTAGGTTTTGTGGGAAGAGAAGACATGAGGTTACTCTGATTAACGTGGTTGTTGGACGGATTTTGATTGTTTGGTGACTAAACTTATAAGCACGTTTTTCATATTAACGTTGTTGGATACAAGTGGTGGTTGAAATTCCACTGGGTGGCAAACAATACCTCTGTGTTAGATTAGGCAGGGACTTTAGATTTGTTTACATTACATTACTTTGGGCAAGGTTAGGTTTCCATTTGTAGGGTTAGGTAAAGTTGTGTTGGAATGGTTTAGCGGTGTCAGGGTTAGTTTAGGTGAGTCAGATGAAGTTTGCAAAGGTTAGGTAAGGTTAGATTGACTTTTCGTGGTAGGTTAAGTGAGATGAAACAAATGACGAGCTATTTACCTATGGTTAGAAAATCCTAATTTGGAAAAATGTATGTTGGTGGAGGGGGTCAAGAACACATGAGGAAATAAAAATACTGCTAATACAAATGGTAACAACAATAGTAATTTATAACACTTGTGGAAGCAAGCAGGAAAATTCATTAGTCACCATCTATGCCGAGGCACTGTCTCTCATGAGCTAAACTGATTTTGTTGTTGGATTGTGTAAAATTGTTACCTGATCATAACATTATCAGCATCAGATTTGTTGGACTGGATGTTTGTGCAATAGGAAAGAAGGTTGTATGAGTTCTCTGTAAAATATGTTTTAGATTGGCTTCATATGACAATATTCATGCTGAGATTGACAGTTCTCAAAGACCATTTCATGAGGACTGTGCCTCTTCACACTTGGGTGAAAATTAAGCCCATGAATTGATATTAACTAATTATGTTCTTTCCATTTCAGAATAAAGGCTAATGCAGGAATCCTGAGCAATTATGAGGTACATAAATATTTTCTGACCTTAAGTAAAATGAGTTTTCACATTGTTAATTTGCATGATTAAGGTTATGTGTGTGTTAATAGGTACTCAGGCTACTCCAAGAACTTCGCAGTCAACAGAAACGCAGCAATACTAGAAGCCATCTTGCTACAATTACTTATGAGGTAAATTCTTTAGTACCATAATCTGTGACATGGGAAGATGTAAATGTGCCCATTATCAAACTAATTTTTCTGTTTCAGACTATCCAGTACCTTCAAGACACTCCATGCAGTCACCAGTCACCAGAAATAATTCATAACTTTTTAAAAGCACTGGAACCTTTCAAGTTAACTAAAGCAGAGAAAGTTATGTTACTCAACAGTCCACCAACAACTCCATTAGAAATTCAGCTTGTATGTATTAATTTTCCCAGTTGATGTGAAGAATTATATGAAATGTCAGAGGCGTGATTTGAAGGGGCATTCCTAGCAAAATGCTGCAGGAGTTGTGTTGTGACAGTGCCTGTATGAGGGCTGGGGGTTTGATAGTCGTGGATTACGATCACTTTCTTTGTGAGCAAGCCAACATGTCTCTGGATGGTTTCCTTTAGGTGCTCCAGTGTTGTCAGTAGTAGTGTGCATTCATTGTTACCCTGTGGTACGGGAACCCTTTTTAACTTATAATTTTTTCTACAACATGCCCTTTGAGAAAAATGCACTTTTGTTTTGTTTCATTGACACCTCTGTGCCTAAATTTCAAAACAGAAAATATCAGTACCAGTAATGCAGCTGTATTTTCATTTCCACCTTTTGGTAGTTATCTTGCCTACAAATTAAGAAATGGACTGAAGCATCGCCGAAGTGCACTTAAGTGAACATTTCATTGAAATTTCAATTGCATGTTTCAGATGGTGGAAGAAAGTGAGGAAAGGCTAACAGATGAGCAAGTTGAACAACTGCTGCAGATTGTAGTTAACTGTCAACTTGTGCAACCCGGTCTTCTCCAGAACTAGTGCAACAAAGTTACAAATTCAACATTTCCATCTAGATAAGAGATGGGTTTTGAGGTTATCACAACTGTGGTCTTCAACATGATGCCATGTGGTCTGCAGGTTGTTACCAGTGTTTTGGAAGGATTTCTTGCCTCCATCAGGGTGATGTAGTTTTAAAACCCACAGTTCACAAGATAAGGGGTACTGAAGACAGTAATTTATTCTAGTAACATGAATGTTCAATAAAACAAGCATAATATCAATGCAGTGTAACTGAAATGTGTTGTTTTGGTCTCAATTTACTCAGTAAAGATGACTTTCAAACTGCACATTTATTGCGTGATATTAATTTGTTACATTTCATAATAAATTACTTGCTAATAATTATTATATCATTCATGAATCTTGAAACAAGGTAATCTTTTGTATCCTTACTCAACTGCCGATACTGAATTTCCTGGGGATGGGAGCGACACAAACTCTCCTCCTAACAGAAGCAGCAGCGTGCTTTGGAAACAATGTTACCTCTTTTGGTCACCTAGATCCTCAATAGAATCTTCATCAATCTATGAAAAAGCAGATAATTACATCACACTAATACTAACAGTAACAGAATATTTTCATTAAATAGCAGCCTGGGCAATAATTTTAACACTTCATGCTGCTATGAAGGCTCTATCAGTAATGTATAATGTGATATGTTAGACAGGAACAGGATATTACCACATGAAATGGTCCACTTCACAAGCCGCCATCCTTAGGTCGCACTACAATCTTTCAAAGTAAATCTTTATTACAGAATAACAGAATGATCATTTTTCATATGTTTTTTGTGCACCACAATTTAAGAACCCCTGCTGTAATAAGTGATAAAATGCTTCTTTACATATATAAAAAAATTGTGCTGCTAATTATGTTATATATATTGTCAAATAAGAAGTTCCAGGTAGCGCAATCAGTATAGTGACTGAACTGACTACAGGCTGAATGATTGGGGACTGGTCCCCAACAGGGGCAGAGGATTTTCAAGACACATTTTCACCGACCCAGTACACAAGAAAGATGTGGTGCCACATCCCAAAACATTCACCACTCATTTGCAATAGAGCTTGATCCCCCAAAAATCTTAAAAAAGTGTTCTCCTTTTTCTTCCTGTAGAAATACAGAAATTTAGTAAGCAAGTATTCATATTAATAGTATCCCCTCCGGTCTTAGAGCCTGATTTTGTTGGTTTCCAAGGAACAGCTGATAATACAAGAGCTTCAGAGAGCTGTCAACTGTAGCACAGTATTCAAGCCCTGGTGTTCTAGACCACTGTAAACTGGAGGGGTTAAAGAAACAATACACAGACTGTTACATTTTGCTTACCTCAGGCCACTTTTCTGGAATGATGTCAAAAAGCTCATCCTTAACATCACCTTGGATGACAATCTCATCATCACCAGTCACTGATGACCCACATGCAAATTTGGTACCAAAGAACTTTGATGCCACTTTTAGATCGATATCTGAAAGGTAAAATAATGGTCCAAAACATCTATATATTTCTTAATAATTCATTCAGTGATCTGAACATCCATTACAATACATAATTTCAGGGCCCAAACTTCATATTGAGGTTCACTTCCCCACAAACTGTTATCTTCGCTGATCACATTAGAATCACAACTTCAATCAAGTGAGCTACTGTCTGTCTACATTAAAGAAACAGGTGGCAACTCATCTCCCTAAAATTGCAAGAAAGTGTCAAAAAATTGTCACAGAACATGCCATAGGAAACATTTATATGTTTCTTACAACTGTCCACATCTTAATTTACACTTAAATAAACAGTAAAACTTTCATTACTCATGGAACTCTACAGTAAAAATCAGTCTATTAGGATGATATATGCAACTGAAAAACCTGCAGATTTAGTGACGGGGATGTAGAAAGTGCATTTGAAAAATTCCACTTAAATTCATTATAAGAAAATAGAGTATGCAACAATATGTAATTACTGCTCAGCACTGACATGTCACGTCATGACAAGCAAGCATGCCAAGTTGAAAGGTCAAGAAACTTCAGAGAAGTTTTTAAAAGTACCAAACCAATTTTAACTTCTTTTTTCAGTCCCCCACTGTGGAGAATGCACATGCAAATGTGATTACACAAAATATTCTGATAAACACTTACCAAATGTGCTAAGCCCTGTTACAACAGTAACAGATTTCTTCTTACCCCGAGGAGCCCGCGATACGCACACTTGCTTTGGACCATCCTCCTTCTTGCGTGCTTTCATGATACCCTTCCCACCCCGCTTCTGTCGCTTCTTTTCCTCTTCGCCTCCTCCTCCTTCTCCATCTTCTTTCTCCCCTACAAAATGTGGACTCTCAATTCAGAGAATTACTGTCACAGTCAAATCAAATTACATGTCCCTTCCCCACCGTGAAATAAAATGGCATGAAAAGTACACCACAAAAAACAAACTGGTGCTAATCAATGACGATGTCTGAATAAGTGTACTCTGCACTAGTTTCCCAAGCCTGTAAGTCAAGTACCTTAGATTTCACAGGTTCAACCTCAAAACGTTGTGACCAGGTATCATGTAACATAATATACCTTAGTGAAGTAATCAGATAAGAATATTGCACCTGCACTTCATATCTGTTCTTCAGATCATTCTTAATCATTCTATTGATAAATTATAAACTCCTGTAGATTGGTAAAAAAAGAGAATAAATTACATATAATGTTCAACAGATGACACCTCCAACATGGATTCAATTATATGCATGAAAATAAATGTGAAAAAATTATTGGTTGTAAACAGAAAATTCAATCATACATGGTCTACCATACACAATGTACGAGGCGCATCTACAAAGTAAGTTTCCCACTCGTCCCACAGCTAGCAAACCTTATATTGCGCGAAGCGACTGTGCGTACGTGATAGAGCAATGACGTAGCATGGCCCATGCACTAACGGTACTTCCCGCGTTCTCACAGTAGCATCGTTGTAGCTGTTTAAGATGGAGGTTCTTATTCCAGCTCCCGCCAACTGTGAAGTGCGGTCAGTGATAAAGTTTTTGAATGCACAGAGCATAGCGCCGATCGAAATTCATCGTCAGCTGTGCCAGGTCTATGGGTCTAACGTCATGAGCAAGCAGATGGTGCGTCGCTGGTGCAGACAATTTTCAGCAGGCCATTCAGAACAAGCGGCGCGGGATGCTTAGTGCCGGTATTGTCTTCCTGCACGATAACGCTAGGCCGCACACGGCTCGACGGACAGCAAGTCTCCTGCAGGAGTTCAGCTGGGAGGTGTTTCATTCACCCTACAGTCCGGACCTCGCTCCCAGTGATTTCCATCTTTTCCTACACCTCAAGAAATTCCTGTCCGGTCAGCGTCAGCGTTTTGAGAATGACAGAGAGGCGGAGATGGTTGTCACACAGTGGTTCCAATCCCAGGCGGCAGACTTCTACGACACAGGTATTCAAAAGTTGGTCCCACGGTATGACAAATGTCTCAATTCCGGTGGCGAATATGTTGAAAAATAGCTGGACACTTGCTGTATCTGTTGCAATAAATATTTCCATGAAATTGTGTTTTGTTTCTGTAAACGGCCCCAGGAAAACTTACTTTGTGGACGAGCCTCGTAGTAGCGTATGAAAAATAAGACAGCTGTTTAAAAACCTGAAGTCAGTTTAACTACTGCCTATTGCTTGGGAGAAGAGCTTTGACCTTGGCAGTGCCCATGGATGTTGCAGGGGCAACATACTGACCTTGTCAAATTTATAGGCTTTTACTGTGCCTTAACTTCCCCCCACCCCAAGCACTAAATGGCATATAGTGGGACAGTTTTTTTTTACTTTATAGTTATAACTATTTTCTTTGACTTTTCATGGCTATCTTCCCATATCCCCAATAATCCCACACAATAATAAGTTTTCCAGTGCAGATTAACTAAACACGCTGCTTTCAAGGAATATATCCCCCATGTTGGGCAACTGTTTACTGTATAACCATGTTAATTTTAACTGCTAGGTATGAACATGTACTTACCTAGTTTTAAAACTCTCTCAAATTCTGAAGGCATATTTCGTTCTAACCACAATTTGCATTTCTCATATTCTGGATAGTATTCACAATACTGCAACAAGCAAGCACAATTATTACCCTAAATGAATATACATGAAGTGCAAAGTTCATAATCAACCATCTAGTCTCTAAATCACACTCACCTCTATTGGCAAAGAACAATTACCACAATATAACACTTGAATTGGATAGGTTACTCCAGGCTGTGGCCCAAGGGGGAAACCGTTCTGCACACCAGTCATTCTTTCTGCAAAGAAACATTAGTCTAAAATTATTAATTATTTACACATAAAATGAATAGGCAGTGTGCATCTACTCATCAGTGTTTCTTCCTTGAAACAATTCAATTTGTGTGCAATAATCCTTAACATGATGCACAGCATACTGTGTGGAAGCACCTGGACAAACCTTTGGGAATTTTTAAATGTTCTTGACACTCCAGTATGAGTAAAGAATGCCATAAGGATCCAAATACAATACATCTTTTCTGATACAAATATAAATTACATAGTTCCTTCTTCAATTGTTTTATCCCCAAACTCTTTTCCTGGCCTAACACAATTTTTATCGGTACTCTCTCAAGAAATTTGTTTTGTCAAAATTTAATGTTGGTTTACTGGCTTTTAAATCCAATTGTTCAAGCCATCAAAGACATCATTCACACAAATTTGGAAATAATTTCTGGATGTGAAATAATATTATTAGTATCATCCACAAAAGGTATACACCACTAGTATACACTGTACTCCGTCTCATTTAATTGGCCAGAAAGCAATTCGAATCAAAGCGAGTGTTGTTAATTCAAATCGGCTTAAACGAAGTGAGCACAATGAAATGAAATTTCATTTCTCGAACATTCATATAACGATAAATAACTGTATGGATATTTGTACTTTCGTTATTTACTAAATATGGTGTGTTGCTCATCTACATGTTTTGCTATCCCGGGAGTAAGTCGACAGGAGAACCTCTCAGCAATATAAGACACAAAGAATATAACTGAAACCTGGACCGGGCTGTTATTTAATCGGCAACATGGCACTTCTTGAAGTAAACTAGTTTTTAACCAACACAACATACTCGCTAGCCAGGAAACTGAAAATATAAAGACTGTTATTTCACCTGTTTTTCTTACCTGAAGAAAAATTTAATACATATCAATAGCAATAAAACATGTAAACACAGAACACACTACAATTTCAACCTCTTATATCACAATTCATAACAATCCAATATGAAATTCGAGACAAGAAAGTTACCACATCATTTGCATCACGGCTGAATAGATTATGGCACATTGAACAAATTTCCCTCCAATGACTCTAACTTTCCCTACCATTTATCAAAGAGAAATTTACCTGCATTTGATGGCAATATATACCCTGATAAAAATTTTCACTGCACAGAAAGTACTCTCAAAACAGATTCAGCATTTCACAATCACAGACTTTTGATCCCTCTGCTTTTACCCAGAGAGTGTATTAATGGATTTTATACATTTCCTAGAACAGACAGGGAATACATTACTTTCCTAAAGTGAATTAACCAATCCAGCTTCCTTATGGAGACGAACTGTGAAGATGCCTGTCTTCTGGGTTGTTGAACCATGTAGTCTGAAAGACTCGACAGTCATCTACATACTCATGCATGTCTTTCACTAATAAGAAGAAATTATACATTAAAGATTCTGCTATAAGTCTCATTCCATTAAGCAAAATTAAAGAATAACCTTCCATTTGTGCAATAAAGCAAATCATATTTTTACCTATAGTCTGTGGAAGAATGATGAAAATCAATTCAACAAACTTTCAAAACAAATGTTCTAGCATAAAAGTACAAAGACATAAACTAATGGAACAAAATACCAAAATACACATTACAAAATATTCAAAGATAATCAGAATTTATTTGAATAGGTTTTCACAAACATACCATTACACTGATTACTTTTCAGACACAAATAATTTTAAGTTCATACTTTGTTATTTAAAGTACTTGATTACTGTGGCAAAGCCCAATCTGCACTTCCACCATCAATATGATGATAGAATTTGTACTTTGCCCAATTCAGTTCTCTCCCCACATCAGTAACATACTGAAATTAATACAAAAGAGAAACTGCACATAAAATAACATCAAAATATTGACAATGCTCTTTACTCACATACTTATACCAGTATTGTTGCACATAAATAACTGGAGAGCAGAAATTATACTCGCTAAGATCACAATTTACATAACACACAAAAATACATAAACATGAGATTTAATGGCTAAAACACTGCTTGCAACAAACATATCACATACCCAAGTATCAACAGGTTTAGTACTTCCAATGTTGCACCAACTGGCTATGAAATATTTAAAATATGTCTCCTACATAGAGCAGATTTTCAAAGAAATAACTATACTACTGGAATCCAATGATGCACTGTATGTCCAACACTGTTTCTAAGCTGTGATGTATTGTTACTGTGGCCTGCTTTCTCCTTATCGTCTTCAGATATAATGTATAGTTTCCATACTGAACAACAAGCGATGAGACTAGCACAGAGGGCACTGATAGCAAATCATCCCTACATGTCATCACAGTCCACCTAGCTGCTGCCGCTTACTGCTATCAAGTCGCTCCAATAATGGAAGATCACTGTCTGAGTCACTAGAATCACTTGAGGGGGCAGAATCAGCAGGAGACAATTCATCAGTGGAATCTTCTTCCTTCTTCACATTTAGTGCTGCCACTGCTGACCGAGCCTTCTTTCTCTGTACCAAACAATGCAGAAACTTTAAGAAATATATGCAATTTAATACACACTCTTACAGGCAGTCATATCTTCATGCTCTTCCAGAAAATATTTATTAACCTACATCATAAGGATACAAAAATATGGAATAATTTTAAATTGTAACTAGTTAATGAGACACAAATATAATTAATCTGACATAAAGAACAAATTTTATATTATGATGCAGTATACACAAAAGATACCCTATTTTATGTTAGTTTTAACATCTCTGAGGATAGATTTAAACATTTACATGTTTTAAATTGATTATGTTAATGATGCTTTCTTAAAAGGTGTTCCTCTGACAAGTCAATTCTAACTATAATGCTATATTAGATGTAAAATAGCAGGTACTAAAACTGACTTTATCATCAAGCTTTTGGTACTCACGGTAAAGTTGGGATATGCAATGCTATGTACAGGATACTGCACAGCTTACCTTCTTTTGGGGTTGCTGTGGAGAAGGTCGTCCACGGGGTCGGAACACAGGGATGAACTTTTCTGCAGCTGTCTGAACTCGCCGGATATCAAAATCTTGGTCTACACGACTTACAGTTTGTAATCTACCAGAAAATGCAATTTAAATTTATAAATTCTCAGAAACATGTTCTGATTCAACAGCTTTAAACCTCTGCAGTGTCCATCATAGTATATTGTCTTCAAAAGAAAACATAACCCACTGATAAAAGCTATTCCTTTTGTTTGTTTTGTTTATTCATTAAGTACAACAATGATGCTGTACAGTCTTTGGCAAAGAAAAGTAATTTTGGAATATTATGTAAGAGCTCAGAATCATGAACCATAAGAAATGAACTTGATGGTGAATTTCAATCAAGTGCATGTATGATCAAATGCCTGCAAGTATCAAAGATGCATATAAAATGGAAGACTGAAATTGTTTGTAAACAAGAGACTTGTGAGCATTCATGGAAACTGAATCTACTGTACTGAGGAATTGGATGAATGGTTCTGGTCATATGAGGAGTGGTTCCATTTGGAGTGGTTAATTCTCAGAATTTTCATGTTATATTGGGTTAGGTGGCAAACAATCCTCAAGAGCTCCATCAGAGAACTCTACACTGCCAAAAAGCAGGAGTCTGGTGAAAGAGGAAAGAACGGCAGCATGGAAGGTTCCAAGCATGAGCTACCCGGAGGTGCCACCAGTGCAGATCTTGACGATAGTACTTTCTTTAATAAGTTTCTTCCATGTGCTGCATCTCTTTCTGAACATACAGCTGAACACATACTGTTTAATTTTCCCTTCCAGCTTGATTTATTAAAATAATATATACAGGATATTTAAATTAACTGGTCTGATACAGTGAACTTAAATGACACTGCAAAGATTTAACTTACAAAGCATTAACACAAAAAAAGAAAGTGTTAATCGAGAAGCAAATGAGAGAGAGAAAACTTAAATTTCAGTGGTATGTTTTCTGGTAAAAGTTATATGAAAAATATAAAAATGTCAATATTCCTGCTAACTCACTAGTATATTTTCTTTCAACATCAGGATAAAAATAATCCTGAAATCAAAAGGAGGGTCAAAAGAATGCAAAAGGAAATCAATATATGCAACACAGTAAGAACGCAAATGATCAAACTTGTTTATTAAAATATGAGAACTGAGGTTGTCATGACACTAAAGATGTTGTTTTTCTGGGTTGTAACACCATGTAAATTTGCCATAACAAGAAAGGAAAACATAACCCTGGAAACTCGTTCACTAACATAACAAATAAGGCAAAGAATTTAAAAGAAACTCAAGTAATTCATTCTATGGCACATGCAAACTCAGGCCAAGTTTTCCTGAAAGGCTAAAGTATCTTCTCACCTGCTATGGAGTTAGTATTTTCATCAGAACAATTCCAAATAAGCTCACCTCTGTTCTTCACTTGTAACATACAAGTCATCAGGTTTATGGTACATATTGTGGTTAACATATGCTCGTTTATTGTAAAAAAGCGCATCACAGGTTGTGCATTTTATCAAGTCCCTGTAATCACAACATAATTTCACAATCATATGTAATCTAAAAAAATGTTACAAATACTGTTTTTCAATATTAAAAAACACACTAAAAAATAAGGAAAATATATAACCACTATTTGCACCTGAAGAATTACACAGAAAATATGAAAGTAAATAGAAATCATGGATTAGGTTCCTACTACCTTCGTGGAGAACAATGACTCCTATTTACATGTGACTGCCAGCACATCAAACAATTAAAACTTAAATCTTGAAGTGTATACTCAATAGTGAGCAAATCTAATTCTTGATAGTGCTATTTCCTCCACAACAGATGCAATGGGTAGATGGCAATGACATTTCCTGCATCTGTAAACACACTTCATATGTTCTTCAGCATGTGCTGCAGGAAGGTGACCTGGACAACTGCAGACTGTTAAGACACAGCGTATTCAGAATGTGAACCACTCATAATCACATAACTATACCATAAGTAAGATTTTAATGTACTGCACTGAAATCCACTCTAATTATCCCCAGTAGTTTAGGCTACGTAAGATATTAAACCTGACATATCTCAGCAATTACTGAAGTAGGTTTTATTACTGTTTTTATAAAGAAGAACAATAGATTACTTACACTGTTGTAGAAAGTATTCACAATTTCAACCAGAAATAATAAATAGCTCTGTGGATCACTGAATGCAAAGTGTTGCCCCCAACCCGGATCAATTCTGGCCCAAATTGATAAGTAAGTGGCAATTTATATCTTTTCAGCTTTTCAACAGCAATATCAGCCTCAAAAGAAATAGGGTCACGTACTGATGGCATTTCAGATATTCCTCAGTTTTGTCCCTGAAAATTCTACTAGTTTCACGTCTTTAATTGCTCAGATTACCTCAATTCATGTGACCTGCATTCTCAGACCACCGTAACTTAGCCTCCTTCCTCTGATCTACTAATTTTAAGCATTCATAATCAAACTATAGTTAGTTTAATAACTTAGAATTTCAGTGACCAAAAGTTTGATATTCTCTCTAAAACTTTCCTAAGCCCTACTGATGTCCACACAATCATTTAAGTTTTCAAAAGCTGCAACTTGTTTGAAACTTTAATCTGATACTGTCCTTTAACTTTCACATTGATTAACTTCCTGCAGTTGAAACCTTCCAAATCATATCTCTCCAGCGTTTGTCAGCTTACTGACACTCTCTCCATAACTCTCGCTACCATCAGATAGTGGTCAACGTCACACCCTGCTACTCTGAATCATTAGACACAAATCATACCGGGTCCTAGCACTGAAACCATAAATAGAAGCCCCATTTACTACAGTAGGGCACCGCTTATACGGCAGGTTAGGGACCAGACCCCCGCCGTAAAGCGAAAATCGCCGTAAAGCGGATCTTTGCCTTTTTTCACTTGCAAATGCATATCAAAGCCTAATAAGATGTTTACACTATCATACAGTAAGTGCACAATAGCGCTAGGCCTAAGAAAACGATATGAAAGTAAAATGAATATCAGTAGTACACACATTGTGGCTCGTTTGATCTTCAATCCACACAACTAAAAGTTTTTCCATGTCAGCAATAAGGCTATCTCTTTTTCTTATGACATTAGAGTTCATTCGTGTGGCACTTTTAATTTCATTTAACACTTTCTCCTTAGCGTTCACGATTGCACTAACAGTTTGGCGAGCTAGGCTTAGCTTACGTCCTATCTCGGCCATAGACATGCCTTGTTCACGAAGTTTAATTATATCTAACTTGGCATTTAAAGTAAGAGGCTTACGACTCCTCTTTTTATCGCTACTACCCTTAGACGCCATTGTAATTACACTGTAGTAACACAAAAATATTACGTAAATATACAGTTTGTAATAACTTTGAAAAATTGCCAGAAATATGGAGACGCGGAGCGCACAAAATCTGTAAACAGACTGAATCAGCGACGAGAAAATGGCGCCGGACGCACTTCTCTGACTCAGCTGTTGAGCGCCGTATTAGCGAATCGCCGTAAAGCGGGGCCCTACTGTATTCCGAGATTTACTGCATCCAAGCAGCATACTGACATTTAACTTCAATTATTAACTCACTCAGGGACTTTATTTTGTTCCTGCTCTGAGTGCTGACGCTCGAGATGTTTCTGCAGGTTGAACTTGACAATGTATTCAAAACCACACAGGTGGCAGTAGTAGACTGACTGTGCTTCACCTGCATTATTCACCCTGATCTTCTTTGATGGTGGTGGAGTAGCCACAGGCTGGAACAATGCCACAATCCTGACAAGAGTTCAAAGTTATGTTAATATCGAAACACACTGTGCCATGAAGGCAAAGGAAAGCGCCTGAATTTGCTTTACTGTCCAACTATCTTTACTCCCCTCTACAGAGGGAGAACCCATCATCCATTATAGCATTGAATGATATTGTAAAATAGTGTACACAATGAACAGCAGCACAGACACGGTACTTATCTTCCACTTTTAACAGGAATAGTTCAGGTATGAAAAATATTTTCTGCCACTACAGGCATAGTTTTCACATCCATAAACAATAGTAGGTTACATTTAGCAATTCAAATAGCAGACATGACCAATTCAGTACTTGTCCAGGCTGTAGAGTTTCATAAGTAGTACTCTTATAATCTTAAAAGAAAATATATAATTATCAAAGAAAATTTAGAACATCAAACAATTCAAATCAAATTACATATTACCGTCAGATAAATATTAGCTTTAAAATTGTAAGTCGCCCAAAGTGGACTAGTGGTCAGCGTGCTCGCCACTGGACCCAAGATTTTGAGTAGAAATTGTGCAGAGACAGTGGGCTAGCCACTCACTACTCATAAATTCACACTTCAAAGACAAAGAAACCTCTCAAATGGGAGGAGGCCAAAGCTCAGCTTCGGGCTGTTGCGCCGTAGAGTCAGTCAGTTTAAAATTGTATCTGATAACATTCTATTGTGAGGGGAAAAACTGTGTTATATGTTATACATGGTTAAATATGGTACCCTTCTTGTTCCATCTGCAAATTGACTGTTCTGTATTGTACTGTACATACCTCTTGTGTGTTGACTTGGAATGATATGCTTCGGCTTCATCTGTATAGAAAACGACACCACAGTCTCCACAAGGCAACAGCTTGCTGGGAGTACAATCAGGATGCTCTGCTGAAGTATGTTTATCCCGGTTGATTCTCAGTGGAAACTGCATCCCACAATATGGGCAAAAATGCTTTGCTGCACTTTCTGGGTGTTTACGAAACTTGTGTTGAATTGCAAGCGTTACACTGTCAAAAGCCTGAAAAAATATACACAATCTTATTATTTGGGCTACTTTAGGGATAGGTACATCTATCAGATTTAATGCTGAAAAATTACATCGGGGCAAGTAACTTATGAAAAAACTTTTTTCATGCAACCTGTTGGCTAACATTAGTTTTAACAATAAAGACATGCACATGTAAGTGAAGTGGAAGCTGCATTCAGTTACTTCCATTTTATGTTTCAAATAAAGCTATTTCGACCTAAAAGAAAATAAGTAAGAGGAAGATTTAAAAAACTGCATAATGAGAGGTTTCAAAATTTGTACTCTTCATGAGATAATGCCATGGGCAGAGCATGAAGAGCACGAGAGAGACGAGGTGCATACAGGGTTTTGGTGGAAAACTAAGAGACCATTTGGGAGACCTAGGCATAAGTCAAGTGAGAGATTGGTGGGGGGGGGGGGGGGGGGGGGGGGGTAAAGAAGCAGAATGTGTGGTTGTGGACTGAGTTCATTTGGGTCAGGATGGGGTCCAATGGCGGGCACTTGTAAACACAGTACTAAACCTTGGGAACCATAAACGATGGAAAATGCCTTGACTAAATAAGTGATTATGAGCGTTTCAAGAACTCAGCTCCACAGAATAACTTTTAAGTAGAGCATTTAAAAGGATCCCTTTCCTGGCACCTTAAGCTCATGTCTAACAAACAAAAACTTGACTGTAAAAGGCACGACAATGACACTGATGACAGAAGTTAAAAATTATTGCTCTAAGAAACCACATGGAAGAAAGTAACAAAACTATGCCAGGCTGTAAGAGAATCCCATCATTAAGGCCCTAAAAACAGTGTGCCTATAATATGAATGACAAAAACGTTACAGCAGTTCAACAGAAGCAAGGAAGATTAAAGCAAACAAAGAAGAAGTAATAAAATATGTATTGGTAGTTACAGAGACTTGGTAAATCCTATACTGCTAAGGACTGCATAATGTTGGACAAGCAATAGCAGTCATCTCAAAGGATGTCACATAATGTGCCATGAGGATGAAATGCAGCATGACGACAGAGGCACAAATATCACACTGTCCAGAGCTCAGTTAGATGTAATAAATTCCACGGGCAGTGGCTGCTTTAGCAGCTGCTGCTGCATCAGTAATGTCATTACCAAGCAGGCCTGTGTCAACAGCAGACGAAAACAGACTTCCATGTGCAAAACTTAGCACAATCTCATAAACAACTAATGGTCTCTGCCTACCCGCAGAAACTTTGCACTTAAGGAATCTGTGCATAAGAGGTAACATTTCTGAGGTTTCTGCCTCATGAAAAGAAGGGCTTCAGAACTGGCATACAGTTCAGCCATATGAATGGTTCATTAGTTACTGCCAACAAACCAAAATCTACACACCACTATTTAGTTGTTTTGCAGTTTTAAAAAATCTTAACTGAAGCTGCATACTGTATAAATATTTGTAATCACACAAGTGTTGTTGTTCTAGGTTGTCATGATGTGTGGACTGACTGTGATACTGACATTTCATATTGTCTACATCTTCAGCCATCATTAAGACAGGCTGAAGGTGGAGGAAATATCTCCCTGAGTCAACACAGCATCACAACTCAGATCAATATCTTCACTGCAATGAGAACCTCAAATCTCTTACAACATGAAAGTTAGTGCTTTAGTAACTATTGAAAATGATAAATTACAGTTAACATGAACAGAAGTACCTTAGCAGGATTTGAGGTTTTAACAGCTGTCCTCTGGATTGTAGTGCAATGTAGTCTCACCCTGATGATATAGGCTGCAAGGACTTGTGAAATGTTGGTAAATTTTTACCAGACTACACAGCACCACAACCCAGACAGCAGCCATCTTCAGAAGTACATTAAATTGTTACATAAATTGGAAAAGCATTACAACTTAATTACTATAGCAATGATGCAACAGAAAGGTGTCACGGTTTCCTGCTTTGTCAACACAACTTGCGACTCTGGTTGCAACTATGGTGTGAGAGAGGGAGTGTTATTCAATTAGAACTAGCTAAAATGCCATAATGTTTAATTACAATTGTGTACAATTTAAAAACTGACGACTAAAAGCTACTGGGGCACTGAAATATTCAGCATTAATGTACCTCGTCACACAGCTAATCACGGATCCTCCTAACTCTAGTTTTATCAGGCTTAGCATACTAACCTGACTACATACATCGCACACAATATCAGCATTGTTGCTAGATCCAGATTTACTACGACCTGGACTTGGTGTCAACTGTTTGTTAGAAGTCTTGCCAGCACTTCCAGGTCGGGATTTCATAGGCCGTCCCTTACTGTCAATCTCTTTGTTAGCATGTTTCCTAATGTCAATAATCAAGAGAACAATTTATTGCACACTGAACCTGATTTGCTACTGTATGAAGCAAATGTAAACTTGAAATTTTAAAAAAGCTACTCCCAGATGAGGCGAACAAGAAATCAACTGACCTGAAGTGCTCTTGAAGGGCTTCTTTTGAATCCAATTTGTTGTTGCAAAGCACACAGACATGCTTCTGAACAGATGACATTTTTTAAAATCAAATGCTACCGAAGTTTACACACGTCCGGAATAACCCCAAAACAGACCGACTATTTAGTTCCAAGTTCGGCTACAACGTTCCCCAAGGTAGCGCGCATGTGGGGTCACTGAAAACTAAGCTACAGCTATAGGTTGAGAATATCACATAAATCGTTTCCCTTTCCAACGTTTCAACGATAATAATTACAGGGTTAAGTTCGATGTAGTTTGTAGTATTGGAAAATGGGTAATAAAATGTAAATGGACCTTAACTAAGCTTGGAAATTTATTTCAGTAAGAAACTTCTCTTTTATATACCCGTTTTATGAAATAAATGTTCTGATATCATCGCGTCCATTGGAAAATCTGTAGTTAGTAATATATTTTAAATGTGTTTCAGAAAATGTTGGATTAGGTTCCATGTTGGATAACAAATACAAATTTTTTCGTATGATAGTATCCACTTAACCTGCATGCCGGATTTCACAGCAGCTCATGTTACTTCGATAAAGCTGGACAGGTACTAACAAAATTCCATATGTGTAATATGCTGTTGCCGTAATTTAATAATTTCGGTAAGAGGACGAACGAAGCCAGCAAGTAGTTTGAAAAACAAAAAACTCTTGCTTTCGCACTTCAGTGGTACTCTGTGCTCTGTACACTGGAACAACAACAGCGACAAAATGCAGCCCCAAGCAAACAATCACAGGTGTTGTTAGCCACAGATAACGTTCGCCGTCTGTTATCGCAGGTGTTATCAGAAGAGACTATTTAGTTTGGGCTTCAGGGATGACTCTTGCAACCCTAAATGCTAAAATGTTTGTCAAACCTCGGCTATTAACATGCTAGTTTTGTATGCTTGATCTTCCATGAAAAGGTGGAGTACATGCTATTACAGGCAATAATGTTTCCTCTTTATTACGCTTAGAACAACTGAAATAACACCAGTTACTCTTTCAATTTGTTAGTCCCTAAAACATTTATCTTCTCCACTTCTTATTCACATATGTAATACTCCTGCTCTGTATCTACTACTGCTCACTTTGACTCTTGCTCATTCCACAGTGAAAGACATCCAACTGAAATTTACACAGCCGAATAGCCAGTATTTTATAGTTCTGATAATTGTTCAATTGAGTTCTCCAATGATGTACCCTATCCCTCTAGGTATTTCTTGGCTTTTCAATTACCAGCCACCTGAGCTTACAAGATTCATGTGAACAGGCTGGCCACCAGTCTATGGGGAGAGTGAAACTCCTGCTTTATAGATGCATCAGCTAATACTCTTTAAAATACCTACAAATGTTGTATGCAATAGTGTTTATAAGTCAACAATTTGAAATATGGGGCCCCGTTAAACTTCTATGCTCTGACAAATATAACATAGACAAAAAATGTGCTTATATAATAGGTTCCTTCTAAAAGAACAATAATATTAATATTAAGAAGCCGAAGAGCTAAACTGCACTCTTTTGTACTATGAAAATTTATATTACATAAAAGAAATTTTAACACCACAAGATAAGTTAGACTGGAAGTCTGTGCAATATGAATGTAGGCTTTGTGTGTTGTATGCTGAACTCCCTGTTGTACTTTAGGTTTGGTAATAAAGTATTGCTTCAAACCTCCCTATAATTCCACTATGATTTTCCAGTTACTTTCTCAATTCAGATGTTTTAGCCAGATTGCTTTGGTAACAAATAAAATTATTATTTTCAGTTCCCACTGATTTCAATGAGCCTTTATTTTATTTTTCTGAGTCAATAGGAGCATTCCAGGTGCATGAATGTCTCATGGCCTTATGGGCATGTTCCATCCATTACATGTTTCAGCTGAGAAGGAGAAGAGGTTAAAGTCCCAGAGTATTAACAAACTGATCATTGTAATGGTGACACAACTGATTACTGATGACAATGATGCAGTAGGAACCAATGTTGTATCTTTCACCTGATCAGAAAAACAGAAGAGGTAAAAGTAGTACAAGTCCCAAAAATTCACAAATTGAACTTTGTTCTTACTTTGTGGTAGGAATTGAATTTTCTGGTCGCCGTGATGTCAGACCAATGTCTACAGTAACAAATTATTTCTTATTACATCCATAAAATGTAATGTAAAGGTGTGTGCGCTCATGCACGCACCCACACCTGTACAGGGTGATTCTTAATTACACGAATGTCTATCCAATAAAATTTGTATATTTTTAAAAGATCTATTGTCATTCACATGGTGATAGATCCTATAGGCTCCTTAAAAGTGAGCATAGCAGAGATATTTTAAGTATTGTAAAAAACATGGCCTCAGTGCAATTTCTGGTAACTTTGATCTTCCTATAGAGTTTTTCAACAACTTATTCATATGGTATGGGAATAGTTACACAAGCATAGAAAACACGTCACATAAGAAGGTTGTTTTTCTTCTTGAAAACAAAACTGAAATAGAGAATGAAACATATTACTGAGACATTTATTGTAATCCACTGACAGTGGTCTCCATAAACCAACAACACTGAGCAAAACATTGTGCTCTGCAACTGCAGGAAATAACCCCCTCTGGGAGTCACGGCACACATTTATATACATATACAAAATGTTACATGGAAAACAAATTTAACCATAAACTAAATATTATTTAATGTTCCCCATTCAGAACCCCCACAATCTCAAAAATAATGTCTTTTTGAAACTATCTCTTATTTCCGTTACATAACCCATGAAGCATACATCATCTTATGCATCCTGCATACAGTAGTTTATAATTATATAAAAGACAATACAATGATGTCCACAGTTTTATACAAAAAGAAACACACATTCATCTTTACAAATTGTGATAATTTGTCAAAAACAATCATATTACACTGCAACACTGATCTGCCATGTAATGATTGTTGCTTTCACTCAAACAAACTACAGGTGACACTGTTCGATGAACTGGCAAACGTTGTATGAGATGTCTATTGTCAGTCAGTCATATATGACACAAATCACGTGACCACATTCACATGTCTTGAAAGGACGCTCGATTGCTTGGTGCAACACTGACCACTGGTAACAGGAATGCACACCTCTACTGGTCGAATGAAAGTTCCATGTGGAACAAACAGCTATTTTTTATTAATTACATTCAATGTAAACAGAAGTGACTTCCCACCCTAAAGTAGCTCACAATGTAAAACAAAAATCAATTCAATTACATCTATATTATGCACATGGTATAATAATTTGACCTCTCAAGTGCTTTAATTTATTTGGCATTGCAGGCGGAATGACATCCATGTTACCAGCACTGCTTACTACTCATTCTTATGTTCTGCCAAAGTCTGAATTCTTAACATGGTTACGATTTGTATCCACCTGAACATTTACGGTTTTATACAAGATGCAAAATATTTATTATTAATTCTGATTACATTAATATAAAGTACCTACTATCAAAATGTGAAGCAAGTGCTGGTCATGTTTCATAGAATTCTTAATCGTTCATAAGAAACTTTTTAATTGTAACACGTTATTTATGCATTAACTTATTACACGTGCCATTCCTGTTAGTTGTTACTTAGTTATGCCATTACTGAGGAAAATTAATTTTGTAAGCATTTCTTGCAGTATATAATTCGAGTAACACCTTCTGAATTATACAGAGCAGGGTAGCGTTCGTTGATCATTTTTAAATCTACACTAGTCAACCAGAGATTATTCAAATGTGAATTGAAAGACGGGTGTCTGCCATTACTGATGCACTTGATTCATTATGCACAGTAATATGGCAATAATTTCTTCAGAAATTCTCTGTTTCAGATTATTTAAGTCTGCTAGATGTGTTTGAAACACTTTGCTATTTAAGTAGCCCCATAAAAATACAATCACAGGCTGACAGATCAGGCAAACAGGCTGGCCAAGAAATGACACCACAATAGTAAATTATTCGATGTTCAAACACATTCCTTAAAGTATTCATCTACTGTTTTGCAGTCTTGTTGGAACCAAACAGTAGCAAAATGAGATTATATTCACAATGAATGAAAATGTATTCATTGGATATCTACCAAAATCTACTTAATGTTAACATACACTTCGCATCTTTATACTGTGATGGCCGTGCATTATTTTGATCTTCCCATTTGCTATTATTGCTTTCAAACACATGGACACGACATCACATGCCCACATGCCTGCCATTCCATATAAAACAGGACAAGAAGGCTAAAAATGTGCTTACCTTTGTAGCACATAGTTTACTGCCTGCCACCCCAAGAAAGTCGTTCAAGCCCCACAAGCTGATATTTAAATCTGACTTGTTCCTGCAGTTTCTGAGGTATCACCATTGATGTGGTGACTGCATTGCCAAGGAAGAGCGCAAAGAACAACGCAGATAACACTGGAACCTGTACAAAGAATAAGAATGTGTGCAGGTAACTGTGCCACGTTTTGTCTAAAATGCTCATACATAAGTCTCACAGGACAAGATGCAATTGCAATCATCACACAAGCCAACAAAATTATGGGAAATGGGCAGGAAAGAAACCTGACTGGGATTTTACAATGCCTCATACCACAATATGAAGAAAAACAATAGCTGCCAACAGTAATTCTTCACAGCAATGACAAATCTGATCGAGGGAGAGGTTAATTCGAATCAGTAATGACGTGCTGAAACCCACTTGGCATAAAATGATAAATAAAATTAAGTCAGAAATGTTAGATAACCCATGGATGAAATATTGAAAAGTGTGAGTTGCATCCATAAATGTCTTGTAATAAAGAACTGGTAAAGAAAAATTCAAAGTAGCGGGGAAGGAATATTTGTGAACTCGTTAAGAAAAGAATTTCATGAGCACAGGGCATGTGAAACAGCTGTTTATGACAATACTGCTTCTAAAGGAGATGTAGCATATGGAACAGTCTAGTTGCAAAATAGTGATTTGGAGCTTAAGGTAAGTGTTGTCACACGCTGCGAGATAGGCAATACTGTACATCCATTACAAAGTATGGTTTCGTTAGCATTCTGTGCAAGTGTCCATAAAGGGAGTCACTGAGTCCCTGAAGTCAGGAAAAGCTACGCCTCTTAAACCTTTCCATCAAACAAACTTCAACTTACCTGCCAGGTGGCTTCAGGATGGAAGATGAGCTGGTATAAAGTATAGGCATTGTAAAGCTGGTAAATATAGCCTACATACAGAAATGGAAGGAGGAAGCTGAGACCACGCCACATCCAGGAATGAAAACCTTCAATAGTGATGTCCATGTTATGCCTCTCTCCTAGAGCTTTCAGACGGTAGAGAACGCCCTGCTGATAACGAAACTGCAAGTACTGCACGACACCTGTCAACAAATAATATGTGTTAAATATGAATTATAGTTATTATAGGAAGATTATATCAACCAAAGGGCAAAAGATGCTGAGGAAGACAGAAGGATGAATCAAACCAAGAGCTGATATCATGATGACAATTTATTTACATAACACCAAGAGGTTCCAGGCCTGTCTTTGTCATAACATTACATGCGGTTAACAATGAGACATTGAATAAGATACAGATACTGCAGAATGTGGTCAGGCTGTAAGAACGAGCCCCACGGGCTCACCACTCTGCATTGCCTTCCCTCCCCGAAGCTGTCACATTTCCCTCTCTAGGATAGGTGGTATTATGGGGAAATCTCTTCAATATAATAAACAAAAATAAATGCAACAGAACATTACAAATTAGATAATCAGCCATTTATTAAAATAACAGTCATTATGACTATTTTTACACTTACTGATGTAGACGTTGAACCACATGAATTGTTCACGGAACTCGTACCACGCCCCTGTGTTTGGCCAGATAAGGAGAACACCTGAGACAACTGTAGAGATGAAATGGTGCAGACGCCACCACCCTTTGATGCGTGATCCATTCACTTTCAGGATGCTTTCACGTATTGTCAACGTACAGTAGTACCATACCAACAAAAACATGAAGCTCAACTCCAGTGCACTGATATATAAACAGAAATCAGTCAATTCATATCAAACTGCATTTGAATGTTCAAAAATGAAAGTGGGGGAAAAGAAAGCACTGCACCCTTGAGCACTTTATTTAGATGCGATTTGTAAATAACCTCTGGCAACCCTTTCTCTGCCAACCCCAATTACACTCACAGCTGAAGAGTATGCAATGAAAAACCCAAACATATTTCCTTGATTTTAAGACACACTTTTCACATATTACAATTTATGAAACTGGGTTGCATCTTACACCTGATGGCGTCTAAGAATCAACAGAGTGCCTTTCTTCCTAGCTTTGAACCTAAGGGAGCCAAGAGGTTTCTCCGAAACACTGTCATATATTTTTATTCCTAAATATGGTGATACCCCAAAAGATGATGCAAATGAATATTCAATTCTTCTTTGTTCATTTTTGTTCTTAACACAAACACTTAATACATACATATCACATGCCCTAAAACTATTTAAATTCTAACAGAAATTCAAAGCTGAAATCACAGTAAACTTTTCCCACTATAATTAAGAAAATCTCACTTAACATAAGATCAGAATTGTTATTAATATTGTGACACAGCAGGTTCACTCAAGATGGATTTATTTGGCATTAATGCAATTGAAATCAAAACTACAATCAATTATCCTGATTCACTGCATCAGAAAGAATCAGATGGAAGTATCCAGACAATAGCAATTGCATTGTATAAAAGTGAAAACACCAATGTATTTTTATATCCTTTGTTTTATTCTGAACTGAAAACTCACCGAACATTGGTGAAAAGGTTCACAACAGAAAGTACAAAACCAATCACACTGAGAATTAGTTTGAACTTTTCATACTCGTCCTTGTAGCGAAACCTGGAATAAAAATCAGAACATTACAACAAATTACAGTATTTTATATATCACTGTATACAGTAATAAAAACTGTATTCTTACTCGAGTGCTAAATAAACACTGCAGCAGTACAACAGAGATGTACACACGCAAAGAGTACACCCCTTTTGATGTTTCTAAATTGAATTATTTTCCTTTTTTTCAAATTGTGAATGAACATAATCATGAAGAAAATGCAATTTTCATAATACTGGAAATATTACTAAACTGATCTAACTCCATAACACAAAAAATGGCTAATTTGAAGTTTTCAGGCAAGAGTTACATTCACATATGACTGGCATCTTGACAAAGCAATATTACTTGTAGGAGCAACAGACTGTCTGCTCCATTTATATTTTATTTACAGAACTGAGAAGGAGCTGACTGTATGACGTCTGTTGAGACATGATGTAACTGCATCATTCACACTGTATGGAATTACATCACATGATACTGTAATTTACAAAAATGAGTTAACAAGACACAGGGCTATAGAACTCCTTATACATTTGATTTATACAAAGCTAATACCACAATAAATATCCACAGTTTAACAGATATAAGCATACAAAGAGAACTACAAGGAACCTGTTTACTTTAAACATGACCTTTGCCTGTACAGTCACCATACTGCTTGCCAGCTTCCCTGAACAGTCTGCTGTGGTTATAAGTACAATGAATTCTTCTTGGGCTACCAGCCATGTCAGGTGGTTGAATGCAGAAAACTGACATATCTTCGACCTTGTCCTCTGGGTGTTACATGTAATTTTATGATAGAATCCATGCTGTATACGTACTTGTCATTCTTGTTCAGAATTGACACATTAACATTTCCCAAAATTATCTTCAGGTACAGTCCATTTTGCTTGGGCAAAGATTGTTCCATTTCGTGCAACTGAGCCTTCCGTCGCAGCAAATCTTTCTCAAGATCACGGATGGCTTCCCGATTTTCATCATTTTTGCTGATGTTCCTGGACACCCTAACACAAACACAGGATCATTACCATTATGAATTCATTACTCAGACATAACATGAATAAAAATATTTGGTGATAGCAGCAGGAACTGCTTTTACTTACTTTTTAATAGAGCGATTAATGATTCCAAGGCGGTATCTCTGATGATTAATTCCTTTTATACATTTAGCCTGGAGATCGCCAACTTCTTCTAATTTGTTTAAATATTCTCGGTTTAATTCCTAAAATATGCAGGTGACATAAATTAACATTGTCACAATAGCAGATACAAAATTTAACAGACTGAAATGAAACTGTCATGAGTGGACTGTTACTTATGCGGGGTTAAAATGTTACATACATTTTTAAGACGTAATTACAACACTTTGAAATTATAAAATAGACACCAACAATCGTGCCATATTATTCCCTTCAAACATAGGTACACTCACTTCTAAAACCTTATACTCAGCACCAAGATCCGAAAAGTCTTGAATACACGACTCCGCATCACTGAACTCCATCCTACAACACAATATTAACTTGCTCACTCAACTAGTGGGAGTGGGGGGGCGCTCATTAAGAATAATGTGCACAGATTGTGAGACCACCTACTACGCCTCACGCAGTTCTAACATACAACTGTAACACCCACAGTCAATACAAACAGCTATGACTCCGAGATTATGATACCATTAGCGACCTCTGCCTTTGGGAAAATATTATACCACCAGCGCCGTCTACGTGTAGTTCACTTATCAGGGATTCTATAGTATTTGTTGCGCATCTATTATCTGCAAGTTACACAATAATGCCCATTTCTAACAAGATTAGTAAATAAATGTCACGAAGGATTCAAAATATCTATTTACTAATATACAAAAAATAGAGCACAGGTTTGAAAATCGAATTTTCGTCTGTCTGTTTAAGTTCAAGAGGTCAACGAGCATATCAAAAAATTGACAGTGGAACCGCGGTTCCGGAGAATTTGACGTAAATACATCACTGCATTTAAATTATATTTACGTCTCTGTAATGTAATGAAATGTTATCCATCTTGTTACGAAAGCGGACTGTTGACGGCAGTAATCTAACACAACAATGCCGAGTAAACAGATTACATTTCCTAGGTAACATAACAATGCATGCAAGCTGACAATTGTTGTCGATCCATATTTACAAATTGTTGATATTTCCTAGGTAACCATCTTACACATTTTCCTGACGAACTGGATAAACAGAACACCGTCGTGCTGTCCGTGGTATGAATCAGGTCACTGGTGGACAGCAAAACCTCCAAGTGCCAACACACTAACCTTTCGTCCTGATGAATTGCCCATTACCAACCAGGGTTCTTCCATGCTCCTTGTGAATGGAAAAAAGTTTTCATGTGGTTGGTGGTCTGAATAAACAAGTGTTGATCAGATAGTGTTACAGGTTCTGGGAATTTCTAAGCAGATAAAGAGAATCTTCCACATGGACAATAAGAAAACTGTACTCTCCAGGTAGCATAACAAAACCATGCCTTCTTCTTAATGTGCCTATCTGCTCCGGATGTTGGTGATCAGCATAGCAATTTGAACTTTACTGGCTGCTACTTGAAACAGCCCTCTAGTGGACATCGAGAACCAAGTTTTTAGGTTCTGAAGCCAGGAGTTTCTTGGCCTGCCAGGTCCTCTCGTTCTAAATACTTTTCCCTGAAATTGATTAAATTTATCCTGAATTTTACAACTAACTCAGAGAAATAATATTTTTAATAACATGTTTTATTTTTACTTGTTCCTACAGAAAAGTTTGTACACATAATACAATTAATAATGACTAAAATGTTAATAGTTGACACACCAGTAATCAAAGCTGAGAAGACTCTCAGCTTGCTATCAGGAGCAACAAAGTATACCTACTGTAATGGTAATTCTGTAAATGCTGCACTGTGTGAAATCACATTGGTCAACATTTTAAAAAAATCTTTTAAGAATTTTGCTGGGCCAAGCACTTCATTCACTAACCTTTAAAACAGTATGGCTGACAATGAGCCCTGAGAACACACTTGACTTCACATCATCTCAGAAATTAAAAATTATGATTAAATTATTATGGGCCCAATTCACATCAATGCC
Organism: Zootermopsis nevadensis; assembly: GCF_977971745.1. Taxonomy (NCBI): domain Eukaryota; kingdom Metazoa; phylum Arthropoda; class Insecta; order Blattodea; family Termopsidae; genus Zootermopsis; species Zootermopsis nevadensis. Next base: position 11,205,661 of record NW_028259151.1, on the reverse strand, counting down.
TCTCCACGTCAAATAATGCATTTTACTTTCTCGAACATAAAATGAACAAAAATATGATCAGTAAGCAATGTATAATTACTACTCATAGCAAAACCTCTTGGAACTACACATTTTGTAGTATGTTATATAGAGGAATAAAAAATTATGTGACTGCAATACATGCATGTAACTATTAACTAACTTTAAGGTACCAGCTCATACACACACATGAAAAGAACTCAAGCATTACATGAATTAATGTAAAGTATACTCAATGTGGTGTCTGAAACTCGCTGTTTTGGACCTACGGTTACACGAAGTTCACCCATTTATACCCAAATGGGTAGCTGCATGTGAATAAATTCTGTAATTCTACTCAAGATGAAGAAAAACCTTGGTGAGGAGGCCAGCAGGGAAGATGCTGTCTTAGTTGTGCCAGTAAGTGTCTATCCCACTTTCTGCACAGATAAAACAGATCCAGGCAGAGGGATCAGTGAGCAAATCAATTATTTTGTCATCACAGTATGAAAAGACAAGTTTCAGATTTGAACAAATCTCAGAGTTCATCCTCCAAATTAAGGTAGTATGCTGTAGTCACCCTGCATATAATGTCGCTAGAATCAAATGATTTGTGATAATCGTAAAACAAGGGTTATCATTTCCTTCAACATTCATCAAAGAGTCAATTGAATAAAAATTTTCTTGGATATTATCCATCGTCTAGTAAATATAAAACGTAAAACGACGTTTCGGAGATGGGACTCTATCTCCGTCTTCAGGTTCCTACACAGTTGGGCCCACTAGATAGAGCTAATCCCTATCTCCGGAGATAGGGATTAGCTCTATCTAGTAGGAACCTGAAGACGGAGATAGAGTCCCATCTCCGAAACGTCGTTTTACATTTTATATTTACTAGACGATGGATAATATCCAAGAAAATTTTTATTCAATTGACTCTTCACCATAGTCAAGAAGTTTTAGATTTGATATTCATCAAAGACTTTGAGTGGGTTTTGTAATGAATAATAAATCTTATATACTGTGTCACTGAAAAATCAGTGCAATGTATTCAAGCTGTAGCTTACCAATAATTATGTAGAAGAGACAACATACTATCAAACAATAAAAAGATAGAAATGTTTAGTTCGTGCATGGCTTCAACAGCCTCAATGTACCATTTAAAATGCAACCCTAAAACAATCATGTATTATGACATAAAAATTAAATTGGAAGCAGGTTCACTCACTCCCCCATGAGAAGGGTATCCTGGATGATAGGCTTCTGCTCAAACCACTTTCACTAAAGCAGTGCACATGCACCATGGTGCATTCTCAAGTGCAGAACATGTTCGTTCTTGAAAACTTTGAACTGAAATCATTTGCTGCTTTTCATTAAGGATATCCTGACAAGGAATTGGTGAATAACACAACAGCTACGACAATTCCATACTGTCGCTTGTCTCATCATGCTGTGAGGGAAGGCGTTCATGAGTGGTAGTCATGGTTACATTTTAAATGGAACAGACTGTATAATTTCTTAAATTAACAATACTTCTGAATAAATGAAATGCATAAATTTTTGAAGAATATCACTTAAAATTAAAGATTAAATGCTATGTACTTGAATAAGGTTTCAATCTCATTTCCAGACTGTCAGTTGAACACAGGTATTTAATATAATATTTTAATTTCTTTTATATCAGTTCAAGTTTTGCTGTGAGCAACTTGGTAAAAATTACATACAGAATAATGAAGGCTTATTAACCTGCCTTCACAGTTTAAATGCTCTCTTACAGTTCTACATAATTCCCCCAATTTAATTTTTTTTAAAATTAATCTTAGATGCATAAAAAGTGTGATCTTGACCCTTTTCTTAAATCTCAAAAGCAATACGTGACCCACATATTGCAATACTGCAACAACAGAAGCAATAAATATTTGTTTATTTGATCTGTTAGAGAAATGGAACTAGTTACTACACTTCAAGCTTGCTGAATGAATAATGCTATATTAAAACAAAAGGAATAAACAGATGCTTGCATAAATACATTTTCACTTCTCTTTAAGCATTTTGAAACAAATGACTGACTTCTTTATGGAATGCAGTTATTTCCATGGAACCTGAACATGTGTCCAAGTGATTTCCAAGATGTCACATACATCACAAAATAAGTATGCAGTATCAATGTAGCTGCTTCTCAAAGTCAGAAAGTGGTTGATAAACTTATATACTAAAAGTTGGAACTAAGTAATACCTGTTTTCTTCACGTGATTTTAAAACTTACCGAATCAACATAAAAATATGTCTTAAATAAACTTCTTTTACTAGTGTGTTCCTTCCTATGGCTGAATATGAATGTGTAAATGAATTAAATATCATGTTAATGAAGGCTTAACCTGGGACCCATAAGAAGGACTAGCTACTTACCATATTATGCATTTTATAACTCTAGATACAACCGTTCCAGGAAAGTAGTAGTAACTGACTGCCTCAGCAGTTTCGTAACTTCTGCAGTCCACAACAATGTAAATACTACGGTAATTCCATGTTTATTTAAATAAATACTATGAGTAAATACTGTTCAGAAATCAGGATATACTGGCACTAGAACAATAATTTACAGGTTAGTAATAATCAGTGCAGAGCCATTTGCGTTTCTGTTCTTAAGGTACAAAAATGTACCCATTCATAATTTATTTCTGGCAACATTCCACGCTGCATAACTCCAACTGAAAATCTGGTCAGAAATTGATATTCTCAATTCCCTGCACAGTACATAAACTTTTATTGCTCTATTAATTTCACAACCCAACAATTTGACAAATAATAAAATGTTCCCTATTACTGAAAGGCATTAATACTAGTAAAGATAAGTGTATTTCATATATAACTATTTATACATTTTACTTCTCAGTTTTCATGATTCAGTATTCTCACAAATATTATTATTCTAATTTAATACCCAAATACTGTAATAATTTGTCACAACACAGCTCTCCAAAGTTAGACCTGAGGTCAAAGAATTATCATATCATGTGCATCAGTCTTATCTCTGGAACTGTGATCAAAGTTTGGCATGCAGCATCATCATCATCATTTTAAAGCCCACTGTTCAAATGAACAGCTCTTAGACATTTCACTGAAAAAAGCAAATATGGACTCACACAGCACTAATCAGTTTGACGGATACAAATGAAAGCTGTTCTGCAAATTCCAAATTTGTTGAAGTAGTTATGGAGTTTCCACACTGACAACAGCCTTATTTATATATACACATGTCTATTAATTCATCTTAATTACTTTTTTACTTTATTAATTAGACAGTATTAAATCCTATAATTGGTAGCTTCAGGATGCACGTTAAAGAAAGGGAAGTTCGGAATACATAGACGGGTGGATAGAGAAACAAAATTTTGTCTTTTAAAAGAAGGTTTTACCGTCACCTCACTGATTTAACACACACAACTCTGTCTGATCTTTTCCTTTCCAATGGAATGTACAGTTTTAGGCAAAATCTTTGAATTAAGTGTTATCAAATCAATGATACTAATGCCATGCTCCAGCTTTCAATGTGTGCATTATTTGTGGGTGAGGACAGGAGGAATATTTCTCATGGAAAAAAATTACACAAATTCAATTCAAATGATGGCCACAAATATTAGATTTCCAAGCTAAACACTAAACTGTAAAGATCCCCATAAAGTATAAGAAGAATGAAATCTGACACTGCGATCATTAATTGATAAGTAATAAATACAGTTTCATATTCTGAGTGACTTTTATAAATGACGCTACAATAACATGTACTTTGCTTCATTTAGCTTTATGGTGGAAGGAAATTGAGCAAGCTGAGTGCACAGTCTTGACTTGAAGACTGGCAACAGCTTGCCATTCACAAAGCTCTGCAAGATGGTTTCTAAAACCCTGCAATGTATTCTAAACAGCAACAAAGGAAGAATGTCCATGGTGTATCACCCAAAAAACACAAAGCAATGAAGTTAAATCAGATGGCATTTTACATCTAAAATGGAATTTTCACAAATCTTACAAATTATGATTTATGGTATATCCATAACAGACGATGTTTTTCAGTAAATATGGAATCATTGCTACAACAGACATACTGACGCCTTTTGAATTCTCATGTGCATTAACAGTATCATTTCCTGGCATTTGTATGACAAAACATGGGTGCACGACACATATTTCTGATTTCAGAAAGAAACTTCACATGATAGGAAAACAATAGTGTGTGCCCTTTAAGTAATTTCTACTTAAAAACTGTAATTAATCCTGCTGTCCCTAAAATCTTTTTTAAATGTTCATAAATGAGCACAAATGATGCAAATTTGACTTTGAATAAACTCTATTTCATAACAGAATGAAAGGTATACAAGATTCTGGGTAACAATATTAACCCTTTGAACACAATTAGTATAGCAGTATTTGGCTGTGGTACGAAGTACTTAAAGAGCCACGTGCATCAAACTAGACAGAATTAAATTCCATATATCTGTCTTTTTGTACTGCCTTCTGTTAAAATGGCCATACTGTAACAAGTTGTTAACACAATGCTATTCAACAAAAGTACGTGGAAGATTTATGAACATAGCAGTTATCTGTATAAAATCCATTAATGGTTACGTTTGTTTTAGTATGTTAAAATATACAGGGAATGTATGCTATGATGAAAATCTTAGTAAAGATGAAAATTGATCTGACCTACAAGCCTTTAACGTTCAATGATACAGAAGCTCTCTTTAAGACCACGAAGCAATGTTCCACTGCTGATGTTTCCATTCCTTCTTACCTTCCATCACATCTCATTCCTATACGCATGTTTAGTTACAGACTGAGTCGTTATCACAGTTTTCAATATCAACACTCTAAAGCATTATTCATGAAAAGGCACCAAATGAAAGACCACTTCAAAAGAAAGTTTCAGTTCATTCACTTTTGTAGGATACTATTTCAGACATGGATAACCACAGAGATCCGCATCATACTCTTCACACTGGTAACCTGATTTTGAGATTTTTCATTTATAGAAGCAACATTTGGTAATATCTGCTAGGTCAGTAATTTGAATGACTTGTGAACTACTACTGATGTTGGCCAGCCATGACTCGACTTGGGCTGAAATCATATGACATATCTCGACACTTTATGGGTGAGTGCACTGTCACATGAACCATGCATTATGATAGCATTTGGGAAAGTTGACTAAGCGGAAGAACAATTCTTTGTCCAAGTTGTAAGAAAAATAATGTAGCTGTTGGGCTTCATATAACTGAACAAAACTCATGTTCATGTTGTAAATTTCAGTGCACGAAGGTCTGGACGTATTTCCTTCTTCATCCACATAAAAACATGAAACTAAGAGCTTGTATGTGTTGATGAGGAGATACTTCTCTTCTGACTCAATGACAGACAGAACTGGAGCCCACTTCCACCTTTCACATATGTTGTTTTTCATACATTTCAGCTACTTCGGCCAAACGTTTGATGACATGCTTTTTATATTTTGACCAACAGTCCTGCAGCTTTATACTTTCCTGTCATGTAGATCTGTAAAGAGTACTGCGAGATGATAAAAAATAATTATCTGCAATAAGCTCGTGTCCGACACTCTCCACTCTTGTCAGCTGGAGCACTGTTCTGTATGTAGGACTAACATTTTTGGTAGCATTCAATCATTGTTTACGTAGACAAACAATTGTCACAGGTATATCCCTTGCTATCACAAACCTCCCTTGTATTTCGCTACCATTTCATCTGCTACCAAATATTCTGTAAGGTGGCATATTGTGAAATATAACATATAAGTGCTCAAAAACCCTTCTGAACTTCCACAACATGTCATAATCTGGACTTGTCCTGTCTGCCATATTTTAATTATTTTTGAGGTGAAGATATCTTTGTATGTGTAGAAACCGGCCATGTTTCATGACTGCTGAGTAGAATGGAATAAAATATAGCTCATTAGATGATGAGTAATCTTTCATGGAGTACATCTGGTTGCCAAGTTTTGTTATTTTATACCTGAATGTGTTGTTGGTAGCGGAATTTTGCGTCTACTAAAACAATGTCAGTACTTAATCTGTAAAATTAACTGAAAAGTCAAATGATAAATATTCTGCACTGACATTCAATTCAGGATCTGAAGCTGTTAACTGATGCACTATTTTGTCTTCACAAGCTGCCACGCCACACTTGTCCCATGATCATTGTCTTCTCATAAATTATGTGCTGACTGCAGATCAGTCATCAGATGCAAACTACACATTGGAATCAAAATAAAAAGTCAACTCTTCAATCACATTTGCACTGATATTACAGTAATATTTTGCTGTTGTGCCAGGAGCGAAACTACTGATTTAGAAATGCATTAAATCTGTCTGTATTACATCACTAACTCTAACATGCAACATACTATGTTACACATAAAGTGGATTCAGTCTGCTTGCACAAGAATTAAGAGCCTCTTAGTAATATTATGCGGCTAGAAATTCATCTGCTAGCGGACGTTACTTAAAAGTTGCCAAGGTTGGAAATGTATTCTGGCACCTTGATTAACGTCCTACAACTGCATACACAATTTAAGCTGCCTGTACAGAAAAGGCTGTTAAGATTAATACTGCAGGATCAGATAACACTTACCTACATACGATGATAAGTCTTATTACATAGCACCTAGTATCCAGTCTCAGATGCTGCAGCATCAAACCTTGATGCTGAGCCTCCAGCTCTTAAAGGCATTGATACTCTCACTCTGAGCCACCAAAGAAAGTGGCTACATTTCTTTCACAGTTATTTTGAACTCTAGGGCCTTAAAATATTGTGAACTGCACCAAAATATATAACTGATATTTACATTTGCTACTGTATGTAATTTAAAATTAATGGTCTTCGATGCCACTGAGATTGCACATAGTTCTGACTAAAGCATGCGAATGCTAACACTAGAGAAACTATACCTGACCACTACAAACTACACAGATCGGATGTGAAGACCCATCCATCCTGCACTGCAAGCTGAACATGTTGTTAGTAACCCACGTGCAGTGCAACTTGAGGAACACAAACCAGTTTACATCTTATCAAACAAGTTACAATTTTTTCCATTGCCTACAAAATTGTATTAAAAATGTCTGGTCATGAACTAGATTGAACAGAAATTTAGTAAAAGTGCTCGTTGTATCAACTTAATATAGAAGCTCCAGAGATATGCATTCTGTTCCACTAAATTAAATTTATCGAACCCTTAAAAAAGATAAAATTATACGTACATATTTCTAATGTCTACACGGATCTATTTTCAAACAATGCCATTACATAGAAAGAAAAATATTCCGTGTGGAACAAATGTTCTCAAACTTCTGCATCCATCCGTGATACTTCAAAATTCATTAACAAGATTAAGTACCATTTGCACTTGCATGTATTTCACACCCCATTTTTTCTGCACAAGAATGATAGAAAAATTTAAAATGCTCCTTCACTACACATCTTACTGCGAACAACAACAATAATTTGATTAAATATAAGCAATCTGAGACTAACGCTAAGAACCTCCAGCTTCTAGATAATGAATTTGCAAAGTACAAGTTATATTTGCAAGTAAATATGGTAATATGAATATTTCTTTAAAATTGCAATAATAAATAAATAAAATGCATGTTACTACTTAAAAATTAAAACAACGTGTACAAAAATTTTGTTGTGCCATGTTTTCATTCTTACCGTGTGGATTATAAACTAAACCAATTCCTTTCACAAGTTGCAAGACCAGACAGACTCGGTGATAAAAAGCTTTTGTACACTCGTTTCAGAACTATGTAAGAGTGGAATGGCACATGTCACTCGAGTAGAAGTATTTTATATACAATTTTATTTAAAAGTTATATCACTACCAATAAGCGTACTCTACGATATTAAAAAAAATTAATAATTTCTTTGCATACTTTTCTCTTATAACATGATCAGCAAATGAGGATGAAGACTTCATACCACACAATACAGGCTGGTCCAGAATTTTGGAATCACAGGGTAATACAACCTCACACCCTTGCAATAATTTCTGTGGAGACATTTGACGAATACAATTTACTCCGCTTTGATAATGAATATGACTACCGAAGGGTGGGGCCATTAATAAATGAAACAAGATAATTCCAGACATTCTACAATGTGACATGGCATACAATCGTGATATAACATGAAGGCCAACTATTTGAATATTTTAAGAAGTTCATATGATTCTGACATTCTGGAACACTTTGTACAGATTCTCAGCAACTCATGGTAGATTTCTATTGGCTTCAAGAAACCTTTGCTGTGCTTCACACAACTGTACGTGATACTCCATATTTGATTTTGGCAACATATTTATAATGAAGAATACTGCAAAATCATTTAAAAAGTTATTCAGTGATGCATGTGATATGTTTTTAAACAAAATATTAAGTTCTGCTACTTGCTGACAAGTTCAAGAAAGTTAAAACACATGAAAAAGTAAGCCCAGTAACTAAGAATGAGTGGAATGAATAGATACTGACATATGCCACTAACTTACTATTTCTCATTTAACTTTCTGGAAGACGGACCCAAAACTTGATGAGATGCATCACAGTAAGAGCATCTGGCAAACCACTGCAAATGCTAGTCAACAATTCGTCCTTTTGCACACTTCTACAATCATCAGGACTCGCTGCTGGTAAAGCTACATGTGTTGATGGACAAGTATCATACCTCGGTAACATCAATCATTTCTGGGACATTACAGCAAGCCGCCTTTACGACCAAAGAGCAACGAGCTTATCGTACCCAGGGTTCCAGGACTAGGGCTGACTTCTATTGAATCACAACTTCTTTTGGCAGGAACTGACCCGAGCACCGTTCCGAGGTCAGGCCGGACCATTCCGCTGGTCCGCTGTTTCCTCGCCGGGGCAGGTGGTGGACGATCCAATAGTCCAGAACCAGGTCTCCCAGGCACACCTAGACCTTGCTCTACATTCTGGTACCCAACAGATGGTGTCTTTTCAGGAGCTGTTGCAGTGGTAGACATAGCAGAGGCGGCAGGTGAAGCTATGGCACTTTTTAGACTTGTTAACTGAGCCATAGGACTTTTCAGAGTACGACGTGTATAAAGGGCACCTTGCAGTGTTAGAGCAGACATGGGGGTTGCTGTTGTTGCCATGATTGCATCCAAACCAATCCTCTCTAGTTTCTCCACCAGGCGGATACCTGCTAGAGCCTGCAAGCACAAAAACAGTGTATCTTTAGTCGCTGAAATCTGTTTCACGTCAAGACAAACAATTTCAATTTTAATGCCTACATGTCAATATCCATGAAAGTCATGCAAAATAAGTACATGTGTCCTGACTTTCTGAATGATATGTTACAACTCAACTTGTAGCGATGGAGTCCTCTCCTTACATTACTGTGACTACGGAATACAGTACGAAAAGCTGACTCATAACCCCATCTTTAACTTCTAATCCTACATTTTAAAGCACCAAACATCTATGCATTCTTTGCATAAGTGCATAAAATGAATGCATACAGGGCTAATCATGTCTGCATGATTCAACTCAAGAACTAATGGACAGATTTTGATTAAATTTGGTATGGACATTATGTTGCTGGAGGCTACTCTAAAATCAAACTTTTAATTTCTTCCAGTTGTAATACCAACATGGTGGATGCACAGACATGCGAGATGGGAGTGACACTACCGTAAATTAACATTGGTCCACTGAATGAAGCCTGATCTATTCACATCTCACCCTGATAATTACATCACTTTAATCAGGCTTGGACATGAACACTATCTGTGCTACCAGGAACAGGCCTTGCCCTTAAGCTGGGTCAGACTGACGCCCATGCAAACCTCTAATCAGCAGACTTACATTTACTGACATCTACATATTTTCTCCATAATCTGAATTAACTCGGTTTAGTAACATACGACATAAGAACAAACATTAACCTGAACGAATGCAGGTTAATATTTGTTTGCAAAAATCACTTTTCCAAAATAACTCAGAATAATTAAGGAAGCAGTTAACTTTAGTCAGATTCATGTTTTCCATAGCAACGAAACTCTAATTATTTGGTGACAACTTGTACTCGATTCACAAAATTAATATATTCACGCCAGTTTAACAAATGCCAGAATTAATACTTCAAAAGTGATGGTGTACACCTTGTAACATAGTGCAAAGTGCTCTATGGAAAGAATATATATATATATATAGTCTTAAGAAGTATCAAAACCAAATTCTTCAAGTGCAAAGGTCACCTTTCTTTCAGAACGGGACAAAGCCATTTTGCTACGCTTTTTCTTGCTATGTGCTTTTATGGCTTGGCATTCACTATCCCCTGTAAGAGTCCATCTTAGAAGATCTGCACCACTGGATAAGAAACCTGAAAAAAAAAGTGGGAACAGGTTAAGGGCAAGAATAGGTATCAATTACAATATTTCTGGAATTAACTTCAGAATAATATAACACAGTGGAACCTCGATATAATGCGGGTTTCAGGGGACAGCTTCAGTACGCACATTAGATGTGAAATTGACATTTATCTAATTTTGGAATCCCTGATATTATGCATATTTATCCAGTGACTAAAATACACCTGCACACTAAAGCAAGGAATGTTGCAATACAGTCTCATAATGTAACCAAAACATTTCATAGAAATTTGTACAACATAAAACATGCTATCATATTGGGGGACATGATCACAGCCGCGATATATCGAGGTTCCACTGTATTTATTTGTAATTTGTTTAAAAACAAAGTCAGTAACTGGCAATATATAGCATCAGATGACAAAACAATTAATAAAAATAATAAATTGTAAATTATATGGAAGTGGTCATGGCCTAATTCAAGGTAATCTTTCAGCATATTCCTGGGGGGACTAAGAAAAAAACCACTAAAAGCCCCACTCAGAAAAGCCAGTCTCTGGACTGAGATTTGAACCCAGAACCCCTCAAATATGAATCAGGAGTGTTAACTCTCAGCTGTGACATTTGGCCAGAATAAAACAAGTTTCCCTTAAATGAAATATATATTTAAAGAAAGTTAATACCTGGAAATTTCAGAGGGTTGTATGGAGGCGGTGACGGTGGTGGTGAAGATGGTGGGGTACCATCTGGGCTGTTACAAGGGGTTGCAGTTGGGGTGAAACTTCTATCCCCACATGGAGTAGCCACTGCTGATGGAGTAACAGCCTTGATACCTCGTTCATTGAGCATCTTGGCTAGGCCTAATGTGGTTGAAAAAGTTGAGGTTGAGCCACGTCGACTCAGGGCAACAGGTGTCTGAGGGGCTGTTGGTTGTCTTGAGCTTGCCACTGTGCACATCTGGCTGCCACGGACGCTGCACAAGAAACATTTTGTTATATACATAAAATGTGTGTGTGTGTGAGCCAATGTTTTCATTATGACAACAATACTTTAACCTATGAATGAAAGGTCATGAATAGGAACAGATAACTTCTTTACAATGGCGAAGAAATGCTAATGTGTAGGGCCAAGAAATCACCCACATTCTTAAACTCACACTTTTAACCATTCCCAAGCAATTTTTGTGTGTGTATATAAGTGGAATATTATTTTGCAGAAATTCATTTTAGTATAAAACATGCATAAAACTAATCAACATTACTAAAACTAGAGAGATGGAGTTCTACCATGTACGTGCTCCACTTATCAGCTGAGATTTGGATGACATTATGCCACATTCTTAAAGCAAATTTCCACCAGCAGAAATAACAATATCTCACCGTACTCACTAGTCATTAAAATTTATGAATTTCCCACAAAAGTTTCACTGTTTTCTCACAAATCACCATGATTATGTTTGTGTTTCACACATATAAAAATTGTATGGAAATCAATCCAAGAATTCTCAAGTTGTGAGATGACAGTATAAATTTCCCTTCCATTTAAATATTTCAGCAACTGTAAGAAATATGTGAAAAATGCATCTTATGTTGAAGTCTCAATTCGGCTACGACAAAGAGAGTGAAATTCTTATAAGTCACAAGTACACTCACCAACAAAAGGTGTTATGTTAAGATGGCTCAAATTCATACACTTTTATAACACAATACAAAACTAAAAATTCACATTTCTCTATAACAAAAACAACTGTATTTGATTTATACCTGAAACACCAGTGTACGCTCTGTCATCTGCTCTTCAGCAAGAAATGGATGAATCAGAATCATTGATGGAATCAATGATAAAATTAAATACTATCGATGTAATGCACTGAACCTTCCTCTGTACCATCCAAATTAAAATCCCACAGAATTGTTTTGGGAAGACATCAAAAGTAGAATAGCACAAGAATGTATGTCTACAAATTGGAAGGCAAAGTAAATGTTTTTGAGAACGGAGGAAAAAAAAAGCTGAATAGACAAACTCAAAATAGCAAAACCGCTGCTTCCATGTGAAGAAGGCGGAAGGGGAATACTGGAATAAGGGATCAAGCAACTGACAGTACTGCCAAACTGTCACTCCAAACCTCTTTCTCAATCTGCGATACACATAATCAGAAATGTTTTGTGGAAGATTATGCATGTTTTAGTTCTGACCTGGGTGTGACACTGGTGTTATCATCAGGATGTAGCACCATGCTGTTTGTGTATGTGTATACAGAGCCAGTGTTCTGAAAGCTCTTGCCAGGGTTTACACTCTCTTCGTCTTCTTCCAGGTCTGACAGAGAGTACAGTTCCAGCCCAAGGTCTTCTAACTGGCGTCCGCCACGGATCTTTACTCCTGGCCTCTCATCCAAAAGTCCACCAAGTGTGGGGGTTGCAAGTTGAGACCAGGTGGCCAATGTCAATGATCCTTCTAGGGGTTTTACAATCTATAAACATAGAGTATATTTTTTTTTTACAACATTCCATTCTACTGAATAGATGCACTGACCTGTACAAACCACCTACTTAAAAGGTAACGCTTTGGTGTTTAACTAAGCACCATCAACATGCCTCCAGCATCATCTCGCCAGCACTCCTGCAATACTGGTAAACTTCTACCAAAATACGAGGCGCGTCCCAAAAGTAAGTTTCCCACTCGTCCCACAGCTAGCAAACCTTATATTGCGCGAAGCGACTGTGCATATGTGATAGAGCAATGACGTAGCATGGCGCATGCACTAACGGCACTTCCCGCGTTATCACAGTAGCATCGTTGCAGCTGTTGAAGATGGAGGTTCTTATTCCAGCTCCCGCCGACTGTGAAGTGCGGTCAGTGATAACGCTAGGCAGGAGTTCAGCTGGGAGGTGTTTAATCATCCACCCTACAGCCCGGACCTCGCTCCCAGTGATTTCCATCTTTTCCTACACATCAAGAAATTCCTATCCGGTCAGCGTCAGCGTTTTGAGAATGACAGAGAGGCGGAGATGGTTGTCACACAGTGGTTCCAATCCCAGGCGGCAGACTTCTACGACACAGGTATTCAAAAGTTGGTCCCACGGTATGACAAATGTCTCAATTCCGGTGGCGAATATGTTGAAAAATAGCTGGACACTTGCTGTATCTGTTGCAATAAATATTTCCATGAAATTGTGTTTTGTTTCTGTAAACGGCCCCAGGGAAACTTACTTTTGGGACGCGCCTTGTACATGGCATGACAAAACATCAAAATGGTGAATGTGCAAAATCTACCTTAAGGTAATAGCTAACAAAACACTGAAGATATGCATATGAGGTTTGTATTGGGATAGATCATAAATGTTCGCAAATGATCCAAAAAGAGTTACAGTAATTATATAGGAATAATCTTCATCCTGCTCAGTGGATGTGCAATGTCAGTGGAAAAAACAATTATCCATGTCCGACTTCATTTAACAGGAAAAATACCTGTAATTTTTCTGGTAGTTTCCAACTGCCTGTGCTATGGCCACTGAAACCACTAAGCCCACTGCTGCCCGTAGACATGATGCTGTCCGGTGTGCGACATCCATACGGGAGGTAGCTGGGTGGAGTGTGAGGGCCATCAGGATAATCATAACCTGTATAAGCCAGGCCAGAACTTAACGTGGCCCGTCGAGCCAGAACTTCTGCAGGAGTGAGTCGACGTAGGGCTGCCTCAAGATCAGCCGCACCTGGAACACCAGGCACTCCAGCCCGTGCTCCTCCTCTGCGGAAACAAACGTACGGCACGTACAATATTACGGAGAGGTAATGAGTCTCAAAAGGTTTGTGATAACAGTTAATTTATTATAATGCAATTATGGTGGACACTGTTCAGTGTTCAAAGTGTATCTGATACATACAACATTGTGAGATTTCACTATACTTCAATCTTCTGGTGACTAGTTATCTCTGTACTAATCGATATATTCTAATGTTGAAATAAATCATAACGGTGCGAGAAAAGTAAACTACAAAAATGCAATAAAATTTTCTCAGGTAATCAGGGTTGTCAGAATGAAATCAGTTTCCAACATATCAGGCACTGTCTGTGCGTTCATAAGTTTCCAGCATTTCAGAGACTCATAGGTCAATCAGTCACATCAGGTGGCCACAAAAAAATGAAATTTCAAGAGTAGTCTCTGTCATCATCATCATCATCACAGATCTAACATGTCTGCGGAGCCCAGGCTGTCCCATATACATATACCTAACCAGACAGGTTGCTGTTGGACTGGGTGGCCAATGGGGCTAGTGGGCGGTGTTTAAGACTACTGACAAGCTGGTTATGTGGGTCCTGTCGAATGCGGTAAGCATTTGCACTCACATGCTCATGTCAACTTACATGGACCGGGGGTGGGGGTGGGGCAAAGATCCTATGTATACTTCTGACGTAAGTGCCCTGTACCTTTCTTGCGCAAAAGTTTTGAACACAAGTCACACACAACCCAGTATGTATGTATGTGCACAGGGACCATTATATAATCACGAATATAACTGTAAAATGTACTGAGTTATTTCATACTCACGGATAGCAATCGTCACTTGTGTCTGTGACAACGGAAAATTCAGAGTCACTGTGCTGGGAGTCCATGCTGGGAAAACTCAGTGAACTGCTATATACAGAGCCACCTCCTATCCTACTGTTTGGCCGTAAAGATTGTGGTACTCCCATACTGGGTCCTCCTGAGGATACCGACACAAAAGCACTCATACGAGGTCCACCTGACGAAGGAGTAGCAGTGGTTTGCATCATTGTCATACTGGGCCCAGATGGTAGATGTGCTGAAGGGGTAGCAGGATAGATCTGGTGGACAGGGCTGCCACCAGTACTGCTTGATGATGCTCGAGATGCACATCGAACTGTTTCAAACACCTTTTTGTAGTTTGACCTGGTAAGAGATTACCAGTCTCTTAGTGTATTTATAAACATATTAAAGAGATACAGGTCCTGTTTACATGTTATTTGCACTCCTAACCAATCATTCACGTGTTGACAGAATTTACATTTGTTAAAGAGTGACAATATAATGACACACTACAAACTCGGGGACCTGAAATGATATTAATCTGCTTTACTATCAATTGATAATTAAAGCAAATGTTAATGTGTACAACACACAAACTGAACTATGCAGGTCTCAAGTATAGCAACCGTGAGTCAGAAATCTTTCAGTGCCTAATCATAACATTATATAATATGAAGAATGGACATGGATTTATGAGGGACTGTCATGGCAACTACAATTCTGCAAATACTGTAAGAAAACGCCTCTCTGCCAAGAGTGAACGCATTTTCACTCTGCAAAACTGAAAATCTGAAGGTGACGGCTCTATCTGCCGTAGCTTCCAACTTGTGCCTTAAATACTCAGAACTGCGCCAGTTAATATGATACTCACACTCTGTCTCTGTGGTCAGCACCAATTCCAGAGTCCAAACTCAGTTCTGAATACAGAGAACTTTCTAACTCTGAGGCTATAGAGTCTGGGTTGGTGACAGGTCCCAATGAAGATAAGAGCCCACCACGAACTTGAGGCATGCCCTTTCTTCGCTGCCTACGCAGCTGTTCTTGTGTATCTCGAAGCAAGCTCAGTACTTCAGCGTATCGATCTTTCAGGTCTGCTAATTCTCCAGCTAAATGTCCCTGATTTTCTCGTGTGATGTGTAGGTTCGATGACAGCCCTTCGTTCTCTGCTGTTAGCTGTAACAAAGTACAATGTAGTTATCTAGGCCACTGTGCCATTACCACTCTATTTCTCGTCACTGATCACCAGGAATGATAGCAGCTGAGCATCTACAGTCACATGCCCTCATTAGCCAATCACTTTCAGTCACTTGCTGTACACTCACTTGGGTAGTTGGTGTATAAAGTAGTTACTTCAAGCATGAAGTAGATGTCAGCATGCCAGTCCACAATGTTGCCAAAGAGCAGTAATGTACTACTGAAGCATATGATATAAGCATTGGAAGTGTGCAAAAAATTATTATTGTCAGAATTTACATTTCACTCTCTTCCTGCGCACCATCTGCCTTCAATCCTGTCGGTCACTTTAGTCAGTGCTTAGGAATATTGTAGGATTTGCCAGTTCATCTTTTATGTATTACAGGTCAACAAGGAGGTCTGAGGGTTGTGGTGCTATGAAGAGGAGCCATCTGTTACTTAGTACAAAACACAAAGTAAAGTGTAAAATTTTACTTAAAACTTGTCTGAAAGACAAGTAAAACAAATGATGTTAGACGTGTTCTTCATGGTCACCTGAAAAATTTCTTGGAGACAGACTCACTGTGTATTCAACTGAATTCTGAAATGCAATACCCACTCTGCGATATCACATTACTAACCTTCTGAATTTGGGATTCTGCATAAAGTAATTTGCTGGTGAGAATCGCGAGTTCTTCATGTTGCTGACGACTCTCCTCTTTCTGACGATGCAGTTCATCTGCTAAGCAATCAACCTCCATGTTGGCAGCAGCTACAACATAAATAAATAAATTAGAACAAACTTTCATTTTCTTCTTCTGCCTTACTTCCCTCATTATACAGATGTCACATGACGTAAAAGTTGATAATTCACATATGTTTGGGGGAGGTCATCACAAGCTGAAAATAAAACGAAATTATTTTGGTGACCAATGTCAATCTCCTGTACCAATCATTTAGTTTATTCTACATATTTGTGGAAATACTGCTCAGAGTGGCCACTAATATCCCTCAGGAAAACGATAACTCTCTTTGAAAGATAACTATTTGCTTAATGAAGTATGGTACCATGACTTTTATCTGTACTGGGGAATTGAAAAGGCTTTTTGTGTGCTACCATAAAAAATAATTCAAAGGCATCATTCTGTTGACTGTGGTCTTCCCCAGCTGATCTAGTGACCTTAAAACCGTCTTACAAATCTAACAAAGTGCACTGGTGCAATAGCGTGCTGAAACCACATGTCTCGTCTGACCAAAAGCAGCACATATTTTGGCAGTTCTGGCAGGTGATCTTTGAGAAAGTTTAGGCGCCTCTCTGCTGTTATGCGGCGTTCAAATATGAATGGTCGAGTAAGTCTACTGTCACTAAGCCCACACCTGACATTTGGAGAAAATCTATGTTGAAACAGGGTCTCATTTGTTACATTTGGATTTTCCAAACCCCATCAGTGGGTATTTCTGTGGTTTATTATTCCATCCCTCATAAACATCACCTCATCAGCAAACAAAAAATGTGCTGATCATTTTGAAAGAACCAGTCAAAGAACATCATACATGCTGGGTAAACCTCAGGTTGAAGAGCTTGAACAATCTGTTGGTGGAACAGATAACTGTAATAACTGAGTCTCCAGACCCTCATGCATTACACATGAGTTCACCAAGATTTTCTATTAACACTAGTGATTAGACTAGTCCACCATCTCACCAATGACCTCTTCTTTGTCAACAATTTGCTGTACCAAATGCTAGGTCACTGGTTCAGAAATTCACCTCTCCCTCATAAACACAGTTTTGAAAACACTCGTCAGTCAGTTCGTTGATTTCGGAATTGTCCCTCACATTCCTGAACGGATTTCGTTGCATTCCCACCAGAGAATCCATAAACAAAACAGATATCCACATATTGGTTGTTGGTATACAGCAGCGCCATACCACGTCGCCCCTCGCTAGTCCTGTTCTAGCCGCGTGTTAAGTGAATGTTTACCGAGTTGCCTGGTCAGCAGTGTTGCCAGATGCATACCAAACTGCATGCTCATTGTTAGCTACAGACATTTAGAAATCCTTGCCTTGAGAACTTCAGATGTCCATAAGTTCTTCAATACTGAGAAGAGGAAAATGACTACCCTTTATTTTCAACTAGTACTCATCCCCCTTCAATGCAGAAGTATTTAAATTAACACACTATATTAAAGAAAATAAAAATATTTAATACCTAAAAGACAATATATAATTCAAGTCATCAACTTCACATCATGGGACAGCTGTTCACTAAAGGATAGCATTATAGCTCTGTCAAGTTTATGTGCATGAATGCCCCAATCTACGTACCCTATCAAAGGACTTTCATGAAATTCTGTACGCCTATGTATATCACTGATGTGCATTACATAACATACTGATGGTGTGAAACGTTGAAATTGTGTCTGATATGGAGACAGTGGGAATCTATATTAGTTATTCATCGCCCTGATGACGGAGGCAGTATGACCTCTGAAACGTTGGTTAATATCAACCAGACTACACAGCGCAACAACCCAGAAGACGGAAATCTTTATATTAGTTAAAGTAACACACAGACGGAAGTATTTATATGAAAGCAGTCATTAGATCTAACAAGACATGTGGCAGATGTGAAAGCAATGCATGCCCTCATGTTACTCAAAATGGCGCCACATCCACAGATTGTCAGCAAAGGTTAATATTTCATTTAAAGACTTCCACAGAACAGACAAGTGCAGCAGAATCTGCATGCAAGGAGAACACACTTCTGGGCATAATTATATGAAAATATACATGTGTTACGACCGAGGAGTTACAACTCCTGTTCTTTTTGGGAGGTTCCATGTTTCACTCTCGGCCTGGAAGCCACACATTCTGAGGCTACTCCTGATTTTCTTCAGACAATGAAGCCAAATGCTGGACCATGACTGGCTCCTTTCAAAAACACAGGACCCAAGAGACAGAGAAGGTTTACTTAAAGCAATACAGGCTTACCAAGCTGTGATGCTATGTCTTGCACCAGTCTCTGTTCGGCCATCTCACAGTCTTCCGTATCAAGTGTAAGTTGGCTTGCTTCACAGCGCAGCTGTCTGTTTTCATCTTCCAAGGATGTAATTCGACGCTGCATGAATTCCGAGTTGATGCAGCGGAGACTTGAAGGAGTGCCTGATGACATAAATGTCAGTGTCAATCGTAACTTTAACCACAGGCGTGAAATTTAGGCAGAGGCATATCTGAGCCTGAACACCTGCCGGGGAAAAGCAGCATGTTTCAGCCACTCTGTGAACCGAATACTCGCTGTCCAGCCTACAGCCACTCACAGCCATCCAGCTAAGCAAAAGAATTAAAATATCATACAAACTCTACATAGGACAAACTAATTTTTTCATCTCAAACTTGATTTACTTTTAATTCAGCCATCCAATATTCTTATGAGAACAATTTAATAATTAATAAATTCATTAATAGTAAATTTAGCAGTTTAATTACAATTTATTCTCAAAGTAATGTCACCACTTAAAGTGTTCATTGTGATGGAAGATTTACAAATTTTACTTCTTATCTCAACGAAGATAACACTAATCTTCTTTCATGACATGAAGAGAATACAATTAAAATATGAGTATTCAGGAGAATTTATGCATTTTTATACATAAATATTACAACTTTCTATTCTTTTAACAATCCCAATTGAAGTTCCTTATTTTTCATGAATCAATACAAACTGGAGATCCGTACTAACACAACACTTGGTCTTCAATTTCTGATGTTAATTATGTTAAGAAGGGAATGCAAACATAACATGATTAGAGTGACTGAATACAAGAACAATAAAACCATATGGCCTATAACTGAAATTACTGTCTTTCTGCCAATTATCTTTACAGCAACTTTTATAGCCACTTTAAAATTAGGGATATTTTTATTTTCAATTAGTCTAACAATATGTTGGACATGGACCGCCCCTGGGGGGGGGGGGAGATATTAAGCTTAGATACAGAATAACAGGATTATGATACATCAGAATCACAAACATAGGAACAACCGCTACAGTCATTTCATGTTGATAATCACCGACAAGAATAGGAATGGTGATAACAGTGTTTGTGGTCAGGGTAACAAATAAGTACCTACTGCACACTTTATGACTGTGATAAGCCACCAGATGAAAGCTGAAGTAGTGAACACCAACGATAATAGATGGAGAATGACGGTACATAAGATTTGTGACACAGAATAGGCATTTATATCAACATGGGAAAATTTCATGAAATTAAAATGTGACAAAGACTAAGATAAAGACTAGGCAGACACCAGAAAGATTCTGAAGGAGACATGAAGACAAACTGCCCGTTTTGAATAAATTATTAGAGTTTTTATGAACACAACTGTATTTGATAATAAATACTGACCACATATCCACACAGAGTATGAGCCATCAGATTACAGAAATAGGTTACATGACAATGACTTGTTGAAATCAAGTGTAAGTTGATATCAAAACAGGAATCATATTTGATAAATGTAATTCCTGCGAGTATTTCTTTACTCTAATTTTTGAATACAACTCACAATTAGAATTAAGTTATTTAGACTGAAGGTTATAAAGTTTAGATAATTCTTTTACAAACGGTGAATTGACTTCTGCACATTTAGGCAATAATACCATTTGTTTCACAACTTACAAGCATTCCCTTCCTAATAACAAAAATATCTAGAGACATATTTTATATTACATTATGAAAGGAATGACATCCTTTGATATCAGTGAAGACATTCTTAACAGTGTTGCCAAATGCTAACCTTCAATATTCACATCCAAATACCAACATTCTCAGAATGTAAACAATGAACTGTAACAAAAGACTGCTCACTTGTCTATGGCCTTGTTACCCGAAAAGAGTGAAACTTCACAGGTTCCTACGGCAGATGACATATTTCTGACATTAACTTTTGAGTGAGCAGTCACAATTATCATTATCTTACAGAATTAAGATAAGATGGAACAAAAGAAGTTCTAAAGCATGTAAAAAACTATTCACATTATCTTCTAAACCAAACAGTTACGACATGTATATACAGCTACCTGACTCTGAGCCAGATTCATCCACATCATTTGTGAGGATCTGAATGAGCTCCGTCTTCTTTGCCAGTTCATGGTTAAGCTGCGTCAGCTTCTCATTGACATGTTTCAGTTCTGCTTCAAGTGCTGCGACGCTGCTTTCCAACTTCTGGTTATGAGCTAGCAACTCCTTTCCAATATGAGCTGTCAATTCTAGGTCTTTCTCTTTCTGCAATATAAAAACCATCACTCGAGGGATCAGGAATCAGTACAGGACAATTTACTTAGGAAGCTTTCCACTGTCTGGACAAAAGTATTCGCTTTGGATGCCATCTTTGTGCAGGAGAGGGTACTCAATATGAGGGACCTGCTACATAAAGCTATTCACAAGAACGCATCATCTCCATATTCTGCGTGAAGAAAAAGGAAAAACGTTATCTGAAATGCTGGTAACCACTTACAAAACATCACATCAGAACCCAGAATACCATGATGGACATCTTCACAACCTTGAGACCCTTAAATCTAAAAGGTATTTATCACCAGGCAGTGTGACTAACCAGAAGAGGCTCTGTAAACAATAGGAGGCTATACACCTCAGTGAGTGGCATGCATTTTTACCACATCAAAAGCAGGTAACAAGATTAACTGGGTGAATTCCTCGGAGCGTACGGCCATTCTAAATGCGTTATTCGCTCAGATATGTCACTGTTGCACTGTGACTCAAGGTCACTTCTGTGCCTTTGATCATTCTTGCACCAAAGAACGAAGGTTGTGCCTGTTAACAAGCATGTTCCACCTCAAAAACAACTCAACAGATTTCAATAAAATCAACTATCTGGGTATCCACACTGAAAGTTACCATGCCAATTTAAGAACTTACTTACTATAACAAACAGGTTCACAAAGTTACGCAATATTTTCTTTAAAAATTCAGTTATAAGTGAGATATTTGATACTGGATTTGTTTGAGAGGTCTTTCAACACCGGACTTCTCGTTTCTGTCGCTGCAATTTCCGCGCATTTCTCCAAGTTCTTATCAGAAAGTATGTCCTACTTCCTGATCTGATATTCAACACTGAACAGTAACTGCTTACAGCAAAAGGTACCGACACATAGCGACAACTTTCATACGTCTTTTCTAATAACATACAGGTATTCTGCATTATATACGGCAGCACAACATTACAAAAACCACACATGGGGTACAAAAAGAACATTGGCGGGGCCAAACTCAGCTGCCTGATTCAGAACTCCTGCCATAACAGAAGGGCACAGGCTGAGACTGTTTCAGCAGATCTGAGGGGAATATTTAGAGTGAGGTGAAACATCAGGAGGCTAAAGGAGGAGATCCATGGGCAAGATGAGAAATGCACACAAAACTGTACTTGAAAATCCTTAAGAGACTATTCATGCATGTGAGGATGTGGAATGGATTTATTTGGCTCATGACAGGATATAGCCATCAGCTGCTGTGAACATGGCAATGAACCTTACAGTTTCATAAATTGCAGGCAATTTATCACCTGGCAAGACCCAAAGGGATCAGCTTCATAGAGTTTCTTGTTTCAGCTCCTGCTATCCATCTTCTGATAACAATACGTGATTATCTGATAAGTCATAATTTTTGAACCTATCTACAAGTTTAGTCTCGAAACATGCTATAAACAACACCACAAAATTAGGTCTTCATCCTTCAAAGATGTAGGTTGATCAACTGATTTAAAAGTACTCTTCATCTTGAGATAACAAAATGGAAATTATTTATGTTTCCAAGCAAAAAAATATTGCTCGATAACAAATTAAAGACTTACTTGGTTATATTTAACAGTTACAGTTCTGAACCTAATTTTCCTATATAGAGATTTACATCATTTACCACCACAATGAATGAACAAGCATAAACTTTACCGAAGTGGACACCAAACAGTTAAAACTTTCGGCGAACAACGACACTGTGCCTTTAATTATAATGGAAAAGCTTCTTCAAAAAATATGGCACAGTTTTTCTTCTTTCGGGGTGTTGTGAAATGATATTTACCACTAAGAAGCTTATACATAACTCACTCGTGCAGCATCCTTCTATACAGAGTTTAGTTGCTAAGCTTGTCAATAAATTAATCATTTCTACCTAACGCAGGGTTCATTACCATGTTCATAAAACCCCACAAATGGTATGTGTGCTGAACATTCTGAATACAACATACACTTATACCCTTTTAATATTATCATTTGCCCTGTGCCCACATCACTGAAATAGTCTCCTCTTCATTTTAGATATCTTTACTAAAATGTTGTATGTAACATAACGTAACACAAACTCTCTCCTTCTCAGTTAAATGTCCTTAAGATGCTCATTTGAAGTTCTTGCCTCAGACAGATGAAATTTCACACCGACACAAAGAACGGGCAAAAACAGTTTTGAGTATTTTAATCATTAGGTTTTGAGAATGGGAAATTTTAAGATTCTGAACTGAACGGTAGCAAGCAATTCCTAACTTAAAAATTAGGTGTATGTGCGCGCGCGCACACACAACGTTACAAGTGCGTCTGTCTAATAATCTTTAATTTTGTCTAACATGTGCCATGGTGATGGATACAAGGCCAAATAATATTTCTGTGGTACCATGCGTCTTGCATTCAGACAAAGGTAAATACTGTTAAGTACCCAACGGCCAATAAGCACACATGGACTGACCTCACATGTTTAACAATCTGTCACCTTATGATGGTGACCTTCAAGAAATTTGCATAAGTGGCAATGCAAATAATTTATCAAAACATAGCAGTTTTAAAGTAAACATTCAGAACATCGCAGAGACTGAGCTCTTTATACCCACAGAAAAAAGTCAGTTTTGCACACTCTGTTCACTACGCGTAGCAAAAGTCATCCTAATTCACAGTCAAATAAAGAGATGTCTCGCACATGCACGTACTTCAAAGGGTAAAATCTCTGCATTCAAAAAGGAAATTTCCTTTTAATTTTTATACTTACTCAGCTGGTAAAGAAATTGCCTGGAATTATGGAATCTGAAGGTTCATAATCACATTCAAAAAGCCTGCCACTGAACATTATGCTTAGCCGGTACAATCCAATCCAGCCTTCTAAACCCTATTTATCCAAATACATCTCAAAATAATATCTTGCAACAGGTCTTAAAAAAACATTGCATGCAGTCATTATTTTCCCATGCGTGCTATTTATCCCACGCAGATCATCGTATTGGTCGATTGGCCCCAACAATTTTAGGCAAAGAGTACAAAGTTCAAGACCTTCTCCAGGTGAAAATATTTTATTCAGAACTCTGTCGTTACCCTTTGTCTACGTTCCATATTTACATCTATTTACATTATTATAATGAATGGCCTACAGGAACCATTCGCATGCAAGGAACAGTCTGAGAGTTCGAGTTCTACTGACCTCTTCCAGTAGTCTTGTGACTGCTTCGATGTCATTGTAAGTCTTGGTCATTTGGCTCACTCGGTTGCTGCATAGAACTGAAACAATAAAACAATTCTATGCAAGATAAGTATTACACAGCTCGAGGCAGAAGTTAAAGAAACAACGTACTTTCCTATCGCAGAGACTTCCAACCCTGCACATATTGCATTATCTAATGTCACATTTAGATTCCTGGAAAAAGGTCATAATAGAATTCAACTGTGGTCTTCCGGGTTGGTACCACAAAATCTTGAAGGCGATACAAACAATTTGGAGAAATAAACCACCGTTGTCTCCAGAGTCTACGAAACTACACAGCATCAAAGGACTATTATTTTAAACAAATAATCTAATATCTTGTTTTTAGCAATGGTTCACTGATATTAATTCATCTTCTGAACTACACATTCAGATTTCAGATTTAATTTCTCCTTGTTTGTTACTAAATACCGCGCAGAAACTTAATCTCTGGTGACGTCTGCACTTCATCTTTATTCTGTCCGTGCCCACAGTTTTTGGAGACTACAGAGTTTTGCTGGAATGGAAACTCAGTCCTGTGAGACGGTTGGCGGATCAGTTAATATCAAGAGCATGCGAGACGGACCTGAGCAGACATTCAACTACGAAACTTTACACAGCCGTAGTGGCGTAATAGCGATAAAATGAGCTTGTAATTAGAGTTTCCAAAATGATTACTACCTATCCATCAGATGTTTCTTTCTCCCCTCTACTTTCATCTACTGCAATGAAGAACTGCAGAATCCTACCACATCTTACATTCCGGGTGCCTCGTAGTTACCATACAAAAGAAGACTTCTTGATTACCTCATTCCATGTGAATGTAACTTTATAATTATGTGAGTCACAAACAAGATGAGAGAATCTGAGAATTCACAAACTCATGAAAGCCAACATTATGTCATCACTATACAGAGGCTTCTTTACACACTTACCTGAAGAAGCTATTCCTCTGCAGTCCTTGAAACATTATTATCCTACATGACAAATATCAGATTTTCAAAAGAGAACAGCCCCCCCCCCCCCCACCTAGAGCCAGTATATTCAAATCGTGTGCGCTGAAAGGAACATACAAATTAAGTAACTCCATGGAGTACAGGTCTACTTGTGAAAATTGACAGTCAGTTTGTGACCTGATGATCAACACCATGTTCAGAAGAGCCCACCGTTGGTCTCTATCCTGGGCCAGTTAAGATCAGTTTCTTTCTCAAAGAATTCATCCAAGTCTGAGGCCGGAATCTGCATCAATGTTGAATGGAAGGAGTACGTTAAGTTTACGATCCTGTACTGCTGCATTGTGACTGAGTTTTAAGGTTAATTTCTCACAGGCAAAGCAGTGGAATCTTCCACCTGTAGCATTAAACTTTAATGAAGAAATGAACAATTTTGTATTACAAAATGTTCTGGCCATTAACTAGTCAGACACAACAACAAGTTTTGAAATAATAACCATATTATTGATATTCAAGAAATTCTAACCTCAACTGAGCTACTGGATATCCATATGCAGACCAGTATTGTCAGGCTTCCTAATGCTTTGGCACTCACCATTCAGACTAGTTTTCCATCTCATAATGATCCTGCAGTTTATACAGCTGCTGGTATCTTTCTTTCTTAGGACAACTTCCTGCCAACCTGAAAGCGTGTGTTCTCTGACGAGAAGAAAACCAGTTTTTCGCACCTAATAGTTACAGAGCTGTGTTCATCAGATTCCATACTAATAGTACGTACAAAGTACAGTGACCTCTGACATTGCCTGTGAACAGGAAGCTAGTTTGAACTTGGCTCAACAGCTTTCATGACTTAACACCTACAAACGACTGAAATAAAACTATTAAAAAATAAATTTTCTCCTTTGTCATCTACGGTAATTGTCGTAGTATAATTTATGATGGAGATTTTTTAATATGCTACATCAGTATTACTCCTATTAGCAATAAGTGACCAACGGACAATGGCGGTGTGACGAGTCAAAACTTCGTGATCTTGGCGCTAGATACCGGTATGCATCGTCCTCTGGTTCAGCCCCACAGTTAGCCAGTGAATTTACCGACAGAGCTATGCCACTTAACTGACAATCCAATCTAATGGTATTTGTCTTCAACAACGTCAACAGCACAGGCAAAGGAATGATGACAGTGAACTACGAATTGGATTCGACACGGCGAAGGAAACTGTCGCAGAAATTCCCAAGGCGGAATACAAAACCAAGAGAAACCGAAGCAAATCACAAAATCAAAGAAAAACCAGAAATCCTTCGAAAATGTGTGAACGATTCAACATTTTTCATGCAGAGGTACGGGGAACAGCGGTACATCTCCACGCATTCTTAAACTTGGCACTGGTTAGGAGTGCGCGTGGCTTTATCGCAGGGGAAACAACAAGGCTGTGTGTGTGTGGGGAGATCACGTGACGTTACAAACCACCGTTCAGCTGCACCGAACATTGTGAGACGAGACAGACGAGATATTTTAAACACTTCAGCCACAATACCTGTAGGGAAGGCAGAACATTAAACATCATATATAAATATAAAGCGCGAGTGTGATTGGATTCAAGTGGCTCACAACATGTGTTTAGAACAATGTAACGGACCTTAATAGGCATCACCAGGGGAACCATCCTGTTACTAAAAAGGGGTAGAATTTGAAAACTACTTGGCGAACGGCGAATCACATCAGATACTGTGTGTAACACGATGATGAAGACAGACATTTGATCTCGTATAACTGTGAACACAGCAAAGTCACGCCATAACACACAAATGTTTGCACGTTCCGTTACAAACGCGGCTGCTGCACCCACCTAAATTCTTCTTACGAGTTCAGGTCGCATCTTGGCAGGAACATTCACTCTGCAACACCGAGACGTCGAGCGCGGACGTGTGACAGCGAAGCAACTGAGAAAAAGGCAAATTTTTGGACGCGGACACACTTCGGCGACCCAAGGTACTGACAGGATGAGTAGTCAGACTTTGACCTGACATGTTGCGTCCCACAGCGAAAACCAAAATACGACAAAAACATCTCACACCGCCTTCTGGTCCCTTCTCGCACTTCATTCAGCTGTTCATAGATGGCTCCCAGCTACACATTTATCAACGCCGGTTCCTGATGTCGACTCATCGTCGCTGCGAAACAATTACATGGTCAGTCGGCCATATTGTATTTCTGTGTACGAAGAGTGAGGGAATTCAAACAAAATGAAAAAGTAGCGACTGATGGTCTGGATGGCTCACCTCCGAAATCACTTCTATGAAACCTGACACATTTCAGAAGAAGTTAATTTTCACCAAACACAGCACCATACTTTCCAGAAGAATGTTATAACGAACAGAGATTTCCACATCAGCCTTCCCGCCCTCACCCCGATTCACCTCCCTTCACCGCCCAAAAGGAACTCCTTTACCCATGCGACTACCCTCGAGTCCACGCCCGATGCCGCGATTTTCGTAAGCAGCCGATCGTGAGGAACTAAATCGAGGGCCTTCGAAAAATCGATTATAATCGCGTCTAACCTTCCTCCGTTATCCAGTGAGTCTGCGATGTCCTGACAAACCGTGATTACTTGACTGTCACATGAATATCCCGGCCTGAACCCATGTTGACCCTCGAATAACCAATTCTTTTCCTCCCAGTTTTTCCTCAGGTACGACGCCATAACGTGTTGCATTTGTTTGCAGACCACCGATGTTAAACTGACCGGTCTGTAATTTGTGACCAATGATCGGCCACCTCCTTTGTAAATAGGAACCACTATGGCTTTTTCCCAGTCCCTGCTAGCATTTTCCTAATGATTTTAGTACTAATGGCGAAGGGTTCGCCTGATGCTACGCTCGCAGCTGAATATCGAAGAATAATAGAAATTAAGGGAGTTGGCCACTTCTAATAATACCCCACTGTGGTCACTGACCCCCTGTACAATGCTGCAAGAGGTGAATGAACTTTCAGGCCGGAAAAGGTAAACGTCCTCGGGATGGCCTCTCTACTACCTGCGTGTACCCATTTTCCTATACCAGTCTATTTATAAATGCCTGATTTCCACTAGTACATTCCACGTTTCCATTCCAATTTGCATAGGGCAAGTTCAAATCACCTCCGATGATGCTACGCTTCGTAGAATTTCCTAAATAACTGGTTCGGGCCGCCAATCTTTCTTTAACTCGCATGCACTGTAGATGCCTATGATATCCCATGTGAATTTGGGGTCTCTGCCTTTCGATTCAACTGCTAACATCTCAAAATCCTCGTCCACCCATAATTCCACGCAAGCTATGTAATTTTTTTTACACAAATGAACACTCCGCCCCCTCATGTATTCCTATCTCTCCTGAAGGTTGTGTAATCGTCCCTAAATACTTCGGCATTACTAATTTCTTCTCTAAGCTATGACTCCGAGCCTATTACAACATCCGGATTGTATGTGTCAACTAAATTCCAAAAAAAAAAAAAACAATCCAAAGACTTATTGAGGATACTTCAGCAATTTACCTGAAGCACGGCGGACAACCCAGAAGTTAATCGATTACGCATGAGACATCGATATCGAAGTGTTTTACTGGTAGCATTCAATTTAATCTCATGTTTCGTAATGTGGTATTTAATACGTGACAACTGGATGCAATAGAGCTCTGTGATAATGAGCTCAAACTTCTCACGGACTGCAAAGAGAACGTCTTCATCTGGCAAACTATCTCTCCCGCACGCATTTGCCTTAACCCACAACAACAGAACCACACGAGTCACGAACACTCAAAGTAAAATACAAACAAAACTCCACCAGAATCCAACCACGGTCCAGCCCCAAAACAGGCGTCGTTTTGTTCAGGAAACAGACGCGAGGACGATGAACCATCTGTTTCCTCAATACGATAAATACAAGAAAAAGTAATTCAATTTGTTTCAATACTTTACCCTATTCAAACATGTGTCATATTTTCTGCAACAGAAGCAGCTGAGACTCGAGTAAACAGAAACAATTTTATACCACAAACGTAAAAAGTGTTTTCGATACGCAAATTAATTTTCTGCAATGTCTTATTGATTTATCGATACGCTCTGTCATCCGCAACTTCACGTGACATCCAAATCAAACTTTATTTTTCTTCAAACACTCCTCTTTGTAAACACAAAAGTTGATAAACCGGAGACGAAAACGAATCACCAAAGACAAGACGCTTCCATCAAATCCTACACAGGTGGAACGTAATGGCAAGGTTCAATATTGCATGGACAATTGTTTTCCTTTCTGATTTCTCATGGTTGGTCAACCTGTCAATGACTTACCCCATCTGTGGGCCAATAAAAGTACCTTAAACAACGATTCTCCTGTCCCCTTCATAAAATTATATAAATAAATAAGGATAAGCCACAACGAAATGAATCAGATTAACGCATTTACCAGACGTTGAGAAGGCAAGAAAACACTTTTTTATTCATTTGGGAAATTAAAGGCTGACATAAATCAAGGAGTCAAACGTTTCTGAAGCACAGACGAAAATAAACAAAAGAACAAGGCAGACCGCAAATACGCGACGGCTTTCAACCAATCACGGCACGACATTTGTCTCGACCAATGGCTGCACGACATAAAATTAAGTGACATGGAAAACCGCTGATCTTACCTTCCAATACTGAAGAACGTGGGCCATGCAGTCACCACAAACAAACACATTATCGTTCAAGGATGATAATATTTCTGTGTTCACACCACGCAAATGAACTAACATGGCGCCAATTTACACTGTTTATATTGCGAACTGTAAACACGGGGAGAAATGGGTGTTGCTTTGTGATTTGCGTAGTTTCCACATCGCGACAAGGAAGTCAATATTCAGAAAAAAAAGGGGCCATCGGAACTTGCGTCATTCCCATACCCTGACGGTCCTGGGAAAGCTGTGCTTACGAACTCACAGAGAGTTATGTATTTTGGCAAAACAAACTGAAAGCTGCTGGGGACCACGCGGCTGCGAAAACCTTAAATCCGAACGCAAACTCACCTGAAGACCTGGCGAATCGAGACGAGAAGATGCCTCCCAGCATCGCGACGCCGATCCTGCTGCATCCCTCACTCGTTGGCCTGTGGATTTACGAAGGGTGAACGGCCCTGCAGCTACCAGTATTGATCTCTGGCGCAGCTGAACATCTCTGACTTTGCGCAACGAAACGAGAGATCGGAACTATCGCTTGTTCAGGAGCAAACGCACACGAGGGGAGTCGCATCTGTTTATCCGCAAATTTCATTTCCGAAACCCCTGGGCGGATTTCGATTCAACTAAAACTTTCTCGCCAAATTTAACTTTGGTACTTAGATCGAAGCGTATCGACACCTTCAAGTCAGCATCAGCGTTAAACGAAGTTGCGTATGTGAGGTAAAGTTAGAACACGTTTGAGCAGCGGCGCACGTCGGGACTCGAAATTGTTGTGCTGACCGCCGTGAAAGGTCAGGGGGTCCGGGTTCGACGTTGAACCCGTCGCAGTTCCACCTTCACATGCACGTCGCGTTCAGCGTGAACCAATTTTTGTAAGACTCGACCGATAAATCTCACGTAAAACACCAGGATGGTTGTCAGACCGGAATTCAGACGATATCTTGTTCGAAGCCCGTATAATCTGAATGCCTTCGTGCTTTCCCTGCATACACTTCTTTCTTCTTTCTTTCTTTCTTTCTTTCTTCTTACAGACTGAAGAAATAATAATAAGAGCTGAAAGCAATTGTAAGGGATTGACGACTGTCAGCGTTTCCCAGTCTCATCAGTGGGCAAAGCCACAAAGTCGATAAATTGTTCGGGTTTTATTACGACGGGACAGACGGACATGACAATGTCACGTGTGCCATGACGTAACCTCACATTTGCAGGATTTATATCGATGAGTTACGGCTGCTGACAGCAACCAGAGCCCAACCGGAGTAAAACGTTACGAGGACGAGTCACATTCTTTCGTCAGATCTAACAAATCAAAATTAAAAGCGAATGTAATTACAGGTATACGTGGCCACTGCATTAGGAAGTTCTAAATTTTCTCACACAATGAAGGGACAGACCAGCTAAACGCACGCAGGACGCCATATCGATCGATCGATCGACAGACGACTGCGTCTCTCGACAATCAGTATCGACAGAATGTTTGCTTTCGTCACGTCCGACGTCAGCTTCGAAACGCGACATCTCTTTGCCAACTTAACAAGATTTTTTTTACCTATCTCTATGAACCAAACCAGCAACAGAAAACCACACTTTTAGTAAGGCCAAAGTCTTGAAACCTAACACCACCATCAGAGGACAATTCTTCTAGTATTTAACGTTTCTAAAATTTACAACCACTCAAATCCATCGTTCATCCAATAAGTTAACTCACACTACTCTTAATTTTAACAACATATTAATATGTCTGCAACCAATTTGATATATGTTAAACATATCTTGAGATCACATAAACCTCGAGCCTGAAGACGGTTCGGCGTGACATCGAAGATTGTCAACAAACTTGTATTGCTTGCACGCCTTACAAATGCCCAGCGCAGGACAGGTTTTGCAATTATCTGTTTGGGTATGGAACGGGATTTTATGATCGGTTCATGTTCTTTCAAGACAGTAATATAAGAAATACGCCACTTAAGACGGCAGGTATATGAGCCAAGGACTCTTGAATACGAAACGCTACACTGCAACGTCCAGTGAAAAGAACGCACAAACAGCGAAAGGATTCTATTTCAAAATTAACATAAAAATTAGGATTTGTGGTTTTCACGGCGGTGAGTCTGAAGATGGCTGTCTTCTGGGTTGTTGCGTCACGTAGTGTGGTAGAAGTTTTACCGATGTTTCAGAGGTCCTTGCTGCCTCCACGATCAGGGCGACGAGAGACACGTGGAGGTTGGGGACAGTCTTCTACTACTACACGGGGGTGTACATGATTCTCATTCCATTTTTGTACGGAGTTGCGTTTTAAATGGCACACCCCATGCAGACAAAAACGTTTCCCTTGAACTCGGGGCACTACAAACAGACACGGAGAAGCGACAAAGGAGAGCTGTGCCCCACACACACGTGTCAATAGTTGAATGGAATCTCTGCGACCCGGTTTTGAACTTTCGATGCTCAAGTCCTTGGAGGAACAAATTACGTGCTTATTTGATTCTGCATTTTCCGATGAGCTTATTATTGAAAAGTCACAACTAGGACCGGCTTAAATTATAGTTGGATCGGGCAGCATAACTTTCGTTCAAATATTACTGTTAACAAACAAACAAACATGTTTAAATCACATAACAAGAGTGCTGCATCTAATAGTGGTGTCTGATGGCGAAGCGCACTGAAAAGTTTCCGCCGTCTGTCTGTCCGCACGTAGAAAAAAACGCGGCAGTCGCTGATCGAACGGCATGAAATGACCAACATCGGGGAGCCTCAGCCACCGGAATGTGCGAATAATTCCCATTTCCCAGTTTTGGTTAAAATATGACCAAGGGAACATTTTATAGGAAGACCTGCACACTTTTCTGCGAGTAGAAGTAACTATGCGGGGAATCCTCCGACTTGCCCGGGGAATCACATACATAAATAAAAATAAAAATATTTGTTACCAATGTTGTATCGATTTTCTGAAAATTTCACTGAAATTCTTCTACGTAGAGGTTCGAACACGCGCAATCTGGCGGTGTCGCCGAACGATTCTACTGTGCGCTGTTTCGTATCTCGGGTGTCCTATTAAGCAGCTGTTCAGTCGGGTTTCGTTGCTTTCTTCAGTACCTCCTTAAAAGTTATGATGAAATACTGATGAACAAACGAGATGCCATCCTTCAGACATGTTCCGAGAATGTTTCCAGAACTACTCATTCTGACGCTCACCGATGATGCTGCAAGCTACCTCAACAGGAGCGGACAGCAATTTTCCTATTCTGCTGCAATACAGAACTGAACAGTTCGAAGCGAACGACACACATGTGTGTACGTCCTGCGAACAGGCAAACCGAACACCCCTCTTGGCCCACCCAACTCCGATTACGGCCGACGGACAGGAAATTTCTGCACGTCTTGGGGGAAAAGCAGATGGAACTGATGAAGGCACGTACGTGTCTTGGGTGCACGTAACTTTATACTTGCAGTTGGTTTGGTGGCGGCGTTTTTTACATGTCCGAAAAGAAGTTAAGGCAGAATGACCAGGGCGAGGTCTCATGGCGCTTCGCGATTCAGACAACAGCCATCCCCCCCCCCCCCAAAAAAAAAAAAAACACATCGAAAACGGAAGTGAGATTCGAACCCGTGCATTAGAGCCCGCAGTCTCTGAAACGCACTTTAAATGCTTAAATTCAATGTCCCGGAAGCCAATGAATACTACAAGTGAACAAAACATTGAACTGCGAAGTTCTTCTTCTGCCGCGCCATAAGCGGTCGAAGTGCTTACCTTCCAGAATGAGATCATCGTCAAGGAAATTGGGTTCCGCAGAATCGGGCATCCTTGGTAGTTCGTCGTCATATTCGTAAGGGTCTTCTTCATCATCATCTCCCATCGTCATCCGCTCCTCGCCATCCGGAGACAAGTCCAGGTCGTCGTCGTCTTGCTGACAACGAGCATCGGGGAACACCATGACCGGGCAACGCAGATGGCAGTACGATGCCATCACTCTGTACGCCTGACTAGACTCACGCCTTTTCTGCGGACACCGCGGTATCGCCCCATTTGCAGTACCAAACCGCAACTCACAATCTACCAACCGATTAGTCCTTGTCAAACCCTTGGGGGGGGGGGGGAACTCGGCCAAATATCCGGGCACCAGTCCGACTTACGACCGATTCCAATTACGCCGCTATTGCATAAGAAGAGCACTAACCGTGTTTCGAACACTAGCCTTCAGGATAAAATACACGTTCACTTCAGCTAAATCTGGACACTGAGAAAGGCCCGCTTTCGAGACAACACAGACGAGGCGCGAAACCTGATGGATGACTCAGACCGCAACAGAGCACTGAATTAGTCCCTCTCCTCAGCTGCCATGTCCAGCATCCACTGGAGCCGCGCCCCACTCAGCCAGCGCACTGAGATATACACTCCTGTACGAACACACAACACCACGTCACACCTCATCTTTCCCTATCTTATCTTATCTACCTGCGGACAACGCACGACCTGCGTGCAGAAGGGGCACACATCAAAGCACTCCAACACCACGAATCAATTTATTCAGTTCGAATTACTTTGCTGTTCCTTGCATTCAATTTCTTCTCTGCGTTTCCACTTCTCCTTTTATCAATTTCCTTATTTATGTTATTTCGTACGTATCCTCCAGCCACATTCTGTATTTCCTGTCTACTTCGACGCTTCTACATGGCGTCGGATGAGACGTGGAATGAAGCGGTCGTGGCCAAATTTGAGGCACTAACCCGGGATTTGCCTGGAAGGCCCGAGAAAAACCACGAACAACCCCAGTCTGGGATAGCCGGCCTCTGGGCTGAGGTTTGAACCAGGGACCTCCAGAATACGAAGCAGGAAGGGTTTGGGTTGGAGAACCCGAGGGAAGAGACCACTCGGAAGACAGAAGTGCTGACGGGAGGGCAATATCGAATGGGCGTCAGTCGATTCGGAACACCTGAACAACAGAAAAGCCGTGAGGCGTAATATCTGATAGGCTTTTTCGTGAAAGCATTTGTTTGCAATGAGAACGAATGCACAAGTACCAGCCACATGATAGTTTACAGGAATCTTGATAACCTGTTTATCAGCTGCAGATCTCAGCACAAGAT
The DNA here is from genome assembly GCF_977971745.1 of Zootermopsis nevadensis. Lineage (NCBI taxonomy): Eukaryota > Metazoa > Arthropoda > Insecta > Blattodea > Termopsidae > Zootermopsis > Zootermopsis nevadensis. The sequence goes on along the minus strand of NW_028259151.1, from coordinate 11,170,282 downwards.
GGATATCGTGTTGTGATGTAAAGTGTGACAGGGACATCTCTACAAAGGCCTGTGTAATTGCTGTAACGCAGAAATTGGAAGAAACAGTCGAGTAGCGAATTTCGTTTTGATGAATCTCCGAGGCTACTCCAGGTTCCTCTAGAACGCCTCGACACGAAGAACAAAACTCGCTGAAGGGTTTCAAATGACAAGAACAAGATTTCTGGCTCCTTTGAGTACAGATGACGCGAAGCCATGTTATCACTTCGTGTTCGTCGCTTCAGACTCTGATGTCATTTGCTTACACGAACCGAATTCAAGTGAAATGCCGAAAAGCTGAAACGTTCTGTCAGTTAATTCCTCTGACAGACGTCTTCGTGAACTGCAAATGTGGAAAGTGTCTTGGAGATTTCAATGAACACTGCGCTTGAAACAATCTAAATCCACGCAGCTGTCGCAGGCACGTGGCCTCTGCACCAAATTTGACAAAACTGCGGCGATAACTCGAGAACAAGTTCCAATACATTCACAATGAAGCAATTACTTTCCAGCATTCAAAGGATTCCGTTACTTATTCGATGCTGTTTTCATGGCGAGAAAAGAGAGAGAGAGGGGGAGGGAGGGAGAGGAACTTCACGTTCTATGAAGGTCGGAACGAAACAGCAATAAAGCTGCTCGTATTTAACGACGCTTCTTTAGTAGCTTAGACTACACGGCGTCGAATCAACCTGTTACTGGCGGAACTATCACCTGTCATACCTGAGTCACCCGCAATGAATTTGGCCCTCCACTAACGCAGAAGATTTCCGGAGACAGAGAGCCAGCTCATACGCACAGTTTCACAGTAGTAACACTCGGAGGCCTGCATGGACCCGAGCCTCGTTCGGGTACAGGTCAGGCTCAAATGATCTCAACCTCAAAACATCGGCTCTTACAGCGTCGTTAATTCATTCGCGACTTTTGATATCTGCGGATTAAAAGAACAACTCACAATGTCGAGGAAGGTTGTCAACGGATCAGGTTTCATTCGGGGTGGAATGAAGAACTCGGTCTTAGGTGGAGCATGAGTGGCGTATCTGTAGACGAATTTCGAGGCTCAGGCCAAATGTGTTCGGGCAGGGCGAAGTTGACAGTCAAAAATTTCTTGAACTCGCGCGGCGATGTCAGTGTCGTGGCTTGTCTTCGGTATAAGCGACGAAAAAACCTGCGTTCAGAAGGGCCGTGCACCCGTCGGGACTTGGGACGTGCCAGATCTTGGCCACCCGATGACCATGAAAAATCACAAGAGATCGGGAAAATACGAGCCATGAGTGGGCCATTCCGTGTTACGTGACAACCATCTAAGCAAACAGCCAGCATCCAAAGGAAGCGTGCGGAACCGACCTCAGAGCGACATTCAGCTACTCGCGAGAATTTACTGCACATTTCAACTGCGCAAAATCTCCAGCGTCAAACGAGGACCTGGAAGTGCGCGGTCATGATTCGCTTAAAAGTTCCGACTGGCCTTTGTCCGGACAGACAAAAAATTCATTTACGACAGCGAACAACCCTGACGACATTCGAAACTGCTGCCTCTGAACTGCAGCCTGTTCACCGCGAATGTACGATAAATATTACGTTGTTAAATAGCGAATACAAATAAGACAAATGCAAATTCTCTCCACCGAGGAATAGGTTAGGTTCGGCGTTCACACATCACTTGTCTACCGGGCTGCCTACGTCACAGGGACTTTCTTAACTCTCGCGCGGATGATGGCCCAGGACAGGGACCGGTGGAGGGTTTTGGTTAATTCGGTGATGAACCTTCGGGTTCCATGGCGTAAGGGGGGTGTCCCCTCTCTGACAACCACAGACATGACGAATAAGGCCAACAAACACCCTCTCACTACCAGGTGATGACGACGATGAACGAGAAACACAGCCGCACGACGCATCTGCGAAGGATGTGTTGAGCCCAGAGGACTGTCCGCACTTTTCGCTCCTTTAATTCTCAGGTAAGTCGTTAAGTCGCAGCAAACAAGACGATATCTGTCAAAGGCCTGCATGCCAGCGGTTTAAGATTACGTATCTTATCGCAAAACATTTCGGAAAAGTAAACAAGTGACTGTGTCAAAAGCCGACCGACTCGATATTCTAATTCCCTTCAAAATTATTTTAAATTAAATCGTGCGTCAAGTTTCGCACGTGAACGCAGCCGCTAACAACAGTCGAAACGAAAATCGTGCCGTGGCGAGGTAGCGAAGTGATATTTCCGTCTTGGATCGAACCGCACGCCACCAGCTGAGCCGACCGCCTGGCGCGGATTCTCTAACAGAACGTGGACCGCGGACCACCAAACCAAGCGGCTTATCCTTCTGCTTCGTGCATGGGAAATCCGGGGTTCGATTCTCGACCCGAAGACCGGCTATTCCCACTGAGATCCTTCGTGGTCTTCCTCACCCCTCACCGGAGAATGTCGGAATAGTCCACAAGTGTTTCTTCACCATTCATTAGCGACCCTACCGTCCGTCGCGTCGGAGCTCCCGACACTGTCATTAAATACGCATTATACAAATAGGAGTCTTCAGTTGGAAGCTGGAGTGCCTGATGCAAAGCCAGGTTCTCCCGAACACGAAGCAGTTCGTAAACATTCTCAGCAAATACCTCTGAAACGTCGGCACGGCACTACAACCCAGAAGACCTTCAGACTCTCCGCCCTAAAAACTTCAAAACCTACAAAATCATTTGCTGTTCGTATGTCAGATATCGGATGCTCCCACTAAGTTAAGCAGCAAAGACATTCATTACCGTCAGACTAAGCTGCTTCTTCAGGGAACGTGCACACTGCGTGATGAAGAGTTTTTCCCCCACCGTTCAACATACGCATTTCACATAAAACACTGAGCACGCCACGCCCCTGCAAGCCGAGAGATAGCCTATCCGCTGGCAATTATATCGACTACTTTCTCTTTTGTCATACGACGTGCAAGTCGATATCACGAGGACTGTACTCCATCACTGACAGCGGAAGAACGACCTAGAAACAACGCCCCCTAACACGAAATCTCCTTTCCTTGGAAGAACATTCAACGGCGTCTTCCTGATGTTCGCGGGGGTTTGAACTCTCGTTACAGCCATTTCAATGGGTTTTAATTTCAAACGACCTTTAACCAGAAGCCAAGGGGAATTGGAGCTCAGGATGGCGGACTGCACGGCAATTTAACCCTTTGAAGACGAAGATCGTCTGAATATTATTTAAGAATTCAGTCCGTACCGCGAAGAAAACACTTCACTTAACCATTAGAAGTCGAATCAGGCGGTACCACATAAGATTTAACAAAAGAACATCCCGGTCAAAGCCTTAAGAATGGATTTTCGTTTGCAGACGTACACTGCCCTCCCTCCTTCCAACTACAAAGCAAATCTTAACTTAAGACAATATTAAAATCCTTAAATGACGAAATCCGTCCGATACGACAGTGAAATTCATTCCACGCAGCAGAGTAAGTGCCCACGTGTTACTCCAACAAATGGAATTTACTCGATTTGTATTAATCCATTTTGAGTTCCTATACTTCGTTTTAGCATGTCAGAATATGAACCCCCCCCCCGGGGGGGGGGTGTTCCGGACTTAATTTAGCGACCACACCCACCATCTTCACACCGCTGGCTCAACCGTTCAGATACTGATGTTTTGTGCAATTATCGTCGATTATTTGGAGTGACGGGACAAGCCACACACAAAAAAAAATCCCCGGAATGTAATTCACAATCAGTCGGGCACAATGACCAGCTTCAAAAATAGTGCACATCACGAACTCTGCGGCAGACAGAAATGGACTTCCTACGTCAAGCTCCGAGCAGGAGCTCAAAATAGTTCGGTCGGTCACTTCCGACTGCTGCAAAATTGGATGCGCTTCACGTGACGACCTCGAAGGTGAAGGCAAGCAAAGGCCTCGTGTCTCCAAAAAGAGCAAACCTGGTTCTACAACAAAGTTTTTTTTATTTTTACTTAATTGTCGAACTTTGCTAATGCCCAGGCGTTTGTGTCCGTTAATGATTTAAATTTTCTGCATTTACCGTTTGTAATTATCATGCACTTTAACCCTTTTCATGCTACGAACGAGGTATCTCGCCCAGAGTAATTTGTTCTGAGTAACTTTAAAAATCGCCATATTTAATAATGACAACGAAAAAAATACTTTCACGCCTTTTCCTTCTTATGTGAAATAATTTGTGACGCTATAAAACATGAAACCATAAAAGGTTTGGGTCTATCATCATCAAATACCACAAAGTCCAAAGCAGCACTCAAAATATTTCACCACCGAAAAGTAGAGCAGAAGTGCCCAGTTCATGGACCTCGCACAGAATAACAGGAAATAGAAAGTCAAGGTCCTCTGAATCTACGCTTTTCTACCGACAACCAGTTTCCGATAAACAACTGAATTAGTGGCGAGGAAAAAGAAAAGGCCGTGTTTCAAATCCCACAGATACAATCGGCGTCACTCAACCGGCAAAGAGCCCGAAGGTTAACGGCCAATGGACCCCGTGCTCAGACAACCGAATTCAGCCCCAATTCCTCTTCGGATTTACGCTCACGACTCCTTCCCTCCAGGCCAAAATCTCGTATGCATTTCTCATGTCCCCCGGAGCGCCACGCCCCTTGATTATTATTTATTTCTTTAGTGTTGTGTTCTGTCTGAGGACAGGTCCATATGAACAGGATCCTTCCATCCTTTTCTCGGACTGGGACCTGTTCATATACGTTCTTGGCAGATGATCCAGAAGTGGTTTGCCATTGCCTTCTTCTGTGTGTGAATGGAGTAATTGTTGGGATGCCACGGAGGAAAACTCCGTGTTGCCTAGACCACGGCCTTGCCCAACACAAGTTATAAATTCGAACCCGAGACCCCAGGATTACAAGGCCAGCGTTCTAGCCTCTAGACCACCGTGGCACATCCCTTGATTATAGCAAAATATCAAATCGATATTCTGACAGGACGCACGTGTTTTGTTTCTTTATAGACTGCACAGGCGCAAAGTACGTTCGTCTCGGCACCAACAAAAAACTTAAATAATTCTACAGCTGAAATACAAAGGTTCGAAAAGTCGTCTGGCTTCATGGGACACGTAAACAAACGTGAATATTCTAGTAAAAGACCCGTTACACGACGCACATACAAATGAAGCAGCACAGGAAAGTTTTATGAATGCGAAAAAAGAATTCTGTGGTCATTTTCAAGAAATCATAAACTGATTCGCTGTTTCTCCTTTGGTCCTTCAGAGTGGCGGAGATCTGAGACGTAAATTCGGTTTTACGAAGTGTTTTCGACGGTTTCACTGCCACGTGAATGCAATGGCGTAACCCAGAAGACTTTAGAGGGAAGACGTTCTGAATGTCTGCGCCTTTTTCTTCGAAGAAGCGACACAAATCTGAAGTGTGAAAACGACTCGAGCATTTGGGCGCAACACCAAAAAAACGTGTACTAATTTTGCGAGTACTGAAACCGATGCACACAATCCTCATTCAACCCCTAGGCCAGGAGGAAAAAGTCTTGAGGGGGCGGGCGGATCGATTCTATGACGTTCTTTTGAACTGTGTACACGGCGTCCAGTGACAGGATAACGAAAATCGGAAGAGCTGCTGGAGAGACTGAAGAAAACCCACGAAAACCTCACTCAGGACAGCCGTTCGGATAGGTCTGAAGGGATGGAACGAACACGAAGGGCACATATTGATCCGTATCGTGGCTAAGCACGGAACACCTCGCCCTGACGCGAACGGACCTCGCCGTCCGACAAGCGTCTTTCCACACAAGGAATGGTAAGACGGACGGAGAGTGCAGTGGCTACGATAAAACCCGACACAGCTCGAAGGATGGCATCCTTTGGTAGGATTTGGGGTTCTCAAGGCGGTGTAGCGTAATCTTGTAGAAGTTTACCAGCGTTTCAGAGGTCCTTGCTGCCTCAATCATCAGAGCGTTGAGTGCGCATCGCCCTCATGATGGAGGCAGTAAAGACCTCTGTAAAATGATCATCGCCGAATTGCTTGCACAGCTGCAGTCAATACGGGGGAACACGAAGTACATTCTCCATTAAAGGGCACCGACTGCATTCCTATGCATGAATTTTATTCTCAATGTCACACTCCCATGTAAAACTTTACTTTTCTACACTTATTCTGTTTGAAAGCCTCGGTTGTAATAATAAATATTTTGGTTTCCCTACTGCGTTGGCAAAGGCTGGCGTTAATTTCTTCGTAATCACAGGTCTGTATCGCAACAGCTGTTTGTTGGAGGGAAAAGTCATGCATTTAATTGATCTGAATCGAATCCTGATACGCCATCACCGATTTGCGAAAAGGCCAAGTGAATTATCGGCTGAAAGACACTTCACCACGACGACGTTAAAATAGAACAACAACGGTGTAACTAAGCCACAAAGCAAACACCTCAGTCCTTCAGAAGAAATAGCCGAAGGCTATTTACAGCTCAATTAGAAGATTACCAACTGACAAGCAATGCATTCATAATCGTTGTTTTATTTACCTTGGCAAAGAGTACACGACACACAAAGTTCGTTTATACACAATTCGTGTTCAGTCCTTTGCTATGTCAACAACACTTCCATGACACAGGGATGACGCATTTTAACGACACTTCGGCAACCTAACAGCTCGAACTGAACGGATCGCGCCTCACACCAGACAGACAAACCGAGCGAGCATTCACTGCCTTTCTCGGTTCTTGCGTACGTCGAAGACCGTCTACACCTAAACAAAAATCCAGTTACACAGAACATGGCGTACGAACACCTGCGGCACCACCTAGCGACAGTCAACGGCAACAATAAAAATAGGCTTCGCGGACTCAGTAGATATTGCCGCGGTGAGCAACTCTACAAACGGGATTGTGCGTTCAGCTAACATTCCTTTACACGGAAAATATATTTCTCGTCAACTAAAATAATACAATCAGAGATAGAGTATGATAAATTATAAGGCACGCTATATGTATCTAATATACTGTAACGTCAGGTAAAAAGGGCTTGGAAGCAGACGGCAAACTCCTCAGGGAGTGTCAGCGGATGAAAGGGCGACCTTGAACTTCAAACATCGGTAAAACCACGACGATTAGAACAACAACAACAACAAAAAGGCATATCTTAAAAATGTGATACATAAACCTGAAAGTTAAACTATACGCTTGGAATACTGCACGCAGTACAATTTCCCAGCATTTTTACTATTACGAAAGAAAAGTTTGCTTAAATACGAAATATCATGTGGGACCTTACACATTGGATTGTGACATTACGCGTACAAGTCTCTATTCTCACCCTCTGAAAAGAGCTCTGCGACTTATATCATCTTCCTCAAAGCTGCACACGAGTACCGCTCTCAAAGATCACTTGAAAGGGACATTCCCCGCTTTTTAAGAAACCAGAAAGCTCATTGCCGCTAACGAGCGTCTGACATTGGATCCAGTCCCAGTCCACAACTTCAGACTTCAGCATTTTTGGAGACACTAACCGAGTAACAAAGAAATACTCTCAATTGAAACCCAGCATCGACATTCCGACGTGGTTCAACATCAGCTGCTCTGCTATTAAAACGCGGATTCAATTATGGAATTACAATTCGTCGTCGCTGAGGCCCGTAATCGCCTCTGATAACGAGACTTCGCGGCTCTCCTCAGGAACGCAAAACCTGTTACGTTACCAGAACGAGTTGCAGAGAGGCGATAAGGACTTCGTCGTACACGGTTACGACACAAGGCCTTGCTTTAAACGACAAGATGACCTCGATCCGAAAACTCACAAACGACTGCGGCGAAAGGAGGAAATCGTAGAAGTGAACTGCGGTCGGTCGGTCACACTTATACAGGCATACCTCGGAGATATCGCGGGTTCGGTTCCAGACCACCGCAATAAAGCGAGGCGCAATAAAGCGAGGTATGCCTGTACATTCTTCACGCTGTAACGCGAGGGCCAGTTCACAATTCTGTCTGTCGCGTTCTTACCAGGAGGCAGGTAATTTGCTTGGGTGATGGTCTGTGTTCGTACCAATGGGAACCTACCTGGGGGGGGGGGGCACATCTCAGCAATATCCAGGATTACTTGTCCCTGGGGCCTGACCCAGAGTCTTTGCCCCACGGGCCACCGATTTCTTCCCTGTCTCAGCCACCAGGCCTGGGGATCCTCGTGTTTCTAACTTCAGTCAACGATTATTTATTTCGGAAATCGGCCATGTCTGGGTAAACATGGACGGGAGGTGAACGGCGCTGACGTAAGCATCTCATCTGTTCCCTAAACATGCTCAGAGAACAGTTTCAACTGTAAGAACCGGAGAGTACGGACATGTCCCTTTAAGTAACGTAACCTGAACTTTCTTTCTGTGTGACATAAGCCGCTGCCGCTGCGTCGCCTGGGGAACACAAGCTGGACCTTAAAGGCGGTAATGCCATGTCCAGATGGATCGTGACCTTACTTAGTTAAGATCCATTTTAATATTATCTCTCCAGACAAGCCTCTGTGTTCACTTCGGTATCACTAACCAAAATTTCACACGCATTTCTCATCTACATGACCCGTCCACGTCACTCCCACAGTCTGATCTTGCTCGCATCTTCAACGTACTATTTCCAATGTCGGTTACATAAGACTGTTGGCGAGAGAGTTTAAGTAAATACCCGTGACGTAATCGGCTCGGATGTCACGTGAAACGTTACTAGCAGACCGAAAAAATGTTGTGTTTGTTCTGACCTGATTTAAACATTTAATAATGCTAAAAATTAATTATTTTTCTACTATGTCCTTCAACAGAAATTGCTGTTTCAGTGATACATGAAAAAAAAAAATCAAAACTATCAACGAAAATATAAAACTTTAGATTGCTGTCTGGTAGACTACACGGCGGAACAACCCAGAAGACTCAACGCCGCGAAAACCTCAACTCCTATATAAAACTTTAAATGCATTCTCCATCCAAGAGCTGAATCACAATTATCTCCACACGTGTCCTTATCACTGTCGCCTTCGCGTCTTAGCACATCGTAAGTTATCACATCATCGCCCAAAATCCTCATTTCGCAACTTGCCGAAGGAATCCCGAACAATCAGCAGCTGTTATTTCACGGTCGGATCTTCAGTTTTGCTCGCGCTAACACAACGAAGGTTAGCTCGCAACCAAGTGACCATAACCTTCTGGAAGCCTATCTACTTTAAAGGTCTTTTCTTTCAAGCTTCAATGAATTTAAAACCAAGGACTTGAATATACCTGCATCTCCAATGCGCAATGTCTGACATTTCTATTAAAATTCGCCTTTTAGCACCACCTTTTTAGTTCAAGGTCACAGTCAATGGCCTCACAGCTTGTGCGAACTGGTTCGTAGATGTCAACGTTTCGGAGAGACATGCTGTCTCCATCTTCAGGGCCGAAGTGACGATGCTCGGAATCAGAGGAGACAGTTCGTTTCTCTGAAATGGTCCAGGTCATCGTGATCGTCACGCCGTAAAAGCCTCAAAGCTCACACACAGTGGAACTCCACGTGGAGGAAACAGTTCACACGACCCACCCGCCTGCTAGAATCCCAGGGCAGTAATGAGATTCAAACTACTGTCTCCTATGAATCCTAATGAGGTGCTGGGACCGGAGCACAGCTGCTCCGGGAGACAATCCGCGCTGGCTGGACGTGACCTCCCGAAATCACTTGGCCGTCCACCTACCTGAGGCTGAGGACCGCGACCCAGAAGCTCACTGTCGGCTTCAAATGTGCGGCCGCCAGCGGCCTGGAAGAACATCCGGCGGGCGAACTGGGTTCACGCCCGAGTTAACAGCGAATCAGCGATCGCGTGACGAAAATTTCGAAATGGAAATGAAACTGCCTTAACCATCTTTCATACAGTCTGAATTTTTTGTCATCAAGACCGCCCCCTCACCAATTACCGCCGTCCATCAGCCGCTGACATTCCACAGTCTTAAGAGTCCTTTATGAAAGCGCATTGGCTCTTTCCATAATCGCATTTCGTAAGTCGTACGGTATCTCATATGACCATAATTCAGCGAGTGTACGCGCCAGGAAGATCTCATGTAATCGATAACGCCACACCAGGCCACGCCTAGATACGTAACAGCTGAAATTGCTTATTACGCCACTTAAATGAACGACGCCTCTCAACTGAATCGTCGAATGGGATTGAAGGAAACCAGCAGCAGACCATTTATAGATCGGAGTAAAACCGAGAAATGAAACATCTGAATTACGCTGGCCGAGAATCGAACCCGGGAGTTCCTGAAGAGGAGGCAGGATGTACTGAACAGTTTCTAAATGTAGTATGGAGTCACGTCTGCGGGCATAAAACATTTCTCGACTAAACATTTCGATGGGAGAACTGTGCGCTGAGCTTTGTGCATGAATAACACGCAGAGATTTTATTGTTATAAAAGACTGACATAATCGCATACCGGACACAAAAGACCACGTTCCTGAAACGTGGTTCCGCAGGAGTCTCCAACAGACGGCGCTGGCATTTGGTATTTCCGGTCTGCGGTAAAATCCGCCGACGGAATTTGACTTGCGATCTCGTCCTGAGCAGGCCTCTCAAGTTCCTCGCCGTTCGCTAGCAGATTCAGTGCGGAAAACAGCTGAATCGCCTCCTGCTACACAATTTTGCTTTGACTCTGATCGCACGGGCTAGGAATCTGCGTGACGCACTTGTATGACGACGCAACCCGCGGTGAATGAGTCACTACTTCTAAAGAATGAAAGTTCACAGGACATCGGACCAGAGGTCATGGCAACAGATTCAAGCTCTCCTAAAAAGTTTACTAACAAACCCAGTCGGTCGAGAAATGACTTACTTTTAACAAACCAAATTACGCATTACCCTGACCACAAACGAAGGCCACTGGACCCTACCCAAAGGCAATTCGACCCGGTTCAAAACGCCTCTCTACTCGGGGCTTCACGAGCAAAATTCTGCAAGCAGTTCTCATTTCCCCACGTCCCGAACACCTTACCCTCCCGAATCTCAAGAGAGGGGTGGCGGGGGGATGGACACAGGGGCGCAGACCGAGCAAAAGTCTGATGAATTTGCGAGTGAGGTCCATTTCTAGTCGACACATGTGCGTGGTACAGGGCACACAGACAAATGTTTAACGGAGTCCCGCGGTGTCCGCCGATGTCCTCAGGACATGGGGGCCTAAAAATCAGCCGGGCGACAACCCCAGGTTGAGTATTTAGCGATCAGAGACGCGCGCATTGACGAGCTTTCGTATTTGGTGAGTGAGTGAGTGAGTGCTTTGATTCCTTCTCGCGTCGAGAGTTCAATGTCTAGACCACAGCCTGACGACAAACTCGGTCTGGTAACAAATAGTACACGGAGGTTTTCACGAAGATCGTCTGCAACTTTCTCCACTGTGTGCTACTTCCTGTCCGTCAGCTCCATTCAGTGCTCGAATATACAAGCTTGCCGTTGAACTCACTCAAATCCCTTCTTTTTTTCTTTTTTTTGGGTTTCAATTTTATGCGTAAGGTTTCGCTAAAGTTATCTTTTGTGGGCTGCCCAAATTTTCCAAAAAAAAAATCAACCGCCCAGTCGGTCGAGCAATTCTCAGCTTCCACAACACTCAAATGTTCACACCCGTGTCCACAAAATCCCTCTCACTATCGGATCTCAATCCTGAGCCAGATTAATCCACTTCACATCCTCAACAATTTCACAGCAATATTACCCCCCCCCTCCCCAAATGGTCTAGATCCAGACCTTCCATACCGTGTGCATGTCCCCCGCGCCCAACCCCATCACGTCTGGCAAAGGCTGAACCATGCCAAGAGCTCGCGAGTGAAGAACTCACGTGTTGATGCGACATCCATTGACCTCACGACCCTGAAGTAGGGCGAGCCCCTGCGCCTGTAGTCTCTGGCTACGTGGTACAGGAAGTGAGCCAGCTCTCCGCGGCCCTCGTAGTGACACCAGCCACATGTCAAGGTCGTGGGAGACGACGAGGAGGCTCCGTCGCCACTCATGGCATTCGGCGACAGACGACTCCGCGGTCTGGACCTCTTCGAGGCGCAACGGGATGACAAGTCCACTGTTCTTCGCCGCTTCGATTACGCAACACATCACTTCACTTCGTACGAGCATCAGGCCTGCCGAATTACACAAATTACAACGCCGCGGCCATCGAAACGTCGCAGGGGGGTGACCAGATTCCGGGCAAGAAGCAAGACTGGCCCACAGACACTTCGGAAACTGCTCTTTGTGTTTCGACAGACAACTGACGAGCGCCACTAGAGATGCTGCCGTGTAAACATCGTTCTGGGACATCCTGTACAAGAATAGACTCGGTTCTCTCCGTATGTGTTATGGCTTCGTGTTGTTCCCCTCCCTCCCTCCTTCGTGTGTATTAAAGTCATCCGAGTTCGGAATCTGCTGAGGCCACAACACGAAGAGGAAGATGGATGTCTTCCGGGTTGTAGCGCCGTGCAATCTGGTAGAAGTTTACCGGGGTTTCAGAGGTCCTTGCTGCCTCCATCATCATCGCCCTGAAGATGGAGGCAGCAAGGACCTCTGAAACGTCGGCAAACCTACCAGAATATACGGCGCTTCAACCCAGAAGATAGCTTTCTTCGTAATCACTGTCACAGAACCTCAAAGGCTGTTCTTGGGCGCAGAGATCTGCCCGAAGACTTTGCGTGACATTACATCATCACTTACTGTGGCGTACAGAAGGAAGTGATCGTATGGACGCGTGTTTAACGCAGTACAGACCTACGGACCACTTTCAGTGCATGGAAAAATCGAGTACCGTACCCTTACCAGTGACGTCGTAACTTGCTGATAATGACGTCATCGGAGTAGGGCGTTTTACAGTAGCCCACGCACAAGTCCACTACTTGTGAGCAATTACGATGATAACAGTTTGTAACAGAATTACTTCCGGTTTCGCCATCGGCTAAAGTTTCGACCTGGACATCAGAATCGGAACTACAGGCAACAACTTCAAAACGTTCCCAGGATAAAAAGTACAAGGCGTCCGAGTTTGACAGGGGAGACCGTAACAAGCCCACTGAACGATTAAACTCGGAGGAGTTTCAAAACCAAAGCGGACGACGGAGGGCACTGATGGCTAGGCGACGAGGAGCCAAACTCATGAACATCGCCGTGAACTTAATCATAAATCTGCGCTCCGCGAAGGCAAGAACGCTTACCCAACTGATTGACAGGAAGCTTTATCACGTACGGTAGCTTCGAAAGTCTCGAGACTGGTCGGCCAGCGCGACTGTCCTATTTGAGTGTAACCGGAAGCATCAGAGGACAAAATCCTCGTCCGCCAACCCTGCGGAGGACTTTCAAGGCACGGGACACCAGAGCGAGTAGTGAAATGCCCTGCAAGACAGATTCCGACGCACGGACGATCCGTGCTCAGGGTGCTCAACCTCTCCAAGAGACTGCACTTGGTCCCGGAGGAAGTCTCGCTCTTGACTGAGCAGTTCGTACCAAATTTAACGGCAATCCATCAAATTGTTGAAAATACTGGACTGACTGACATGAAAGCGAACTCAAGCCTGTTCCTCCTTGTGCGTGGGAATTAACGCGGAAAGAGACGGACGCAATGAGAATGCAGCACGATTTTCAAAAGGCTGACGAAGTCCTGGGGGGCGACAAAACCGCGAAAGAACCTTTTATCAGAACAGGTAGAGAAGGCAACTATGATTCTGTCTTGACGCACGATGATTTTGCGTAGATCCATGGACCATCGGAGTCAGCTGCTTCCAAAATCTGGTCACCCTATCACACGCCGTAATTTCTAGGTTACTTACAACTATTCTGCACGCATCAAACATCACAGCCCTAAAATTCTTCAGTCTTCTTACGTAGAAAAAAACACACACGACTTAACAGAAGAATCCCGACATTCAAAGTACAATCCGCAGGGCGAAATCTGCCGAACACATCGCGACTCTGCGAACAGACGTTGTCAACTGGGACAGCGCGGATGGCCTCGCGTCCGGCCGGCAGCTTCACGCGCGCACTGAAGCACGTTGACACTCACTGCGCTGCGTTAGCGCTCACTTTAACGTCGTAGCACGCGCGGATCAGAGCCGAGTTACGCAACTGACTGCTTGCTTATCTTTTCCACGCCGCAACGAGTGTTCGGCATACGCGATTTTATAGCGATAAGGGCACTGCAGTCGCCATCGTCACAGTTGCACGACGGATTCCGTCCTGTTCACTGTTTGTTCTTCAGAGGTTCTACATTATAATGTATGTTTTTTTCAGTATATATTTTATGCAAAGTGTTCAACGAGTGGTGGCCAATCTGACGACTCACTGACGTGGCTAATACCATCGAATATGGCGCCTAGCCGCTCTCGATTCCAAAATACTTCTGCAAAGATTCAACGGAATATCATCTTGCTATCTCTTTCTGAGTCTTCCGAGATCAGTATTAAGATTTGGAAGTAAACCACACAACTGCTGACGTACTGAGCACGTCTGAAAATCTTTGTGCCTCAATCCGAACGTGTGCCGTGACGTCAGTTTTTGTTCCGAAGGAAAGAAAGCCCACGAAGCTACTGCCAGGCACTGTCCGGCTCTCTCGTCATTTGTTCTTTCTGTTTTATTTTGCGATGGCAGTTCTGAGTGACGGGACATCTGAAAGGAAGCTTTCGCAGCATCCGCGAATTTCCTAGACGGACTGAGGAAAACCACGAAACCCAGGGTCCCCCTCCCCCAAACCGAAGCTGGGGTGCACTTGTTCTCCTTAAGCGCCGATTTCGTAACAGGGCCTAGGCCAACGAGTAGAGGCGAGGCGAGGCGAGGCGAGGGAAACGTAGAATTAAGCACAAATGGACCGTGAATGACAAATCACTCGCATATGCCAAGGATCTCAGTGAGGCCATTCACTCTCTGCCGCTGTGCAACCACAGCATAATTTTGAAGTCATTTTCCAGACAGATTTAAGTTCTTCCAAGTGTGTTCTGTCATAAAACCAATTCTCCTCTGGTGCCATTGCATGAGAAGTGACCGCGTAGGTCAGTTCAACGCAAACATGAACGGTCATAACCCAACTTTACATTACTTCACGTAATATTCGGAAAATAAGGTTTATACCTCGTGTCAGACGCGCATTTGGAAGGCTGCTCTGAACCTCTTCATAACTTCCGGCACACACGACCAGCCAAATGCTCAAGAATTCCCAAGAGCGTAAACGAGGTCCGAAGGTCACGTACGGGCGAATCCACAATTTTACTCATGTTACCTGATTGCACGTATTTTACGAGCTTCCCCTACATACAACAGACGGAATAAATCCGTACAAGATGGCTGTCTTCTGGGATGTCTGGTCTGGTAAAAAAGTAACCACGAGAGCGATGAAACGCGGGTCAAATTCTACCGCGCTCCCAGAAGACAGCCAGCCAGGATCATACTCGCAGCGGCGAGAACCTGGAATCTCTCCCAAGTGCGCCTTTTTCTTCAAACATTTTCGCCACAAACTCTACTTCCTTCCCCCCCCCCCCTTTGGAACCCTGCGGCCTTCGCCCCACTCCCACCAGAAGGCATTCATTCATTCACAAAGTATGAGTTCACTGTCGCATTTCAGCGCGCGATCCTGGAAGGACGAGCCTACGGAGGCACAGTTTTTAATCAACTTTAACTCAGACACTCTTTCACGTTTCACATTTTCGCCTTCAGCGGACGAACGCTCCAAACTTCACAGCCGCTGACCGTCCTTGAACCCAAGAGACATCTGCTCTTTACAGGTCACGTGACGGAGTACAAACGCAGTTTCCAGATGCTTTAAACGGGACGGAAAAAGGTCTGCGAAGAACTGGATGACGTGAGTTCGTCCCACTCTTAATTTCACACGTAACGCCGTTGTTTCGCTAATCTCGCCTGGTTAACAAGTCTCATTACATTGCGTTGAAAAAAGGTAAGATTTATGAACAACGAAATGGAATACGTCGTGACTAGACCTCATGTACTATCCCGGAATCTGCCGGAGGGACCAAGGAAAAACACGATAATTCAAATCCAAGACAGTCGATCTCTGTGATGAGATTCGAATACGTGGCACGAGTGCTAACCATTCGGCCTTCCAGTCCCGGAATCCGCGTCATCTCATTAGGACTTTAATCGTGGAAGAGTGAAGGTGACCACCACTTACCACGTTAGCGCTGTGCCTTGCCCTCAATGCCAGTGAGCACAGTCACCTGACCCCCCCCCACCCCCCGGGCAGGCGCGTGACGCCCCGTGACGCACGACTATTTGCGTACATTTCAATGGACCGTACGCACACCTGGGATGGCACGGCAGTCGTCTCACTAAGGCACTGAGAGGCAGCCATTACATGTCGGGGGATACAACTTCTCGCTAAATTAAGAACAAATTATTTTCACATTATTTTCGCGAATGCTTCCTGGAACTAATGTCCGTCGATCAGAACGACTGACTCCTAACAATAAATTAATAACGCACCACATAATATGGCGTAAAGATTGGAAAAATACAGCAGGTTCTTAGTTGAACTAGGCACTTGACATGAAGATCACAAGACGCTTTCACACACCCCCACTCGCGGTGGCACAGAATTTGAAGAGTGGCGGTGCCGGATCGCATAATCCGAAACACGCTGGACGCTACTGATCATGGATTACGTGAGGGCAAAATGCCACGAAATTCTAATATGAGCTAGCGACGTATCTCAAAATGAGAGCTTACCAACCACTGGACCACCAGGGCAACCACAATGTCTCTGACCACGGACACACCAATCTTATGTATCCATCAGATGGAGTATCGTTCATTAGCAGCACAAATACATTTGACACTTCCTATAATTCATATCTGACGTGTATGAGATACTTCAATTAATCTTATTAGAAACAGTTTGCAACAAATTTCTAATACCAGACAGCGACTGCAGCTGACGCTGAAACCACTGCGACGCAACTCCCTCTTATCCGAAGGGCGCCGAGGGCTCAGAAACTGCTCGGATGCAAGCTGAATGAGGGCAGCTTCCATTCATCTTATTTTGTACTGACCGTAAGACGATGCCTCACTAAGCAAAGTTTTGCACTTCGTTCAAGACGCGAGACTGAACGCACAACTGGAGACGGTTGCAGTGCCTGGGTCATCATTTGCCCATCTCCTATCCACTCATTCCACGAGACTCTGCTTCAATTAGTAAGTGCGCGTTGAACCAACTACTTGATGAGGAACTCCCACGCGTAAAGCGCTGGATAAGCTCCGATCGCCTCCGACCCTGTAAATTGCACACGTCGAACGACGCTGGCGTAGGAAAAAGAAGAAGAAGAACAGTGAACAAAGTTCATGCAGACTACTTACGGAAGTAGTTGAGAGTTTCTCGGATCTGATCCGATGTTAATTTCACGTCTGCTTCTTCCAGTTTGAGGGCGGGGCTCGGGATATACCAGTCTCTGTTCTCGTATCCTGTAAACAGAACACAACAAAAATATGTCGTTAAATCCACGCTTAAAAAAATTCGGACTAGAGCAATTCTCGTAATTACTTAATTATACAGCGTGGGGCGGCGTTCATTGACTTACGCGATACTCTGGCAGCCCTGGGGAGGGGGTGAAACTAAGTGCGCTACAGCCATTTAAGGAAACATGGATCAGCGTGTTCACGGAACTGACACCCGATTGTAGTCTGCGGTGCAGGCCTCGCGATCTCATCGCCTGGCCCCTTTACGGCCACGAAGACCACGCGAGGTCCTTAAACAGCCCATGTTGCTGTTGTTGCAACTTTCAAAATGGCTGTCTTGACTATTTTCCCCTTCAACGCTGCTGCCAGGTCCTCACACATCCTGACTCTGCTCATCTTGTAGTAATGCTGCCATTTTTACCTATCTATCTCGGTGGCATGGATTTTACCTGCATGACACTGCGATTGAAATAATTTTGAATGACAGGTTTCTATGCAACCTGTAAGTTTTGTTACTTTTAAAGCCGTGCTTTGGCATTCCATCCTTGCGGGATAAACATGAATCCCCCCATACTACGGCGAAGTTTGCTTTTAAAACCAACAGCCACATACAGCAAAAGACGGTGACACGACGTAAGCCAAACAGACAGACGACTGACAACACGAGAAAATCTCACCCTCCATAGCAAAGCAATCGGAATTCCTGAGAAAAACACCCACATGCTGCATTTCCGAAACTACTTACTAGAATACATTTTTTAAACAAACACTCGTAACTGCATTGCACTGCGGTAGGAAGCGCGTGTGTGGAGTCTGGCAACACCTCTGCATCCCGCTTCTGACAAAACAGTCCGCTGCCGCACGGCGGAAAACTCAAAAACAGGCCAAAACCGATGCGGGAAGACAAAGTGCAACGAAGGCAGGAAGTTGACACCGACAAACAAAACACTCAAACCCCTTCTTTACTGCCACCCTCACAGTGCGACCAACAAAGTCCCACAACATAAATTTCACATTATTTAACAGGCAACACCACCCCACTGGCCACAATCCACCAACATCTACGTCAATATTAATAACATTATGCCTCTCTGATTCTTGCCGGCTGTACGATCACATTCAGTAGTAAGAATACCGCGCACTACATACTCTCTGCTAACAAATGAAACCTTCGAGTATATTATGGATATCTGCATAAAGATTATCTTCAGCAACATCAAACTGCGAGTCTGTCGTCAAGGAAACGCTGAAACATCCACAAGTTTTTTTCTATTAATCATTCACTTTGCTGACATTTTGGAGGAACCAGCTACCAGATACTAAAGCGTGGCCTCAGACCAATCAGTCTGGATAAAATGACCTTGAAAAGAATTCTTTTACTGATCTACCAGAGAAAACAGAGAGCCGATGCCAGAATGGACTTTAGTTCTGATCTGCTTTCCTATTGGCTACAGATACCAATAAAAAGTATTAAGTTCCTGCTGCCTCATGGCCTAGGACTATAAATAATAGCGCATGGTCATGATTAAGTCACTTCTCCTTGAAAGCAGTGACAGGCATTTTGAAACGTAATCAAACCCAGCCTGGATACAACAACGCGTCGCCCAAGAACGGACGCAAGACGGGCCTGTCACTGTTAGTGACATGGGCATTCTGAGCACGACATCTAATGGGGTGGGTCACACACCTGTGAACTGGGTGAGGGTGTCTGCTCGCAGTCGGTAGCGTGGGATTTGCTCTTCGAGAAGGCTTATGATTTCTACTTCAGGCAGATCCCCTCCACTGCACACATCTGCAACACAACAGAAGTAGGATTAATAAAAGTATCTTCACGACACTGAAATATCTAAGCCCAAAGAATATTTTAAATATTCACACAGTAGACCGCGCTACTGTTTCCAATTTCTGCGCTACAGATTATTTAACGATGCTTGCGAATCTCAGATTATACAACATCAAATGACAGGATGCGGAAGGTAGCAGTCACGGTCTAACTCAAGACTATCCTGGTATTTGCCTGGCGAGACTGAGTAAAACCATAAATATCCTCGGTCAGCACGAAAAATCTCCAGGTAAAGATTAGTACATGGGGACTCCCAAATACGAAGCAGGAGTTTCATCCACTTTACCACGATGTTCGGTCAGATCTCTGTTTATTAGCGTCATTCCGCTGATGTATTCACAGACATGCCCACTATATTACATTAATCACCCCAACATGTTTATCAGCGTACATACAACTGTACAGTACTCTCTCAGTGGGATAAGAAGATTCAGCATCGCTGGTACAGTATCAAAGTACAAAAATGAACATAACCCTGAGCCAGTTGAATCCACCTCCTGTCCTTACACCTGCCTCTTCCAAACAGCTGTTTCAAGTCTTCACCAAAATTCTGTACAAACGTCACGCCTCCCTCATCCTAGTCACATGGTCAGATGATCAACCAGATTTTATTTTTATAAGATTATGGCGACTAAAATTAATTAATCAACTCATATACATCAGTAAGGAAATAAAGAAGGAATGTGTTACCAAGCGCAAAGCATTACGACTTCGACTTATTAGCAAAATCCTTAATTTGAATGCAAACCTTAGTTACGGACGGAATAAGACGAGACTAAGAAATTTTCACTCATTCCTTTGTCAATACGGAGGACAATTTTGGCAGGTTATACAGCACGCATGCAAGAGACGACGACTGTATAAACAATTCATCAAAGCTGAAGAGGAGAGCACAGAGACCGCGCGATAGCATAAAAATGGATCTCGGAGCAAAAGGACAGGATTCAATGGCAGGCAGCTGTGAGCACTGTAATAACCCTCCACATTTAAAAAAATCAGGGAATTTCATGATGAACCGAGTAAATGTAACCATTTCAAGAAAGACCATAAATATTATTTATTTAGGAATATTTAAGTATCTCCATTAAGGGATCCACGCAATTCTAAAGATGGAAAAACACGTCTTTTAATTTCAATTCTAACTGATAAAGTTCACATTATTCTTGAGGTACGAAGCGCACGCGAGTCTTAGCTATGAGACCCACTCACCAGGTTCCCATGCTTCTAGAATACTTTTCCTCCTCTCCTGAAGGTCTCTTGATGCCCTCCTGATCCTAGGGCATACAAAAGACCCCAGGAACATGACTCCTCACAGAGAACCACTTACTTCCTAGTACCAACACCGCACAGACCAAACTAAGCCCAGGCGTGCTGATCTCATCCATACACACGGAGTACAGAAATAATCCACATCTGGACCACAGCCAGATCCAGGTTGAGAACCTTCAGTTTCAGAAGAATGAAAATTTGTAAATGTCACTGTACTGATTCCACCAAACTATCATCGAAAAGAGACGCAACCCAAGGTCCATGGGCACCTCTACACTGCAGAAGTCGTTTCATATTTTATTTAACAATACTCTTCCAACTGCACAACATAATGGATGATCGTGAATGACGAACTGGAAGGCTGACGCACCAGTACCACTTTGGTCTTCTGGGTTAAGATGTCATACATTCTTTTAGGTGGCTACAAAGATTTCAGAGGAACACACCACCTCCATCCTCAACGTTCTTCTAATACGTTAACTCAGAAGAACACGTTCCGCATTTCAACGACTTTGACCATAGCATACCCCCACGACCCGAGGCAGTACCCCACTTAAATATGAACTGTAATGAGCTTTCAATTTCAGCGTTAATGAAGATGTGCCCTCGTTAAGGAGCTACAGTGGGTGTCTAGAAAGAAAGACTGCAAGACAGAAAATGTTTGGCTAGGAAAATACCAGTCTTAAAAGGAAAGTGTCTAAGAAACTTGGTCAATCAAGAAAATGAATACAATCAATTTCCATCCAAACAAGAAAGTGCTTTGTTACAATTCATACTTAATTAAGACCCATATTAATATTCATAAACATGCTGAGGTAAAAGTTTTGTGAAAAATTCATTTTAAGACCGATGTGATGTTAAAACAACTTAAAGGGTTCACTGACGCTGGAAAAAAGGAATTAGAATTTGGAAATTTTATGTAACGTGTCATTGTAGGGGAGCCCCACGATAAAAACAAGGCCACCGTCCCTTCCGACTTCATGGCACACAGAAAAATGCTCGTCCGTGCAGTACCTGCACTGGAGGTGACGCTGCGTCTCCTGGCACTGTACCAGACCTTGATGATCAGAATAGGCACCACTGGTTTGAAATTTGACTGGAGTGAAAGACAAAAATCTGTCCCAGTGCCACTTTTCCAGCACAAATCATGCGTGGCCAGCTCAAGGACCGAAGTGCCTGGGCAACGTGCAAGGGGAGGGAGTTGCGCAACAAGTCAGCCCTGATTCAATCACACGCAGACAATCGCTGCGAAGAAATTGCACAAAACGATTGCTGAATCCATCCACCGGTGTTTGTCCGCATATTTTTTTGGGGGGGCAAACTGCAGATCAGATTTTTAATGGAATCGGCAGAACTGGCGCGCGCGCACTAAAGGCTGCCCGAGTAAATTAATTTCGTTCTGTATCAGTCCTAATGCATATGAAGCTCATATCAAACCAGTGAATCAACTTTGCCCAAACTGGGTCTCACCAAGATTTCAAATACGATATTTGAAGACACACATTCTTCTGTAACCAACCAACGATTACGATTTACTGTCAGTGAAAGAAGAAAGCAAATTTGTAAAGAAACCATTTGAAAAATGGTGTGTGTACTCCAATGGAGTACACAGTTTCAGTGCTGCTGTTTTGCGGTCATATCCATAATCTCTGATATATGAAAGTATATATTCATTTCAGATTGTTCCACTTTTCTTAAGTGTGATGACTTAGGCAGCGAATACAAGAAGGAAAATTCAAAATGGGTTCCACTTTACTTCTTCATTTCCCTTTCAACCTCATAAAAAATGAAACGGAGCTGAGAAAGGAGAGCGGCAGAATATTACGGCAGCACATCTTCTGCTTCCGTAATGTACAAAATCATCATCATTAGGTGGAATAGATACAGCCGTATCACCTATCATCATCACCATTAGCTTCAGTTGTGAGAAGGCTGAATGCAGCCCCTCTCCCCCCAGTTAAGGGGATGTAATTTTCCATCCCACACACACACACACTCGAGCGCTCCGCCTATATAACCCACCTCGTCCACGCGAGTAACTCCAGTTTGTGTTCCGCCTTCCCCACAGAATTGTGCCGGTGCAGCATTAGAGCTTCTTAACCACGTGCGATGCCAAGGCCTACCTAAAGCAATCATTACGGCAAAGGTGAGACGACAGCATCGCGGCTTCACACAGGTTGAAATGAACTCAATAAATCAGGCAGGAACTAACTGAAGGAATGGAAAACACTGATGACGTGTCTGATATACATAGAAATTGAACACCGACATCTTTACCTCTGTGAGAAGCTCAAATTGCACGTGACTGCTCTGAGCTGCATATTTTGTTGCTAGGTAACCATCTGTATGGTGGAGGGTCTTCCTAGAGAAGTTTGTATTCACTCAGTCGATCAACGAATCCCTTGCTTTCACGGGGCCCAGAGTTTTCATTCTCACGTTCACAAAAATCTGCATCCGAATCCAGTCTCATCCAGCATCCCCAATCCCACCCCTTTCTCCAAGTCCCACTTCAATAATATCCTCACCCTTCCAACTGGACTCTCCCTTTAGCGTCCCCAAAATCAAAATTCTATACATAACCCATTCCGCCGCATTTGAAGAAATACCTGTAATAGTCTCAGCGTCCCGTGTCTTGTCTCTCGACAGGTCCAGTGCTAGCAAGTTGGAGGGCCCCACTGGACCACTGCAGCAGCTCTCTGGAGTGGCCAGCTTGACAGCAGTCAACAGTGAGGAGGAGACACCCACCGCCTCCTCTTCTTCTCCTTCTTCCACCTGCACACAGACGGTCAAGGTAAAGTTCATTAGCTTAGGTGGGCAGGTTTCAACTGCGGCGAGAGCCAAGATCGTGGCCTTTTGGGTTGTAACTCCATGCAGTCTCGTAAATGGACACTGACGTTCCAGAGGAAAGTGAAGTAAGGTCGGATCTGAGATACTTGCATAGGAAATGTGGAAGGATTCGGTACGGAAAATCACAAGATCGACCAATCAGAGGACAAGTATGTGGGTCAGGAGGCAGAGTGCTACTCTGAACATTAAGGCAGCATGTTCTTCCTAAATGTAGGCAACCACATAACAGACTTCAAAGCATCATAACCGAGATTAACACAAATGAATTAGTCATTCGTAAAACAATACGAGCTACTACAACCATGATAATCAATCACCAGGGGTAAATGCATCACTTCTGACAATAGTCAGTCTGTTCCGTCGATATTATGTCGCGGTAATGGCAGAACAACACAAGTCCAAAATTAATTTTAGCTTGTAACTCTCCACGTAAAAGATAAAACTGAACTACATTCTTGGGGTAAAACAGTGTTTGCTAATTTATCTTATTTTATAAAAGTTCACTGATTAAAACGATTACGCAATCCTTAAAAAGACTTACAAATTTCAAAATTAAAATTAAAATACAGCCTGCACCTTTAAAACCCTTTCAAATATCCAATTAAACAAGAAAGAAGATTGTACTCTTTAGAGTACACTGGCATTCCTAAGGTGTCCTTCAAGTTACATGACGTAGGTAATAAAAGTCGCGCTGTAATGAGAGACCAACGTCAGTCCTTAGTTCATTCATTTAAAAATGCAGTCCGAGGGCGCTGATGTTCGCCGCGCTCCAACAATGGAAACCGCGGCCCCACTGTAGCACAACAATGCCTTCCGGTCGATCAGGTTTCCTGGCCCGCAGGATAAAACGCGACTGACAGACAAAGACGTTCTTCACTCACGGCAGATCCACTGCAACAATCAATAGCATTGTTGGTTTAAATGAATTCGTAATATAACGATCAGCATTCGTCCTTGCTCAGAGACGAACCCCGAGAGAGAACAAATCGATCCGAAGCAGCGAGTGTTTACTGTAGCCTAGATGTAAGCGGGGACCACAGTTAGACCGTCATTAGCAAATGATTGCGGAGGGGGGGGGGGGGGTTATACGCGAAAAAAATATGTACACAAGAAACTAGGTTCGTTAAAGTTCTAATATGAGGCAGGAACGAGTGTCTAGCTGTGACTAATGAATTGGAAGACACTGAAGGATGCAGTCGTGACCTAATTTAAGGGGCTGAGGAAAACAACGAACAGCCTCGGGATAGGCGCGATTTGAAACCGGGACCACAAGAATAGGCCACGATGTCCCGTACGTCTCCTAATTAGTGCAACGTTTTCTTACGAAGCTCTGGTCCGGGCGCCAACTTTGCCCGTTATCAACGACGAGCCAACCGCCTTGAAACGTTCGAGTCGAACTACTGACTTGGCCTTGGTATTGGAAGCACAAGCCCGTAGCTCTCGAAGCTGCAGCCAAATTTACGCGGGCCGCAAGTTGATAATCCCTAACCTGCATCACGGAAAAATTACAGCGCGTTACTTGCGGCAAGAGAGAGAGCGAGCGAGAGAGAGAAGGGGCCGTGAACGCAGATGGCTGATTAACGTTACGTAATGAGCAGATATTTCTTCCGGGTGGCAACGACACGCACACCTCTCCGCTGACGTAGACTACTGAGATCGTTCGTAATTTTGTAGGAGTTAACGGCACTCAGTCAGCACGATCACGATGAGTTCTCTCAGAAATTTCGCAACAGAACACGAATCAAAGGGCCCCAAATGCGTAGCCCCTCAACTCATTCGGTATTCGCCGAACGACGAATGCCTCGTGCTGCGTTAATTTCTCAATATTTCCTCTGAATATGTCGGCACTCAGTGATTAAGTTAATGTAACTCTGAGAGCACAAGCCTGTAATATGAAATCCAAAGTTTCCTTTACGCGAGGACAAAAATGAGACGCGTGGAGAAGGATTCATGAAGACTTCAGTTTCAAGTGCATGGATATTCATAACAGAAGACTACACTCAACCATCTGAAACCCCACGTACGATTGCCAGAAGAGCGTTCCGGGTAAGTCTGGAGTCAAAGATCGAACGGACAGGCACACAACTTCAAACCTCGTCAAGAAACGCAAGACAGGAACAGTTTTTAACAAACACTCCGAAGACGGCGGGCCTCCAAAAGCAAGGACTGAAACCAAAAACTCTGAGGGCAAACGCTTTGTAGACGTAGGAATATACATGGCTTGAGATGCTAATTTGGATGGTATTTCAATAAGATTTTTATGTCTCATCGTTTAGGTGAAATAAAGCATTAAACTTGGTGGGCTCATTTTGAAACACCCTGTATTTTGTTCCCACTGCCAGATCGTCTGCAAAAAAGGAACCTAACCTCTAATAACAGGATGATAGGAGTCGTATTCCAAAACGTTAATCAAAGTCCTCCTCCAGTACTCGATCAATTTCGATCTCCAACGCGACTCGTCAATATAAAATAAACGCTTTCACCCACGCGTCATCTGCGGACAGAAAACGGAAGGGCGGCGGACGCGAAACTTCAACTTTTTTTTTATCGGCCCGTCCATCCCTGTCTGTGAATCGCACTTTTTCTGGGACCTTGGCAACCAGAATACTGTGGGTTCATTGTTCAAACACACGGCTGCAACAATGGGAACCGAGGTTCACAACAGTGTCCTCGGATAACACCACCGCTGCATTTGTTACT
This sequence comes from Zootermopsis nevadensis, assembly GCF_977971745.1. Taxonomy (NCBI): domain Eukaryota; kingdom Metazoa; phylum Arthropoda; class Insecta; order Blattodea; family Termopsidae; genus Zootermopsis; species Zootermopsis nevadensis. The sequence goes on along the minus strand of NW_028259151.1, from coordinate 11,144,208 downwards.
CCTGTCGAGCAAGTCTAAAGTTCCTTTAAGCCACGGTCAACGAAGCGGGCCGATGTCTCCTCGCCCGTGATGCGCGTGCGACTAAAAAATGAACTGAAACCAGCGCATCCATAACCAAACCGACGTCTGCGCATGTGCAAAACGCCTCCATTAACGGCAATGTTACGTCTGTTTTCACGAAAGGTGCAAGAACTACACATACCTTGGCGCAGTTAGAAAGAACACATGCAGTGACCACGGCGCGAATTAGCAGAGAACGGTGTTAAGAAACGAAAGACGGACAACAAAACACGAAGTAGGATTTGAGGTTTTCACGGGGGCGACTACGAAGATGGCTGCCTTCCGGGCTGTAGTGCCTTGCTGCCTCCTTCATCAGGGCGATGATCGCTACAACCCAGAAGACAGCCTTCTTCAAACAAGGATGAAAGTAGAAGAAAGATAAAAATTCACACGTAACTGTAAAAAATATTAAATATAAAAAGCGTGCACGGAGAGCGTTTTCTGAGCAGCAAGGAAAACCACGACGGCAATGCGAGAAGGGCGAGTGGACCGTCTGAAGGGCCAAAGATTTTACCTTACGCAAACTGGCATCCGCCTGAAGATGCTTCACCTTGCAGGAACGGCACATGGCGAGACGACGAAGACACGCTTGACTTAACAACGACTTCTTCAGCACAAGCGCGCAAAGCTTACTACTGCAAACAATGCACAAGTACGCGAAGTACAGAATGTGACGGAAGCCTACGCATGGGTTCTTCGTATCACACACCAGCGACTGCAATTCGATCCGATTCCGCACTAATCCTTCGGGAGGGAGCGTTGTTCACTGCAGCGCTTGTTCCTGCCGCGGACGTAGAATGCAGACAGCCGACAATTTCTATGAAGGAAGGCAGCGAAAGGATCGGCGAGTAACCTCATTCTATGCTTGCCGTATGCTCACTCGCACGTAGACACCACCACGGTTGAATGCAACTAGAAAACACTGTTAAAAACAAAACGACTTTCATCAGCTTTAAAATCGAAGACATGTCGTATTCCACCTCAGAGAACAATGGTAATCCGTTCTGTGCACAGGGTCCTACGTTAGACTGGGTGTGCAGGGCTCCACTTTATCGACTGACTCCACAAACTCGGCAGATCGCACACACAAGTACAGATAATTGAACTGAAGAAAACGCAGGAACCTGTCTGAAACATGACGGAGGCTGCCCACTTCTCTTTGCAACCAGCCTTGAAGAAGTAAAGTCCTTGTGTTCAACGATACACCCGCATGACGTTACTAGCGTATCTTCTGGGTTGTAGCGCCGTGTAGTCTGGTAGATGCTTATCGACGTTTCAGAGGCGATGATGTGACTGAAGCAGCAACGACCTCTAAAACGTCGATAAGCATCTACCAGACTACACGGCGCTACAACCCAGAAGACAGCCATCTTAGAACTTGCCGCCTTGAGAACCTCAAACCCTACCAAATCGTAATAAGTTGTTAAGCGTTGATTAATCTTACACAGAATGTCAAGCTGGTTAAGGAAACGTTGATCTGACTCCGAAATTCCCACGTGACCTATATTCAGACGTCAACAAGGGTTGACTCAGTTCATGAGTCAAACAAAATTTCTACTCGCCATAGATTACTGCACGACGGAAATCGCGGCACCGAAAACAGAGCGGCTCGTCGTTCACTGCTTGCAGATCACTCCGCAGCAGAAAGTAGGTCCGTACGCCATTTCTGCACGCGGCGTGACCACTTTTTTTTTCATTTGCTTATCTGTCCTGTTGGATAATGCGGCACTAGAGGCGATTTCAATTATAATTTCAACGATTTGATAACTATCTCTCTGGAACTCAGTCACCTGATTGCATGTCCTTTCTTCCGGCTGAAAATCCCACTGTTTACCAATTCCAGAAAGTTATTGTTGAAAACCAACAAACAAATTCTTAGTTTCTGAGTGCGCTGGTTCAGTAATTCGCCATTTTTCAAAAGTCTATTATGGTGACGTCACATTTAATGTCTGCCTTTCTCATCACTGCACTCAGGGTGAACAGGTTCCTTGCACACTACAATGTACTGCCGTGAATCAACCAGCATTATATAATCTGCTCACCAGGGTCACAACTAATGGAAAAATTTTCAGATTTGCAGTCATAAAATTCTGATATTTTTTGTGCTGGTGTAGCAGAACCTACACCAGGCACCCACAAACATCTTGCATTCATTCCCATTAATAAGACTCTTTAATGGGGAAAGAGCACTCTCAGACTACAAGTACGAAAACTGTCAATATTTCAACACTCAGTTCCAAAACACTCCCTTCTGCACAGTCAACGACTGTGTTACTGCGACTGAACATGTATTTTAGCCATGAGGTTCGCAAATTAAAACCTTTTTTTTTTGCAATTGACACATCACGGAATCCAACACAGCACTCAAAAAACAATTTACGTTTTAAATAAAATTATATATTTTGAGCTGCAAACCACTGAAAAATGTGAACGTTATACATCTCTACTTTTGAACTTCATTAATGCAACACTTGAAAAAATGAGCAACTTGTTTACAAAATTCCTTTCAGCTACCAAAGTTCTTGTAATCCCAGAATTTTCTTTTGCACACCTTAACAGGCATGTGACAAGTTTCTAATAACTCCCAGATGATACTTTTCTGCAGTTAATTTCCAAAGTTCATAACAAATTACCATTTATAACTCTGAAGCTTTACAAGTTGCGAAGCTTTAAAATGAGTGCTACTATATTTCTCTACATGCATTATCAAATGAGTTTTTCAAACGTGTATTTCTTTTACCACAGTACGACTGAATTTTAAAAAAAACACCTTGACAGAAATAAAAAAAAAAGGCAAAGATGTTTGGCTATGGGGCCAATATGTATACCAAATTTCATCACAACAATCTGAGATGAAGTGTAAAGGGTAGGCGGCAGCTGTTTTACTGTCAGTAACACAGCATTACGATGGCAGAGGTCATAATAATTTATAAATAAAACAATCATAAACCCTATCCTATTATTCTGTAAGTTTTCTCAGCAACATATAAAAACAGTGTACATTGCATACAGCATTATACTCTAAACTTCATACCCCCTATCAAGATAATTTACTGGAAACCATGAAAGTTCATTAATTTTTAAAGTGATAACCATGATTGGCTCAAGAGGGGAAAAAGTGTAATTTTGGACTTACGGTTTTAAACAATTTTCAACAGAAATATAATAAAATTCTCCTGATCAAGACCTGAAAACCATAGTCAAGTGTTCGTAGCTATTTATTCCAGTGTGTGAAGACTGCTTACACGACTTCAAAACAAATATATATTCTCCACAAAGCAATTCTAATAATTAACGTCATTGCAGATGCACTGCATTCATTCTGCGTGTTATCGCACAACATGTATGTATGACATGAGACTCAAAACCATGTCATCATACTTACTGAACAAATAAATTCACAAGTGTGAAAAGTGAAGGTAAATATCGCAATGTTCAACATCCAGCACAGCAATGAAGAAATTTGTATGCATTGCTCACGTGAAGAATCAGATTAGCAAATGATGAATGGATGACAAAAGACTGTCAATAAGTAACTCATAACGAGTTGGACTTAAAAGCCAAAAAACACCTGTGCCTGGCCCTGTCAAGTTGCACAACCTGTTCTTGGCTTGCAAAAAATGATGTGTACATCATTCAGTTGTTATTGGATCATTATGTTCTTCACAAAATGGTTCCTGTGCAGCGCTAATTACGTCATTAACTTGTGGCCTGGGGAAAGTTCAAAAAATTATGGCAGAAAGAACTGAAATGTCTACCAGTCAACTCTGCTTTGAAATTAATAGGACATCAATGATTCCATAATTCATTCACTGGACCATCATTATGGAAAACAACACTATTCTCATCAACCACCTCCATTCTGAATGTGCATTACACTTAAGGCAAGCACAGAAATAACAAAAATTTGTGTTTGTGGCCTGCACTCCGTTACTCTGCGATACGGTAATAAAATTTTGGGACACAGGAAGAGTTTATGACAGGAAACACATCCAACACCAGTCAGTGTTGACAGGCGAGAGACACTCTGAAACTTTGAAGAAGGACTAGCATGATCACTGCAGAAATCCTCGAGAAAACTGTCCCAGAAAGGTGAAATATTTCTGGTTAGTGCTCACTCAGTGACAAAACAGAAGAAATTATGACCACTGCAATCTCCAGGTCTTAGTTTGCCAGACTTAATGGGGATTATAAATGAAACAGTTTAATTATATAACCCACAAATCTTGAAGGAACAAGATACAGATAAAACCTTCATGTGCCAAATTCTAACCTCAGTAAATATCAAAAAGGAGTTTACTATACTGGAGTTAAGTTATTCAGTAATCTTCCACCTACTATCAAAAGTTTAAACCACGATACAAAAATGTTTAAGCCAGCGTTAAAAGAGTATCTCCTATCTCACTCCTTCTACTCTGATGAAGAATTTATAAACACATGTAAGTAACAATGGTGATGGTTTCTCATCATAATTATTTTGCTGTAATACTTTAGTTCCAAAGATCTGTAAATAGCTGTTATAATTATGCATTTATATTTGTGCTAGAAACAAGTATTGTATTTGGGCTATGACCTGTTCTACATTCTTGGCTTAGGCCTATGAAGGATTAATGGAATGTAAATAAATTCTGTTCTACTGAAACACAATACTGAACAGGATGATGCCAACACTCACCCACACACACTTTGCAAAGTTTCATGAAACACACCAACTAATTGCTTGCACATTAATTATTCAAAATATTGTTTGTAAGTTAACAGTTCCAATATTGTGAAGAAGTGAAACTAAGAGGTTTCGTCTGTCAATGTAAACAAAATACACATATAATGAGTTCTTCCAACAGCAATAATATGCCCTAAATGAGGAATAAGAATATGTGACATATTTATAACTACAAACAATAATAAAAACACATTGGCCCATGAGGGGTTCAATTTTATAACTATCTCTGCACAAGCCCAAAATGCAAACTTATGAGTTACAACGCATTACATGCATACTGTACAAGATCATGCATGAGTGTAATGAATGCAGTCAGATGTAAATAACACTTAGAATTTTATTCTGTTGGATTCACTATTCACAATTACCTGCAAAGTGCATTGAACACAGGTAATTAATTTACAAATGTTGATACCAAGGCAATCACTATAAGACTTTAAACAGTTAGGCCATACACTCTTCAAATACAGCTGGGAACATTCAGAATGGTAAGGTACAAAGAATGCATGTGATCACTGATGGGCATTACATTTTTTCAATCTTGTTATGAAATATGACACTCACCAAAGATATCCTTCTCACAAGGCTGTACGCCTGAGGACCCTGAGATGATCTAAAAACAAATCTTGGCTTATTCTTGCCTTCTTCCATGCCTAGATCACATCTGTCCACCAATTTTGGCAGACTTCTGCCACGAGATACGAGTCGTGCGCCTATCATATTCATTACAATGTGTAAACATCTGACACTAAACATTCAACATAAACCATTGGGATCTCGATTTGTCACATGTGCATTTTTCAAAATTAAATTTATAATTTTAAAATTGTTAAAATTCAAGTAACTTTTGTTACAGAAACATGAATTAACTGACACCACTGGGAAACTGCATGTTTACACTGATTAAAGCCATATATATCTAATACAACTGCCATTTGCTTATTTCACACATCCCATTGTAACTTGAACACTCATAAATCAATAATAGTTCTTTATGATTAGCTGGTATCACTGATACACTAGTACTGATACAGGTCTTATCTCAACACTTATCTATTTCACAGATAACACATAACTTAAACAGACCTATACAATGGAAGAAGAGAATGAATATAAGATTCCTGCTTTACTGCCTCCAAGGAAAGTGATCCCAGCATTCTATCTACCTCTTATTTATTTAAATCATGCATGACTGTAAGATATGGGAGGAAGGAAGGGGAAGGGAGCCTCTGGCATGTCTTCAGTGTGGAAGTATCACACAAAGATTAATTTCTGCAAATTTACTTGCCTCAATGTCTCAAGCACAACTGTACTTGTATTATGTAATATGTGTTGTATTATTATGACTTATTCCACATCCTATTGACATCTAATTTACAGATCCACATAATGTAATAATGATGTATTATGTATGTATGATAAGTAAACTCCCTGCCGAACACATTCATTAAATTTAATGAAATAGGATTTGATGAGGTTTTCATGGCATAGGGTCCAAAGACAGCTACACAGTGCTACAACCCAGAAGACAGCATATCTCAAAATTTAATCAAGATTTGTGAAAACGGTTTTCCAAATGAGGAATTATCTACCACACAACAACCGTAAACATAATGTCTTACCTTACTGAAAGCAAGGGAATGGTACAGTGATTCCGGTTACAGCAACTGCCAGAGGTATTAGAATTCCATGGAACTACTGAAATTGGTGAAAACAGAATTTAAATTTCCTTATAGTCTGTATCAGTTGGTGAAGAATGTTTAATTATAAATGTTTTCTGTTAAGCTCATATCACATTTCTTTACAGTTATATTAAAATATATTCAGGGCTTAATATATTGGAGCAAAAATGTTTATATTGCTTTTTAAGGGTACACTCAAAAAAAGAACCCAACTATCGTTTTTCGAAATTTAATGCCACTGAAACATATTCAACGCACCATGCCAATATATGGTAAATCATACCTATTTATCTAGCATTTCTCTTGTACATGTATCATCCTTACAGGTTAAAACTAATCTCGTCACCCGCATTCAAAAAATGACATTATATCACAAGCTTCTTATGCTCATGCTACCTTATTGACCGCTCAGACTTTATAGAGACTGGCTAATATTAATGATTTTTACAACGTTCTGTGCCCAAATTAATAGTGTATAAAAGGTATTTAAAATTTTTGTGTTTATAAACCTCCTACAGCAATTTTAAATTTTACACTGGCTACAGCTATAAACTTACAACAGAACATGGATTTTACAATTTATAAACATATTATATAGAAGGCTATGACCAAAGTTGGTATAGTCTGTGGCTACGACTGGCAATGCCAATTTTATATTCTTCCAATAGGTAGCAGCATTTTACGATACGTCAATAATAACTGAAAGTGATATCGTTATATGTTTGTTTTAGTGTTTTATATTTTCATATAGCTTATCATTTACCTTAAAGCGGACAGTTAATTACATCTGTAACATGTGAGTAAAAGGTTGCGCATATTTTCATTTTATGTGAGTTTTATAATGCTGCTGTAATAGTTTTTTAGTTTTTTAATGAAAGCGAAGAAAGGTGTGTGAGGTTGCATTTTAGGTTGCGAATCATGTTTGTTTTATATTTTGAATTTTATGAAGCTTGTATATTGAAATTTATTTCAGCTGTGACACAGAACAGGGGAATTCTTTACCTTCTCGTGGTTGTAGACGTAAAGAGAAAATTGCCAACAAATAATTTTATGTTTCCTTCTGATCTTTACTTATCCTGTTGTTTCATAGCTTATCAAACAGAAAAAATGACTGAAGAACAACAGTTTTGTCTACGGTGGAACAACTTCCAGGCAAACATAACATCTCAGTTTGAAGCGCTCAGAGATGAGGAAGATTTTGTGGATGTCACTTTGGCTTGTGATGGTCAGAGATTGAAAGCGCATAAAGTTGTACTCTCTGCTTGCAGTCCATACTTCAAAGAACTATTCAAAGTATGTATATCTTAGTATAGAATGTAGGCTACTGGCATCAGTTGATGCTGGTAGTATGGGACTAAGCAAAAGTTATAAATGTAGCATTTTTTGATAGGCGGATAAATACTTCAGTAGTAAAAAAATGCCTCAGAGGTTCATTGTTCATTTTAACTCCGTAACTACTATCATGAATTCTATTCCTCTTCAGCTCTGTTCATTACATAACATTTATCGAAGATCGTCAAGTTAGTGATTTTTCCAACATGTGCAGGCAGTAGTAATATTCCTTTCTGCCAGGTTTGGTTGATAGAGATCCCAAAAGGGACACAGAGCTACTCCCCCCATGTTGGTGATTTAAGGAAGGGGTGGTTTTGTCAGATTTGTAGGGTGAGTATTTACTAACCACAGCACTTTACTCTAAGAATGATGTTTTGAGAAACATGTTCATCCTCATCCTCAGATGGTTCTTCAAATGTCGGTGTTTTCTCCATTTAATCACCTTACATGGCTGTCGCTTGAGAAGAATTCATTATTGAATTTACAACCTTTCTTGTTTTGAAAAGTACTCACTATGCTGGCATCATAATATTCAACAGCCTTTCCCCTACTCTCAGAACTGTTTTGACTAAGGTGGAAACATTTAAAGTAGCATTAAAAAAGATACCTAAATGCACATATCTTTTATTCTGTACATGAATTTCTGCAGTTTTGAGAGGACTTATAATTCTTGTAGGGATTGTTGTACTGCTGTAACGTTTGATTAAGTGCAATATTTTAGTATTTTCATGCTAAACTTTTATCATTTGTGGAACTTAATAATAGTTTAAATTGTACTCATTGTCTTATTCGATATCCTACAGTCAGTCACACTAACTTTTGTGTCCATGTAAATGTAGGAATGTGATATTGAGATTAAGTTTAAAGAAATGTCCTGTGAAGTTATGAACTGGATTCAAGTGGATCACCTTATAGTTGGATAGGCAGAATCAAGCAGTTGGTTAACTTTGCCTTGCCTCTGAATAGGTGTGTCTCAATATAATTTGAGCACGTTAGCCACTGGATGCAAGGAAGGACTGACTGAGCATGAAACCACCATCCCTAGTTGGATGGAACCTGAGCTTAGGTTCAACCAATTTGTCAAAATAAGAACCATTTATAGGCCATCCCAGTGGTCTGTGGCTGGAATAATAATCAGCTGCTGTCATTAACAAAGCACATAAGAAGTCTGTCAGTGTGGTGACGTCCAGTCACCTAAAGATGGGAGGCAGAGGCTAACCTGAAATATTGTGTGTATTAAGTGTTCCTCAGGAAATGGATAGTACCTGACAAGAGTGGTAACAATTTTGTTGTGGTATTTGTTTTTTTAAATATACCTTGACTAATAGGACATGTGTGACCTCCCGTGGCCAGTCCGTCTCCCTGTTTCTGAAACTGTTTGTGAAATTGAAATTGTTCCAATATGATTGTTAGGACTTCATTTATTATTTCTTGTATGTAACAAATTTTGTACATCATGCAGTCAGGAAACTTCTGACCAGCTGAGTAACTGTGTGTTGTTCATTATGAAATTCTTTAGTTCAGTACTCACGTGTTTGTTACTGAATTTGTTTCAGAGTAACCCATGTAAACATCCAATCTTGTTCCTACGAGACGTGGCATTTCATCACCTGCGTGCACTGGTTGAGTTTATGTATGCGGGTGAGGTGAATGTGGCACAAGCTCAGCTGTCTGCCTTTCTACGAACGGCAGAGTCCCTCCAGATCAGGGGGCTGACAGAATCTCCACAGAGGCATAAGCAAGTTCACATGAAAGTAAGTTGTGTTCTGTAAATAAGCTTATAAGCTGTAAGTTAACATGAATCAGAACTTCGTTATTGTCAGGAGGTTAGAAGGTTGTAGCAGGTTCCAGATATAGTTCAGATGGGGAAGACAGGAAATGCATACACAATGTTGGTGAGGAAAACCTCTTGGAAGACTGAGAAGGAGATGGTAAGATGGTGTTAAGGTGGGGTTTAAGGAGGGAGTTTCTGAGCTTAGGAAGTGGAAGGATGTGCATTAATTTTAACCACGAGGTTCCGCTGCCAGAGTACCAGTAAATTGGAAGCTGCAACAGGCTTGTATGTTTATTGTGTACTGTTTTGTAAAGTAAGATTGAATGTGCTTTATCCTTGTCCTTTCTTATATTTAAATTTGATTTGAATTTTGCTGTAAAGGCATCTGCAGTGTAATGGTTGTTTGTGTTTTGTTTTCTGGAGAGTTTGTGTTTCAGCTGTGAGGTATGTACTGGTTAATCATTACCAAAGTATCACATTCCTGTTAAATTTTAATGACTTTTGACCATAGTTGACTGCCAGCATTAAAAAGTATATATATATGCACATGCGCATGTTTGTGTACGTGTGTCTGGAATTATTTGTAATAACACGTGTAATTTTGTGAAAAATAAGTAAATTTCATAGTGTTATTTTATGCTAAAAAATCCTTTTCAAGAAAGTTTATGGATTATTGATATAAAATGAACCATTCATTAGCATTATGTTAATGTAAATGTAAAACATAATTCTGGAAATGTTTTATTTTCCCTATTAAGACAGAACTTTGACTCAGGATTTTGTCCTTGTTTGATGCATATGAAAACGTATTTATCTACACAGGTCAGCTTTGCACTTTGAGCTTTAAAATGTGGTAATTATTTATTTATTTGTGGCTGGTTACGTGCCATTGCAAGCAGCAGTCGGTGCTTAGCGTGTCGTGCTTTGAGCCGGGTCATTGAACTGGCATGGATTGGTCTTCCTCTTGGATAACAGCTGGATGCAGGCTTAAGTATCCTGGAGGTGTGGGTTGGTGGGAATGATTAATTAGGTTGAGTGCCAAAAGTAATTATCCACGCTTGGGATGGCGTAACTTTGCTGGAGAGCAGAGTTCTTTCCAGGAGTATGTTACAGCCAGGGTAATCAGCAGTCACAGGTAGTATCTAAGACGTGACAACCAGAGACAGCTTGAAATTTTCTGGTTTGTTAGCACTAATTAAAATTGTTGCTGTTAACTGTACTATGCAGTGGTGTAGAAATCAATTAAGTAATTTTGAAGGTCAGTAGCTGCTATGTGAAAGGGCAACTTTGGTGTACCATATTGCAACACTAGATCAGCTGTACTGCCCAGGCAACATTGCAGCATTTCAAAGCACACTCATTAGTAGTTAATACTGGTGGTATTTAATTTTCTCACTGGTATTCAAGATTTTACTGTGGTGAAGAAGTGACCCTGAGAGCTATGATAAGTGAAGTGTAGGTCCTGGTGAGGCTCATGGGATTGCACTAGCATGTAGAGACTCAGACAGAGAATTAAAGTGGACTGAGTGTGCCTGTGTTATAGCAGCAACAGCCAAATCTTCCATCAGAGGTAACGGCATCAGTTGGCCTTGACTCCAGTTCGGCTGCAGAAGATATTGCGTCGTCTCCGGAATGTGCGGGCATTGATGAGGATGAGGATGTTGTGAGTCTTAGTCCTGGTGAGAGGTCATCTCCGAACCCAGCCAAGCGGCAGTGCCTGCAACAGGATAACGGTGATGTGTCACATCAGCGCACATCAGACCTCAGACAGGAACTGGAAACAACGAAAGACATTATAGAGGTCAGCTACACTGTGTAACACATGGCATGAGATATCTGATTTCACACTAAGGCAGATTGCACAGGAGGCTGTAATCCGTATCTGCTAAAGGGATATCTGTCTTGTGAAATGTGTCTGTGGTTGGCCAAATGGGACTACATCATCCCACTGTGTGACATTTTATTAAAAATTGTGTATATTTACAATAACAGCATCTTTTGTGTTTAAAATGCTTCTGTATGCATTTTATGTTATCAGACATTCATTTGTAATTAAATCATCCACTGTAAAGGGTGGGCTTTTGTATAAATATTTCCCTGAAATTTTCCAAAATTTTGGAATCTTTAAAATAGTTCTCCCAAGAAGCTGTTCTTTCTTTGTCTCACACAATGCCAGAATCAGACAGAAAAATCTAAACACTGCACAAATTCCCCTGCTTATTTCTCCACCTTTTAATAAAATTCAGACTTCCTTATCCTTGTTATTTATCAAGATATTAGTGTACCGGTCGTGCAACTTTATAGAAACTCAGAGGAATGAGCTTTAATCTCCTGATCCACTTAAAATATCCATGAGCTTAGGAGGTTGTAATAGTTTTATTGGAGGAAATCCAACCTCCCTGAGGAGTTGCATGTGTTATATAATAAAAAGATGTATTACATTGCAAAATTGTGGAAGATGGCACATTTCTCTGCTGTTTGCTTTCATACATTTCAGTCGGGCCACTTGCCACCCCTGACTAATTGCCACCCCATTGTAGCCTGAGTTTGTATCCGCAGAAATGCTCTAGCATTTATTTATGATTATGTCTCTCACTGGATCATACTCCCTGGCCTAAAATTAGAAGTTTTATCTCTTCTTGTATGTTTGTCTAGTTTCTCAGCAGTTGAAACGTGCAATTGAATCTTTAATCTCTTTTTCAGAATTTCAAAGAAAGAAAGAAAAAACAGAGAAGAATGTGAACTAAACTGCCCGTCTGATTGTTTTGTAACTTCAGTATACAGGAAAATTGATTCTTCCTTAATATCCAGCATTTTATTCAGAGATGCTGAGTTAGAAATTGCAATGAATGAACTACAATTTATCTGCAATCTAATGTCAACTTAATCTGGTGATGAGGTTGAGCATATTTAAAGTCCCATATGCCATGTGATAGATCTGGTAGACTTTATTTACGTTATTAGTGTTCCTCTTACAGCATGTCTTATATTGTTTAAATTGACTTGTTGATAATTTGTGAAACCTGGGTTTTGGGATGACTAAACGATGCCTGAAAGAGATGAATTGAATTCTTTTTACATGGGGAATGAGAGGTGTCATTTTTAGATTCTTCCATAAATCTGGGTAGTCTGGAGATTCTAGCAGAATATTCTTACTGCCAAGTTTATTGTTTCCCTTAATTTCATATTGATTTAGTTAACGGTTAATTTCACTCGTGATGTCGTATGATGCAGCCGAAGCTGGAGCTACCAGACTACGCTAGTGATGGGGAGAGCAAGACAGGCACGACGACATTCCTCGGACTAGAATCCAACTCTGTTGATGTCAATGCGTCATTTGCAGCAGCATTACAGGGTAAGTTGTGGTAATTTCACTGTTCTCTTGGATGACAGGAAGGAACTCTAATTTACCGTGAAAACCTCAAGTCCTATACAGATGAGTTGTGATATCTGCTTCTTCATATTCTTAAGATTCAATTCCCCATCTGTGAAATGTTTTGATGTGGCGTTCTAGGAATTTACATTCTAGGACTTTAAACATGTCTAGAGACCAAGCCTGTTTCTGTAGCAGTAATGTTCTAGACTTGTATGTTCAGGTTTGCAGTTTATTTTGGTTTTCTTCAGTTTCTCCAAGCATATGCTGGTCTGATGCTTTGAAATAAACCGTGACAGCGTTCTCTCACATTCTTATGTACTGACTACCCTTTCCATTTTCACATCTCATTAGATGCTATGAAACTTCTGCAGTTGAAGCATCATCATTAAAGGACTTAATGCCTCAGCCAAGCATGGGTTGCACCAACTCATTTTTTTTTTGGGTGTTTGTGAAACGTGGTCTACTTTGAGGGGAAAACAAAACTGTGGGATTTGAAGTTTTCACAGGAGTGTGAGGTTAGGTTATAGTCTTCTGGGATGTTTCACCATATTACCTTCTGGTTGTATGCTAGCATTTCAGAGGGACCTACTACCTCCATTTCCAGGATGAACACTGAAGATGGAGACAACATCTTCCTCTGAAATGTTGGTATGTGATCAGAAGACTGCACGGTACAACAGCCCGGAAGACCACAGTCTAAAATAAGTTACAAATGCTTGAAATAAAACCAAGGTACAAAGAGGATGAAGTAAGCAAGCAGTGTAGGACCGTTGCCTAGTGTTACTAGGACAATAAATGTAGGAGCGTTGAGAGGCTAGACTTGTGGCTGGATTGGGGAAAGCAAGAAATGCATACAGAAATTTGGTATGGAAAAATTGAAATTAAATTCTGATCGTGTCACCTGTGGTAGCAAGAAATGAAAACAATTCTGCAGTGGTGCCTATGGTGGAGTCTGCGTTTGGCAAGAGTGTAGAATCAGGCAGTTGGTTCTGTATTGATGATTTTGGCAAGAATATGGCCTCAGTTGCTGTGAAGATGTGTTCACATTTAATTTAGTTGGGAAGAAGTTTTATAAATCTTGTACTTTCATTGAAGTTTGCAAATATAATGCTGCAATAAACTGTGTTACTATTCAGCTGAAAATAAATTCATTCCCATCAACTTTGACACATCATATTCTATTATTTACATATTAATCATTTAAAAATACTATTAAAATACAGTTTTATTCATATATTAACAGATTCAAATACCAGAACATGGCTATATAGGTCTGTAAAAACTAATTGCGCTGTTATCTGTCTTCGACTTTTGATAATTTGACCATATCTATAGAACAGCTGGGAATTGCTTATAGCATGTACGCTGTCTGGTACACTGGAGGCTCAAGAAGTTGCAGAAGAGAAGACTGCAGAGCCACAAATTGGGACACCCCTGTCAGAATGATTTGGCACTGCTTACAAAGCAGTGTCCCGGTTTCTGCCTCCGGATTATTCCCTGAGCTTTCTGATTCAGGTGCTGTCACTAGTTGCGGGGAAATTTAACATTACTAAAAAGAAGGCACCTGTCTGTATTTTTCTAGAAGAATATGTGAAATGATATGCCTCTGAAGAACCAGTGCCATCAACCTGTGTGGCCTTTGAAATTACCTTTATGTCTCCTGCATCTGCAGAATGACGCAGTATCTGATAAGTGAAAACAGTTTTTCCTATTCAATGTGATTGTCATTGCATTCTGCTATCATTTATTACAAATGTACCGTACTATATTTCATCCTACTTGTGAATTAAAAACCGTATCAAGAGCTTGTTGAGTAAGTATATATCATTTATAATTTACTGTTCTAAGTTCTGAACTGGAGGTACACAACATTTTGGAGTGCATCATGTTCATAATTATTATTCTTGTTTTGCACACTTCATCATTGTGTCCTGGAATTTGCTTTGTGAGATCTGACGTTCTCACAGGGGTGAAGATTTCAGTTTTAAGGGAAGATTCTGAACCTTTGTAGTTACTTCACGTTATTCATGTAGAAACCTCTTATCCATTGCTGGAATAAAACATTCCGTTGTTCTCTTATATGCTTCAAATGTTAGAATGTTTGAGATTTGAGGTTCTTGCAGTGGTGAAGATGTTGATGTTGCTCTTGTAGGTTGTCGTACCACGTGGACTTGTATAGGTCGCGTGAAAAGTGCTGTCACTTCCGCAAAGGACTGATTTTGGTCGTATGAGATGGACTAGTCCGAAGTGCATGCTAGAGGGGTGTCAGCTTCAGTTGGTTTGTAGCTCTAGCTGTGTTTAGATCGGTGTGTCACCGTAGCTAAGGCTGTGCAACCCCCACTACAACTGAACTCCCCCTCTCTCAGCTTACACATCGTGCATTTAGGTGTCACCACTACTCGCGCGACCTGTAGGTAGACACACATTCCCTTTGTTGGTATGAACCTAGAACTCAACACTTCACTGCAACCAAGACGATCGATACTGACATAGAATTTGCTTGTTCAGCTCATATTGCAAATGTAATGTAGGGAAACATGAATTTCAGCAAAATTCTTGAAGAGAATTATGTGGCATGCGACTGTATCACATGTGAATAACCTCGATTATTTCTTAATTTGTTTTCCTGTAATTGGATATGCATTTTAGGAGGAGGAATGGACATCCTACCTGGACCTTCAGGGCAGAGCTTCCTGGGAGAATCATCAGGAAATCTGGATTCTGGGCAAGGTAAGATACTCTTGTGTTAAGTTTGGCAGACTGACGGTGGGGTCCTGGTGGGGTGCAGTTTGTGAACGGTGGTCTGAACGGGTGGGAAAGTCTGTGCACCAGATATTTTAATGGTGCTTATGTGACAATGAATGTATCCATAAACATTCTGAAGCATTGCTTCTTTGATATCTGGTTTGGCTATTGGCTTTTACTGCTGTTGGAACAGAAATTAGTTGCATAGTTGTCTGTTTCACAAGTTTGCAGTTGTTACGAGATATTTCCATTTTGGTTTTAGTAGATGAACTGCCCAGCTCCTGTGCACAGCCTTTCTGATTTTCTTTGGCACAGTGATACACAGTTGTTACAGTTTATGATGTCTGTATTCACATGGGACTCAGACTTCTTGTGGTACAGGACTGAGGTCAATGTGACCTGAAGTTGCAAAACTGTGCTAGTGTATTTCACTGGGACTGGAAGGAAGGAAACTATTTAATCATGATACAGATCATATTTATTGACTTTGAAAAGAATAGAGTCAGAACTCTAAATCCACTCAGTTAAGGAAGCACATCGCGTTATTCTTTGTTACTTGTTACAGTGGACCATCGCAAACTGCACTCGCTGGACCCGCGCCCCTGCCCAATCTGCAACCGCATGTACAGTAACCTGTCGAACCTCCGTCAGCACGTTCGCCTGATCCACAACCCCCAAACTGTGGCTTGTCCGCTCTGCAGCAAGCCATTCAAGACCAAGCTCTATCTTAAGCGTCACCTCATGAGCTTCCATGAACTACTCTGTGGTAATCCAGTTCCTAGTGGAGTTCAAGGAGGTTCTAAACAAGGTGGCGAATTCTATCCTCCACCGCCTCAAGTATTCCTGGGCCCTAGTCCTGTGGGTGAGGAGGAAGAAGGCAAGAGAAGTTCTGAGGGTGTGTCAAAGGGCAAAGAGCAACAAAATCTTCTTGAGATATTCCATGTTTCACGAGCTAATATGTTGCACACATCTCTGCCACAGTCTTGCAATGACGAAAAATCCGGATCTCACGCAGGAAAGACTAAGGAGCCAGAGGTGTTCCGTCACAGAAGTGTACACAGTGTAACAAGTCATGAAGACAAGCCAAATTTCCATGCCCCAGTCAAAGGCAAACAGAGTAACACAAATAAGGACTTGTTTCAGATGCCACGTATTTTCCACAGCATTATTACATCTGCACCGTCTCAACAAAATATTGAAGATAAAAGTATTTTTGTGAACTCTGGAAGCACTTCTCAACATTCCAAGACAAAAGAGTGTCCACTTGCAGTTCGAAGTTTCCATAGTGATGAAGACAAAGGTGGATTTCTCTTAAAGAGTAAAGATATACAACAAGGACAAAATCCTGATTTCTTCCAATCCCCTGGAGGTTTTCCAAGTGCCTCACAAGCACAAACTGCTATTGAAGAAAAAGTTGGTAGTTTTCACACCCCATCCTCTGTTCATACAAAGAATAAAGATCTTACCCATCAAGATTTGTATCATATAGGTCGAAGTTTCAGTAATAATAATGAGGACAGACTTATTTACAATAGCACATCTGGTGATAAAGAAATCCCAGTTTCTTCATATCTGTCTCATAACCATAAAGAGGATCAGGTTTTTATGAGCTCTTCTCAGACTCGAACCCAGGATAAGATAGTTAACAGTGGTGATTATTGTTCTCCCAAGAATGAAGAAAACTCATCAGCATGTGCTAATTTTATGGATGCCCTGTCTCTCGCAAGTAATGACAGTACAAGATTGGCGCTCCTGTCGGTATCTGCTGGCGAAGGGTTGCCGTTCCTCAATCAGCATTCTGGTGGCAGCCAAGATACGCTGCCTTTCCTTAACAAATCGTATTCACACGCCAAACGTGGGCAGCCTGAGTCATCGATGGCAACTGAGACCTTAAATCACAAACCAAACAATTAGAATAGCCAAATTTTGATTCCTTTTAATCCCTCGTTACCACCAAGTACACCATCATAAAGACGAATGAACAGAGAGGAATGCCATTAGAGGCAGTGGCTACTACTGACACGCAGACAACAAGAGCTCGTATTCCTTACAGATTTACTAACCCTTTCAGAGAGGTGAATGTTTCTCTTGGTATTAGAAAGCTCTGTTTTATTCGTTCATGTGCAGTTTTATCCACATGCTTTTTGTGTCACTGATTTATTGTGCAGTTACAACCAGTTATACTGTAAGACACAACCACTTTGAGGGCATTGAACGCGGCACTGTGCTCATGCAGTGCTGCTACTAGTCGCACAGCTGCCTGTATGACTGTTCACTATTCTTCCACCGGTTGGGTATCCTTCGCTTATACTGCAATTTCAACACGGGCTTTGAACCACAGATTCAGCGTCTGTTTGCTTTAACACTCCGTACTCTGCCGCATCTTACTTTAACACTTGCCTGTGATTTCAGCACTCCTGATTGTCATAGGAGTTCATGTTTATGTAAGAATTTGGACCACAATACATGTTTTGGGAAATATCTCTTGCTATAGTGTTCGGTACTGGCACAGCACGCAAAGACATATCTGGAAGGTACGAGCGATTATGTGCGTGCGCGATTGTTCAGTCGTGATGTTACCACAAGTAGTTAATACAGGAGGCTGAGAGTGGTCAGGTGGCCAGCATTCACAGTAGTCCGATCTCGTGACATTGTGTTATTCGTGGTGGAAATGGGTGAATAAGTTGTCTAGTTAAGGTTCACATCGAAATGGCAGACTGCAACTAGCTAAGCCAAATACCTTTTTACCTCTTTTTCTTTTGAATTACGGTCTACTTCTTTACAGTTCAAGGTTTTTGTGCCTGTTTATAAGTGTGTGGTGTGGCTTGCACAAGTAATGTGACACATCCCAACAAGATTCCACTTCTTGCCACAATTTTTTTAAATGGCTGTGATGAACCAAAGCAGTGGCGTGTCAGATTCTGTCTAGGAGCTTGTTCAGAGTTCTTAGCGTAGGTGGTAGGTAGGCCTTGTCTGTCAGCACCAAACTAGAAATCCACTGGAATCAGGTCTGGAGACTTGGGTAGCCAACGTCGAGTCCATTATTGTGGAAAGGTTTAATCGAGGAACTACTTCATATTCCTGTGCTAGTGCGGTGGGCCCCATCTTGGTGAAAAATCTCACTGTTGGCATCCTTCTGGGAAACAAGGAAATATGCCGGTAGGTCGAGTTGGGAGGGACCGCATGTGGTATATTTGGCGAAGAAAAATGGTCTGTAACCGTGTGCTTGTTTGACAGCGTGAAACACGGTTTCCAACATTCCACAGAATGTGGTGTATGTTTTTGGAACCCCAGATGTTGAGGTTATGATGGCTGACTAACCAGAAACATGAAATGTCACCTTGTCACTTGGAACAGTCTTGTTCTCATGCTGATTTTCTTTATCACTTCCTGCATTGTCATGGTGGCACCTTTTATTTGACAGAAAATCATGACAAGTTACTGACTGTAATGAAGTTGTATAATTAAATATTATAAATCCTGTATAGTGACCTACACATTTAGGCTGTACTACCATCGTAGTCTGTCAACAACATTGAATGATGTGTTGTGTTATGTTCTGGATTGACAGGTTGATCGTCAGTATCCAGAGTTTGAATTTTTTCCATGGGAGTCATAGTCTTTTATAATTTACAAATTAAATTTCATTTCACCTTCATTGGAAAACATTTAGAGATTGTTTAGTGCAGTTTGTATTGCTACATAAATAATTCTGCAGGAAATCATGATATGCAGAAATAACATCCAGAAGTGTACTGAAATTTTATGCAGGTTAAAGATCAAGTACGTTCAAATCATCAGAAAGTATCATGAATGCCATTAAAAAAAGTGTGCAATGTAGTCTTAGAATGGTTTCGTTGAAGTTAATTGAAGTGATTCCCCCCTCAGTGTAGAATTCTCTTTTTGTGCTGTAAGACAAGCTTGAAGTAGGTGTAGTTTTTCTTCGTAAGTTCAATTCTTTTCGTAGTTTAGATGCGTCATGTTTGTGTTGAAATTCAGTATATATTTATTTATTATTTCAGTCTATACACAAACTTAATTTTTAAAATGTTGTTGTTAAAATTAAAAAGTCATGGATAGTCATCATCCGATCACAGACGCAGACACACCACACATCACAACTCTTGAATAATGAACAACTGACCAAAAATATGCAAAACACTACGAAGATCAAAAGGAATACCTACAAAAAGAAATCTACAAAACAAATAAATCAATAAAAGCTTGCATTAATAAATATATATTAGTTTTAAAGATGAAAATAACAATAAAAACCTGAGGATGATGCAATAGCATCGAAACATGTCGTAAAATAATAAACGCTGAAATGTAACGTCGTAATAACGATGAAAAGCGCTAAATTTTAATTTTAATTTTAACAACAACATTTTAAAAAATTAAGTTTGTGTATAGACTGAAATAATAAATAAATATATACTGAAGTTCAATTCTTGTATATGCTTATTCATTTATCAGCTGATTGATTTATTACCTTGATGATGTTTTCTGAACTCCTTATGGCATATTGAAATTCTTCACTCTGCAATGCTTTGTATGACATTTATAGAATGTTAAAGAACTTAATCTTCCGGATTCTTCAGTACATCTTGGATCCACTTTTACATAATGGCACCACTTGTCATCTCCTCCATTTTCAGATCTTCTACCGCTGTCTTCAGAGACTGCTAGGTCCACTAATTCCCTTAGGTCTATAAATGCCTGTGGAATTTTACTGTAGCAGCTTTTAAATTTATTCACTCGTGATGCTTCATTTTACAAAAGTCTTAACAAAATTTAGACTATTTTTTGCCAGAGAATCATTTGCATTAGGACTTTTAAATTCAATTTTTTTGGGTGCAGGAAAGAGGCAAACATGCTGAGATCTCTGACCGAATGAACACTTCCTGTCTTGTGATGAGTTGAAGTTGATCCTTTAGCATCCACATCTAATAGCATCTGTGATTTGATGGCATTCTAGAATGCTGTAGGGCGTTCAACGTTCTGTCATACGAAGCTTTGTAGAAGTTAGTTTTCACAGGAAGAGAGATGCCCAGTGTCCATTGCAGTACACTAAAAACTTTGTAATAACAGTGGTAGTTCACAAAAGTTTTATTTGGTCGACCAACATCTAAACATCATTCGTTGTAATTCAGATCTGGCAAAAATGTCTTTCTTAATTTCAAATAAAATTGGAGGGTACAATTTAAATTCGGCGGAGGTGAATCTGTCAGGTATAATAATCATTACTACTCGAGGATGCCGTGGTGTAGTTCTGGTTTGCATTCCTAACCACATTTTGCCGTATACGTATCGAAGCATTTTCAAGATTGAATCGTGTGGCTTCCCTTTGTATAAACCTGCAAAGTATGCAACTTTGGTAGGCAGAATATTGAAAATCATTAGCAGTTTTGTTTCTAGTCCCATCTTCAGACTGATCTGAGTTAGAATTCCTCATTATTTCATATTAATTCAGGTACCTGTTTGTCATCAGAGTTCCTAGTTTCTGGTCTCGTACGGTAATCATTGCTTGCACTTAGACCTGGTCTATCCATCTTATATTAATTGTGCTAAGTGACTTTGTAATTGTTTAGTTTAATCATTCACTCATCTGAATGATCGACATCTACAGTGCGTCCCAAAAAGATGCTGACATATGTAATGGTTGTGTGTATACATCTTTTTGGGACGCGCCGTCTATTTGAACTGGGTTACTGTGACATGTATCATTGCGTTAGTTACCCTTGAACATGGAAGACAAAAGACCTGATCCATATGAAAAGGAGTTGTGTCTCAAGTCAATGTGATGCTGTAACTTCATAGTGATATGAATTAGATGCCTCTAACTGTATCAGCGAATACTGTCAGCATTCAGCTGTTGAACACTAACATTTTGTGACATTATTGCAGTTATTCTTGCGAGGTTCTTTTTTATAGTTGAGGTTATCGTATTCATGAAATTTGTGGTGAGACGGACAGCCGGCTCAGAGTGCGAGTTCGCGTTATATAGAGAATATATAAACATGTTAGAAAGTAGGACTGGATATCTTAAAGAGACATTTGAAGGTTATATTGGTAATATACCAATTTCAGACCGTGTTGTACGAAATGTTATGGATCGAATTTCAATATTGGCTGATTAGAGGCCAGGCAGGGTTGAAACTATTGAAATAGCACTGAGCCTCGAGTGCTTCATTGTCACTTTTGTTGTATTTGACATAATTCTTCTGAGTGTGCAGCAGAGTGTACTGTAGTTAATGTCATGAACTGGAGTGTCATGTGTCGTGTTTGTCATCATAGTTGTAGTCGTAATTGGAGAGTCTTTATTAAAAATGTTATGGTTAACCAGTTTAGTGAATCTCAACCCATTGGCAGATTTTCACATCTGTCTGATGTCCACCCTTTAATAGCTGTAAAAAAAGTTGTCAGAAATAAGTTGAAACGATTGATCATTCGGCAAAGTATGTGGAAGTGTTTTCGTAGACTCGAGCATTTGTGTTGAAAGCTTTGAATTAATGTTTAAATAGTTATTTTGAGTAGACCAAATAAAGTAATATGCCAAGGGGTTAAGAGTTGTCATCAAACCAATACAGTGAAATCTCTGTGTAAGAAGAGTTTTAAAATAAATAAACTTCATAGGTAGTCAGTCAGGGAACTCCCTGTTTTGCAAGCCGTCCCGCTAATATTCTTTCTTGACCTCAGCACTGGATGGGGGTGAGTGGTCAGCATCATGACCTGGTTGCGCTTTACTCCCGCGAAGGGACCCCGGTACCCATCGGATAGGAGGCTTGGTGGGCCCCAGAGCTTGTCTGGACGCAGAGGCTAGAGGAAAAATCCTCTGCCCCCGTTTCGGATTGACCCCCGGTCATCCGGTCTGCAGCCAGTCGCAATACTGACTGAGCTATGCTGGCTTCTTACCAGACAAATTTTAAATTTCAGTACTGGGGGAAGAAAATGCAGCTTTGAATTTGAGCTTCAAATAGGAAGTACTTTAATATTCAGACTTTGATTTCATCTTCAGAATGCATCCTGCAAATTATAGATGATTTGAGTTCATTCCCCCAACAGGAATATGTGGATTTTTCACTTTGCCAAATTTTCTCGGACTGTTCCAGCATCTGTACTGTAGTTACTGACTCTATGATGTAGGATGTCACTTGTATGGTCAAAGAATTCCCCATCGCATGGAGCTTACGTTCAAACGAGCCTGACTCTAGTCCCTATTCTGAGCCAGTTCAATATACTCCCCACCCTCACATCATATTTGTTATACATTTTTCATCTTCCTAATGGCTGGAACAGCGATCCTAACAATCTCGTCTTTAACTGTAATCATACTCCGGTACTGTAGTAGTGGAGGGCCAAATAATCAAGACATTGTGTTATGCCGTGCAGACTTCAATGTAATTGCACTTGGCGATGATAAAATTGGCAATAGAGTTGTAATAGTGTCTCATAATTAACCGATGGGATCCATTGTGTAGGAGTCAAGATGGCTGCCTCTAGCACAAGGTGCAGTAACCTCCTCCTCCATTTCCATTTTTAAGCCCATGGCTGGACCATTACACCTTACATTTCCTAGGTCTGTCTGAATCTGTTGCTAAATAGATTTCACTGTATTGAGTTTTGCACTGGTATTTTTAACGCACGAATTAAGTATATTTCAGAACACTTTGAACTTTTGTAATTGGAAAATGCAGGTAGTTATAATTTTTGAATTGTTCATCTCACTGAAGCAATGTTTATTTATTATAGTGTGATCAGCGTAGGTTTTGTAAATAATATTTTATATTAATTTTTATAAAACCATATCAAACCTCAGGTGAGACCATTAAACCAGGGTTTCCTACAGTTTTGTTTCAGCGGTACGGATTGCCAAAATCACGTTCTTGGTAATTAAAATATTCATCGGCTTTGTTAACAAAATTATATTAGTGCATTATTTCCAGTCAGAGGTCAGAAACATCTCTTGACACTTTTCGGAACTCTTCTTATTTTTGGGTGTGACCACGGAGGTTTCCATTTTGTCATCACGCGGAATGAAAGTAGAATACCTCCCCTGTAACCATCCTGCCACCTGGATGAAGCGCAGTTTTGTTTTAATTGGGGCTTTGTGGTGGTCGTGGTTTTATAAAGTGCATTCATTCCCAGATGATGAAGCGTTATTTCAGCTGGGGCCGTACACTTGCACAAGATATGTGGGGCAGTGCTCGTTTTTTAATGGAAATTCATGCAAGTGGGGCTGTTTGCCAGTCCCAGTTTCAATAGGCGTCTCTTTAAGTGACAAGTGTTTTTTCAGTAGTCCTGACATCGATTCCTACTCATTCTTCTCATTATATTCTTGAATGCGACCCTTCATAAGTTTTCATCCAGGTGTGAACTGCCATTATTCCCACTGTTTTCTGTTCATCCAGTCCCTGGCAGCCTACAAAGCCAGTTCTAATCCTGTGAATGGATGTTCAAATCTCTCTGTGCCTGGAAATGTTATTCCTTTCAATTACCCTGTCTCCTGCTAGCCACGTCATTTGTACCATGTTATGTTACGCGAATTTAATTTGGGAATGTTGGCAGTCCCAGACTGACTTAAAGTTCGTCCGCTAATTGCTAACTGCAGCCATGAGTGTGCGCCTTCTATGTATCCATTTTTAAACTTTTGAACCAGTTGAATGATTTTTACGAAAGTTTTTACGAGTGTTATGCCAGTGGAGGCCGCTCTGTCGTCATTTTTTATTTCGTGTAGGTTTTGCTGAAATCATGGCTGGCATCCAAATTTTTTGAGGTCGGAGAAATATTACTGCTCCCTAATACAGTATAGGATCGTGAAATTGTATATCGTATGCAGTTTTTGTTGAGGCAACTTTTATCTAGAATATGAAACAAGATGACAGCCTCGCAAAAATGTCCCTGGCGTTCAGTTTGACAGAGATGGGTAATGAACTGCTGTAGCTAGGAATTTTAAGTTCCGTATGGTAATAGATCAAAGACGCAGCTGTGAAATATTGATTTATAAGTCAATGACTACAAACATGCAGATAAATTCATTTCAAAAATTAATACTAATTACAGACTCAAATGATAGTGATGATGTGTGAGATTGACATTTGCAAGCAATAACAGGAATATTTAACTTCGGTAGGATTCAGTCTTAAGCCCTTCTGTGCGCAAACCCTGAACATTTCAGAGAACCTTCAAGGTGGAGAGATGACAGCATCTTAGGACCAGTATTTGGTAGTTCTGCTTTCAGTTTTGCTGTGGTTCTTTGCACATGCGTAGGTTCGTTGCCCACTTGAGAAGAGTGACTGAAGCCTTGGTTTATGGTCTCACATCAGAACGGATAAAGGAAGGCGGGACTCACAGAAAACTGATGGTCGAAGCCTTCCATTATCCCCTGCAGCAGATAGACACGCAAATGTAAATCTCAGGTTCCTTGTTGTCTCCGGCGATGTCTTGTTTCTAAGCGGGTAAGTTGCGGTGGGACTGGGTGGCAGGTGCTCCTGCCATACAACAAAGCTAACAGCACTTTTTGTAACGCCCTGTAGCAATTACCGCTTTATCGAACACCACACGTTTTGCTACTGGTTTCAACGTTCAGGCAGTCATGACACTTAGTTCCTCTCTAAATTTGGCTGTTATGTTGAGACCGGCGCCATCCAGTTCATTCATGGGCTGCCTGAATTTGTCATTGCAAATCTTTATAGAAGAGGCAATTGGTCAGTTTTAAAGCTTTATATCCACTGCTAAGATGGCTGTGATAATACTTACACTTTTAAACAAGACGTCTCCCCACTGTTCACTTAGAGTCTCTGTCATGTCACTGGATTTCTACAGATATGTACTCGTGCAGTGCATAAGATTTTGTTGATATCTGTTTGCTGGAAAAGGGAATGTGTATTCTTTATAAAAATTAATCCTGTTACATTGTAGCTGAATAGTTGCTTTCGTAGCGTGTACATAAAGACTGGAAAGTTTTGTACAGTGTGTTCACTGATAAAGTCACTTCCCAGTTCCCAGCTGGAATTGCAAGACTTGGCCGCCAAATGCTAAAAGGATTTCCCAATATAAGTCGAGTATTGCTCTATAAAATAATAAAATCAACTTTCCTACGTTGTAATTCCTGCTAGAATCCAGGAAGTGACTTACCACTGAGCGCACTGTATTTTGTGTTTTCAATAGTTTGACTGTGTTTCGTCAGTTTGGCACCTGGGCGCTGCCTCTGCTCAGACGCCGATTGTCGGAGGCAGCTCTTTCGTGGAAGAATACTTTCTTTTTCGATGTAATTATCTAACACAAATGGATTGCTTGTTCATTAGAATGTGCACTTTACTTACTTCAGGTTTACAGATTGAGATGAGTTTATTGTATATCTGTGTAACAAGTGTTAATGGAATATTTATATTTTCTGCTGACGATCAATATTGTACGACTTACGTGTTGTTGAATTACTTACCACAGTGGTAACCCCATCAAGTTGTGTCTTAGTTACTCAGCTGCCTTCTGTGGAGCAAAAAGATCCGTCACTTTATTCCCAGAGTCCGTTCACGAGACCTCGTTCTGAACCACTTGAATTCCATCTACATCCTCGTGCTGTGTTTTACTGTAAATCTCCCATTTACCGTAATGAGGTGCAGAATTTGAGCAGCTGGGCACATTCTTGAGGCAGTTGTTTTATTCCAAATATGCCATGAACAAGCCCCTCTCTCGTAAGTCGTATCTCCAGTTTGCTCAGGTTTCTGTCTGATTCAAGTGAACATAAAAGCGAGAGGGTTATGCCATGAGACGGAGTGTTTGCAGTGGTCCATTTAGTCTTAATCAGCCCAGTGCATCCTCGTAGCAAACATGAATTGTGTCTTGTCAAAGACCCGCCATGCCGCTGCATGCGAGATTGTCCTTGTATTAATTAAATTCTGTCATTTGATTAGACTGTGAACTTGTACACAGGAGCGTTAAGCCCGTATGATAAGGGTTTGAAAAGCACCCAATTACTTGTAATGTTGGCTACGCTGATATAATATTACTGTCTCCAGAGATATTTTGTTTGTATAACGTTGAATCTCTTCGTTGTTTTATATTGTGGAAGCTTTTTTTCAATTTTCATCCTCATGATTTCAGCTGCATAATACTCGCTGATTAGTGTTACCGAATTTTAAAGAAATCCGCAGTCGAGAGCGGAACTCTTCTAAGCTTTGTAAGGTCCGAATATGCGGGGCATTTCTGTATGCCAGTGCTGCGAGTTGCTTTTGGGGACTGCAGAACATCACCAGTGAGAAGTCGGAATAATTTTGTTGTTGTTGGACAAGTTATGTGACGCATTTTCATGTCTTTGGATTATTTCGAGTAGACAAGATTTATTGGTGTGACAGTGGAATGGTAACTTGCTGGAAGTGTTTTCAAAAAGGTGTTCAGATGTTCCCAAACTAATGTGACATCAAGGACACTTGTTTTATATTTATTTAATGACACTTTTAAACCTTAGGTTTGTACCTGGAGGACATGGCCATTACATGTAGCTGACTATAAATTGAAATCAGACACACGATTACAGTCCGTTAATTATCTTCGTTGTATGAATTTGTCAGCAGAGCAGTTGGGCGTTTGAATGAGTTCTTTCTTGCCAGATACTTTTATCGTAACATAATGAACTTCTTTTTTGATAGACTGTAAGTTTAGGAACTGGTCTTTGAAAATCGTGTTTGTGTCTCGTACCAAGTGCGTGAATGTCTCGAGTTTCTTCGAAACACGTGTTTCCAAATTTTACCTGAAGAAAATATATGGAATTTATTAAATAAGTTTCAGCGTGATTCTATTTTCTGAGCATTTGCCTTAATTCTTACAACTTTCTGTTGCAGAAAGATTGCTTTATTAGTCACAATATTTACCCCAGAATATAAAATCCCGTCGTTATTGAGTGGAAGTGTGAAATATACACCATTTCCTTTCTAGAAACACGAGGCATTTAATTTTTGATTGGCTTTTATAATTTGAACTGTTACCAGTTAGAAGACGGAGGAATTTTGTTGTTTTTTATTCCTGTTCGTATCGTTATAACTTGTTTTCATATTAGTTTTTGGCTTGTTATGTAGCCATTGTATATAGTTTGCCAATTAAAAGTCAGCATATCGTCAACAATCAGAACACTAGCCTTGTAATTCCTGGGGTCCCGGGTTCAATTCCCGGTGGTGCTCAAATTTATAACTTGTGTTGGGCAAGGCCGTGGTCTAGGCAACACGGAGTTTTCCTCCGTGGCATCCCAACAATTACTCCATTCACACACAGAAGAAGGCAATGGCAAACCACTTCTGGATCATCTGCCAAGAACGTATATGAACAGGTCCCAGTCCGAGAAAAGGATGGAAGGATCCTGTTCATATGGACCTGTCCTCAGACAGAACACTACAAAAAAAAAAAAAATCGTCAACAAAGCATTTATCTGTTTATGACGGAAGATGTCGGTTGGTCATTCTGCAAGATGATTCAATGATTATTTTACGAGTCATTCACAAAGATGGCAGACATAGAAACTATTTGTTTTGGGTATTATGCGATTAATATACAAGAGAAAAAGTGTTGATGTTGGTATTGAGTCATATAGCCATATGGACTTGCAGGCAGATACCAACGTTTCAGAGGAACATACTGCCTCCATCATCAGGCGTGAACATTACACCAGTTAAAATAAACATTATCATGAGTATCTGAAGACTTTATCAAAGCTCTTTGTCTCCTGTTTGCAAGATTCTATAACCTCTTGTGGGTGTGTTCACGCTCTGACTTTGCCAGTGCCGCTGTCAGTGCTGGAAATAATTTTCCAAAAGCCCTTTCGATATTAATTAAAATGTTTTCTTGTCATTGAAAATGAACTGCACAACGGATTTCCATCAAATTTCGTACGGAGGACTTCCAGCTGATTGTCGTAATGGAGACGGGCTGTCATTTCTGTGACGTAGGAACTGAATCGTCATTTATTAATTTTCGTAGTATAACAGACGTCTGGCTCGCCTGATCCGCCTTTCGGATACAAACCATCGGAAACTGGCATTTACGAAATCCGAAGGAACTGGCAGCGAAAGCTTCATTACGATTTGCGTGCATTTCTTTGCTTCTCTGAATGCTCGCTGTTCCAAGTAGATTTGTTGTTGAAGTGTAAGCATTTGGCCCTTTCTAAGCTGTTGCTTTAGTCTTCTAGTGTTTCATTTGTTTGTCGGAAACTGATCCTTTAGAGAACATGATAGGGCCTTTGCTTTGTTTCTGTAATACAAAACCTTACAGTGCATTCAGTGCACACGAAACATCTACATTTCTCATTTGCTGTTGATTTCAAAGAAAAGGCAGACCTAGGGGTGTCCATAAAATAAAACGTCCGCCTCATATGTGTTCTTCAAGCCTCCACGAAGCAGGGCCGTGCCTCGGTGCAATGCAAGGTAGCGAACGTAATGTACTCGTGCGCAGGTGGTCGTGTGATCGATTCCTGGTCGAGTAGAAGTTTTTATAGCTTCGTGCTTAAGCAATAACAGTAGCTCTGTGTTAGCCTGCTGGTCTCGTGCACGGATGATTATGCCTTCGAATCCTGATTGATGCAGCCGCCTATATTTCTGGGAGATCCCCTCTGCGTCCGCCATGTTAGTTGTGTTGACTGTAAGAGGAAATTACAAATTAAGAGTTTGGGATTGGCTCCGGTTGCATGACGTCCATGACAAATTTAATCCAAATACGTCCAGCGGTTTTGAGTTGAAACACGCGGACACCGCTGTCGTCTCTGCACGCCTTCATTTGGTGATTCGTGCACAGCAGAAGAATTTCGCCCCCCAGTCAATAAACAGTACAGCGTTGGCAGCTTCGCTCCTGTGCTTATCTGAACTGCCTCGGGCCTTAATCAAGTCGTCTCTGTTGTGCTGTGAATTTTAATTTATTTGCTTTTGCGCAAGTTCGTAATGTCTGCGGTGGTGACACGTCCTCGGCTGTTACGACACCTGTGAAGCCGGACAGACGAAGAAAATGAAGTCAGAAGAAGGGGACTGCGTACACTGCGTCCGATATTCTTCGAAGGCAATGCCGAGCAACCTGGACGTTTCAGTAATGTAACGCGACGGCTGGCAAGATCACTCCTTACATCTAGAACGCTTCGGGCATTGTCTCCCGACAGATTGACTGAATGTCGTGATACAATGTCGTATCTTGGAGATCGCGTGCGTCAGCCCCCAGCCGATCAGATTACCTGTGAAGTTATTTCGAGATAAGGTGATGATAACTTCTGGTCGTACGCAGGACACGTTCGACTTTATAACGCAATATTGTCTGCTCTTGACAAATTTAATTTGACCATTTAACACGACATAACCCCCTCGCCTGAGTAAACAATTTTGGTCTTGGCGCCGTTTCTATGTTCCGGGTTGTACCGCCGTGTAGTCTGGCAGAAGTTTGCCGACGTTTCAGAGGTCTCTGCTCCCTCCTTCATTGCCCTTACGATGGAGGCAACAAGGACCTCTGAATCGATGGCGCTACAGCCCGGAAGACAGTCATATTAATACTCGAGACCCTGAGAACATGAAATAGCACGACAGGAAGCAACTGAGAATCTGTTCGTTCATTCCAGTCCAATTTTGAGCTCCGTGTTTTTGCAGTGCTACGAACCTGTGTCAAATGTCAGAAGACTGTGACGTTCCGGCAACTTCGGCCTGTGTCTGTCCAAGTCGTAACCTTTAACCTCAGAAAGCATGAAAATCATACCTTGCTCTCGTTTATTCCATGCTCCAAAAATAGATTTGATTTGTCAGTTTCATTGCGTGGAGATGAAGATGCCTTTGAGTGATGCGCGGAGGCAGTGTAAGGTTTCTGTTCTTCGGATTGCGCGTCGAAGTTGGGTCTGAGGCTTCCGTGACTGTGCAGCTCAGACTCAGGGAATACTTAAATAGTGCTGAGATGAGTACATAGCAGACTTTGTAGGCAAAAGTTTTTGGTCTCCGTTGTGTTTCAGATCGAAATTATTTTTGTGAGAGCGACAAAACTGTTGCTACATTCAGAAAGTGGGGAAGCCTCAGACGTAAATTGAGAGACGCTACAATTAATGGCGGGCTGAGCAACGGCCGAATAGACTCGGGGATTGCGCATGCCATGATTTGCGTGCAAATAGGGAGCGTGATTTTCCTCTGCCTTTGGAGTAGCTCCCACGTCCCAGAAAACGTGTTAAGGAAACTTCTCTTCCGTATTAAAATCCTTCATGCTTCCGGTCTTGTGTGGGTACGCAAATATGTAGACGTTTGTCGACGTTTTGGTGAGGTGTGAGCCACAAGCTCCCTCCCTGATAAATGACAGAAGCTCTGATCTGCTTCCTCGTTGGTAAACGCGCACCAATCACAGTCCCCCAAGGTCATTTGACCGAAAATTCAGTCGCTTTGTCTCCGTGACTGCTAATTACGAGCGTTTTTAAAAAGTCGGCAATTCATTAATTCAGTTCTCACAAGACAGCCCGGAAACTGTAGATTGTTTGAGGTTTTCGCTGTACTCAGCTACGCCCGATGCATTTGAGGTATATTACGTTTTTTAAACTAAACGAGCAAACTCTGTCCTGCCAGGAGCTAGTACCTACGTCTGCAGATGACACATTCGGATGCGCTGTAACGAGAAAAGTTCGCTGTAACCAGAGCTCTGAAAAGTAAGCGGCCCTCTCATGCCGTATTCCGGAGTGGAATAAAGTTGCTGGATCCTCCCTTCAATAGGCAGGAGACCTGCGCCGTTGTGATCTGCAAAGGTTTGTGTTCGCGCTTGTTCCGGTCTGTCTTCATAACAATTGCGGCGAGAATGTTCAATTCCATTCCATTGTTGTCTTTTTATCTTTCTGATTGTTCGATAGGTTTCATTCGATTACATTCATCAATACAGACTGCCAGATTTCTCTGTACATAAGCCATTGTCTTCACCTGACAATGGAAACCAACCACGCGATGTTTCAGTTACCATTATTAATCTGCCTGCTTGGCATTACGACAAATTATACTAGTAGGTCTCCAGCGTCACTGCTGTGTGTTTGTGTAATCGTTTCCCTTAATGCAGAAGATAATTTCAGATTGTCGTTTAAGCTGCAAGACTTTAAAGGCGATGTAGCGATGGAGCGGCGTCGTTCTGATGCCTGTAAGCGTTGGGTTTGCACGCCTGAAAATGGAAGGGAAATTATTTTTCACTCTCGATTATGAGCTGCGTTCCATTAGGCCTTGGAGCTGCGAAAAACGTGGAAGAAATGTCTCGCAGAGCTGCCACGGACCATTCCGCTTGTGTCGAGGTTTCTAAATCTAATTTTATACAATATTTCAGTGTATCAAAGATGTAATTCTCTGGACCACATCACTACATAAAAATACCAACAGGGCTCTTCCCCTCTCTTCTACATTTACGTCTCATATATTGTATAGGTTCGCCACGGTGGTCTAGCGGTCAGAACATTAGCCTTGTAAGCCTGGGGTCCCGGGTTCAATTCCCGGTGGTGCTCAAATTTATAATTTGTGTTGGGCAAGGCCGTGGTCTAGGCAACACGGAGTTTTCCTCCGGGGGCTTCCCCGGTTTCTCCGTGGCATCCCAACAATTACTCCATTCACACACAGAAGAAGGCAATGGCAAACCACTTCTGATCATCTCTGCCAAGAATGTATATATGTATGAGCAGGTCCCTGACAACCTGAAGAGGTTGGAAGGATCCTGTTCATGATATATGGACCTGTCGTCAGACAGAACACTACAAATAAAAAATAAAAAAAATATTGTATAGAGCCTGAAGATGGATTGTTGGGGCCGAAACATGTATCTCCTAATTAACTCCGAGTCATGTCTCTTTGTTTGTGTGTGACGGTGATATAATTCATATTTATATAAAAGGAAGTACTTCTTCTTTTGTTTAACTTTATGTCGATAAATGAATTAAAACCATAATCAATACGATCAGATATTCAATTTGTTATCTGATCGGTAAAGCATTGAATTTCTATCCCATTAATTCAGCGCAGGACTTTATCTGAAATTATTATACGTTAATACGTTGCTTAGAATTTTTAATAACACAGTTCATATAATAATATGTAGGTCGTAATAAGTTTTTCTCCGAAGTTAATGAAAACACGATTCCCGGAGGATTACCGGAAGAAAACAAATGTCCTACAGGCCTATAACTCATCTTATATGTCGATTGTAAGCGGCGTCTTGCGTTTGAAGGCTTTTGCCGAGTAAATTGAAACATCCCTCGTCCTTAGACAAACTCAGGGAGAGCAGTCGAAAGAAAACGTTATTCAGAGAACAATAAATCTTAGAGTAGAATATTTTCCATCAGATTCGCGTCATTTCTTTTCAATTCACACTTCAGATCAGATAAATTTTCTGGCAAAGGTAAACTGCGCGTAAGAATACATAAATCTTTACTTTTTATGTTTTGTCCGTGGGATTATATTTATATTTCCAGACTTTAAAATATTCTGATAGACTTTAAATGCTAATAAAACGCACTATTTTCAAATCGCGTAATTTTATTTTCCAATTATTAGTGTGTCATTGTACTGATAGAGGCTGTTAGAATCTGAATAAAGTATTTGGATGGGATGTTGCAAGACTCAAAATGCCAAAAGGTTAATGAAGATGGCACAGCCGATCAAATGAGAAGCAGCTGTCAGCTGCTGTGATTAGGGAAGTAGACCTTTTGAAAGAGTCACTGACGGATCAACTGACTGTTCGTCAAAGCGTCCCATTTTAGTTCTACAGAAACGTTACCAGTCTTACTATAAATCATATCAAATCGTTCGCTATTCTGAAATATGTTCATTTCTTCTGAACAAAAGAAACACGAAGTGCCCGTTTTCCCTCCATGTGGCGTGTCCGGCGCTCAGCCCCGGCCAAAGAACACCTCGTGGGCGTGGCGCAATTTCCTAGAAACTGGGAAATCTGCCTAACCCCAGGTCATTGTTTGAGTACATTGTTCCAAGAGTGCCCTCGAATGACATCTGTTGCGTTTTTATTTCCTTGGTTGCCATGATGGTGCGTCATAAAACACCTTTGGAATTTTGGTGTACTCGAAAGAGCATCTTCCTACAAACGTTGTGTGTTTATCATTTGATATTTACAGGCTCCCGGAAGGCATGCATATTTTATGAAGCAAATCACCTGTAGTGGATCCGTGAATAAGTCACTGAACGTTCCCCGTTTTCTGATTCTCGCCTCGTGTCGGCTGCTGGTTCCACCCCCTTAAGCGAAATGACGCAGGCCTGGGTGTAAACTGAACTCCGGGCGTCTTCCAATCCTTACAACAGCGAGTATTAAATGACTCAGTGAGTGGGACGGAGTCCCCCGACCACGGGGAACGAGACACAAGTTTCTGCCCTCACATTGACAGTACAACTTCTTCAAAACGGTAGATGTTGTCCGCCCCTTCCTGTCCATCAGTTTCCTGGTATTTACCATCGAGGAATGCATCCGAGTTTCGCTCCCAGAACGACGCAGCTCCTTATTTGGTAGGTTTCGGGTTTAGATCTCGGCCCAGACACCCTTTGTCCCTCGACTAGGGTTCTTCCGTGGTTTTCCTCGGTCCCATTATGTTGTTTTCCTATTTTGTTGTAGTTGTTGTTGTAGTGTAGCAGTTTAAGTAATTTAATGCCAAGGAGGATTTTTAAATGAGGCTGTGATCTCTGTGTTTCACATTATAAACATGCAATTTAACAGAAATCTGCTCAAAAGGTATCTTCAACGCTCGTCATTGCAAAATCACATTTTCAGCCATTTTTATACGTTGCGCGCGCAACACGTATTAATGCGCATGACGAGAGCCACAAACTTAAAGCGTGTCGGAAACACTGGCGCAGACAGACAACCGTGCTTATTGGTCGTCTGTGTTTCTCAGCCAGTTTTTAATCCAGCATTTGCGTGGTTGTAATTATCTTAATTCGGACGGTTTCTGACGCCAATGGAATGCTCCAAATTCATCGCATATTATATTTTGTTGGGCATTTTTCAGTTTTATTTTATAGAGACAGCTTAGCTGCAGTAGGAAAGCCTGGTTTTTCAAGGTCAAATTGCTTCTTCTGGAGTAAATGCTTTTGTAGTTTTGAGGCGGTAGTCGCCCTTCCCATGCCCGGAACTCACTGACCTTTGACAGGAGCCTGCTCTGTCCCAACCTTTGCCCATGTGTAGACGTACTTAATGCAGGGCACCCTTAGCCATCCGCTATCACTGCTGGCAAAATATCACGTATATATTCTGCTTAAGACGTGTGTTCCTTCCACGTCAGCTTGCTTTATCTGCTGTCTAAAGCTTCCGTGAGAACGGGGGCAAGTTATTTTCGCTGATAGCATCACAGACCAAATCTAATAAGGGCAGAGGTGTTTGACTTCGGTGCGATTTATCTCGTTTGTAGCGTGGAACGTGCCAATGCTTCAAAAACTTTCATGGGCCCCTAAGAGAGTCGTTCCCCGTGTCACTGGCTGGGTCTGCATGTCTTGTATCTGTTCTCACATCTCGTGGGTTGTAAACCACAGGCTGGTTGGTGATGGTGTTCGCAGGTGGTGGTGGTGGTGCAGACGACCCCGAGCTGACCTTCCTGAACGCTCTCTCTCTTCCTTACCACTACCCACGCCAATGTCCGTACTGCCCGCGCGTCCTCAGCCACTCCGGCAACTGGAAGAAGCATGTGGCCACTATCCACGGCAACCAAGAGCGTACGATCCCGTGCTGGATGTGCGAGGGTCGCTTTAGGACGTCCGAGTATCTACAGAAGCATCTGGTACGCGTTCACAAAGTACCGTGCAGTCGTGGCAGAAGAGTCAGCAGGCATTAGCGCCTCTCGGAAGGAGCCGGTCAATCAGCAGCTAGTGAATAATTTGGCGCTGTAGCGAAACTACGGCCAGACTTGCTGTGAGACGAGAGTTTCGATAAAGAATGAGAAGATGGAACTTGGACGACTGTAGAACATGGAATATAAATTATTGCAGTCAAGACAGGAAGAGGGCCGATTGGCGGTCGCCGAAGTGTGTGGGATCGATGCGTGTCCCGGCCACAACACCATCGAGATATAAGGCTGATAACGTCGTGAAATTGTGACTCTGCCCCACGAATATAATATTTGTGTGTGAGTGAATTTGCATGTTTGAAATGTAGCTGCATTCTGAGCTTTTTAATAAAATTGCATGTCAGTGTTTGCTCCAGAGACGCCCACAGTTTCCTCAGGTTCAGTGACTTCTGTCGCACAGTTCCGCACTGCAACTTATGGTACTGGCTTCATTTCCGAGGGTATTCGGTTGTAATCTTGTAGGCACACCAGGTGTTCCGATGTGTTGAGGTTAATTTTTGGAAGTTTGCACGCGGTCCTCCCTTCGCGTACCCAGCCGTAGCGTCACCCATCTCAGCACTACGCATTTTAAACTTCTGCGCACGCAATGCGGTTTCGCAGTGTTGTTAAAACAGTTGATATCTGCCTGCAGCCATCGCCGATACCGACATTACCTTCTTCAGCAGTCGGTTCCTCGTGTATCCCTTCCCGAGTCATCATTTGCTGTTACTGTGGGTCATCTCGTGACGGTACATGACCTCAGCAGTCGACATATCGTCGTGAAATAACAGACATCACGTGCACCAGCGCCTCTGCTGTCGGTGGTAGGAACTCGCTGGTTTCGCTAGGTTTTATACGCCGTGATCATTATTTCTAGGTTTTTCGTTGATTAATTATTTCATAGGGTCATAAGGCCATCCGATAGCCGTGGTTATGTCCGCCCACATAACCTCGCGGTAATCATGTCATCTCAGAAAGCAGTTATCGTCCCGTAGTAGTTCGAGCCGGCGCCCGGGTGGTTTGGGGGGGGGGGAGGGGCACAAGGGACGACATCGCGTATCGTCTCGCAGTGACCCAGTTCAGACACGCGGCCATCAGGACCTTGTTCTCAGACACGCTGTATCTCATTTGTTCTACGTCGTAATTGAACGTGTTTCGACATCGCAACTAATAATCAGATTTGTTAAATATCGTCTCTTCTGTGCACTGAGAGGCGGTTCGGTCATGTCGCGGCGTGAATTTCGCTGCCTCAGCCTACGCACGTGCGTCTGTGGGTTCAGCGCCGCGTTGAACCGTGAATATTCTTTGGCACGGACCCCAGTTGCTGCTAGCTGTTCGCTTCAGGCCCGTTTTAATGGCGCGGTATCTGCAGAATTTTGTTTCTGTGGCCTTTGGGATTTTGGTGATGTAGGTTAGGTTAGGTTAGGTTAAGTTAGGTTAGGTTAGGTTATGATGGGTTGGGGCGCCGTCTTTAGTGAAATTTCTTCCTTCGAAAGCGTCGCTACCTTTGGCGTCGTTCTTCTAGTATTATTTCGAACGTCATATCATAGTTATGCCTCTTTTGGCGTCTGTTGGTGTCACTAGGCGTCGCGACGCTCGGCGTCGGTTTTGTACTTGAGGATTCAATATCATCTGGGTACTTTTTGCTGTCAATTTTAAGTTATTTGCAGGCGTCGTAAGCATAAGCGTCGCGACGCCGGGCGTCGATTTTCTAAAATCGCTCCAGATAGTATTATAATTGTCTTAGAATCGTTCCTGCGTTATTGCGGTGGCGTCGAAATGGCAGGCGTCGCGACGCTCGGCGTCGCGACGCTCGGCGTCGGTATTCTGTATGTCTCCTGTTCAATCAGGAGACTTTTCCGCAGTAAATTTGGCGTCTCTTGAGGGCATCGTGATGTTCGGCGTCGCGACGCTTGGAAAGAGAAGACAGCATAGGAGAGAGAAAGAAAGTGAAAGAGTGATTTTGGTGATGTAGGTTAGGTTAGGATAGGTTAGGTTCGGTTAGGTTAGGTTAAGATAGGTTAGGTTGGGTTAGGTTAGGTTAGGTTGGGTTAGGTTAGGTTATGATGGGTTGGGGCGCCGTCTTTAGTGAAATTTCGTCCTTCGAAAGCGTCGCTACCTTTGGCGTCGTTATTCTAGTATTATTTCGAACGTCATCATAGTTATGCCTATTTTGGCGTCTGTTGATGGTGTCACTAGGCGTCGCGACGCTCGGCGTCGGTTTTGTACTTGAGGATTCAATATCATCTGGGAACTTTTTTCTGTCAATTTTAAGTTATTTGCAGGCGCCTTGAGTATAAGCGTCGCGACGCCGGGCGTCGATTTTCTAAAATTGCTCCAGATGGTATTATAATTGTCTTATAATCGTTCCTGAGTTCTTGCGGTGGCGTCGAAATGACAAGCGTCGCGACGCTCGGCGTCGGTATTCTGTATGTCTCCCGTTCAATCAGGAGACTTTTTCGCAGTAAATTTGGCTTCTCTTGAGGGCATCGTGATGTTCGGCGTCGCGATGCTTGGCCAAGATAAGACGGCAGAGGAGAGAGAAAGAAAGTGAAAGAGTGATTTTTGTGATGTAGGTTAGGTTAGGTTAGGTTAGGTTGGGTTAGGTTAGGTTAGGTTAGGTTAGGTTAGGTTATGATGGGTTGGGGCGCCGTCTTTAGTGAAATTTCGTCCTTCGAAAGCGTCGCTACCTTTGGCGTCGTTCTTCTAGTATTATTTCGAACGTCATCATAGTTATGCCTCTTTTGGCGTCTTTTCATGGTGTCACTAGGCGTCGCGACGCTCGGCGTCGGTTTTGTACTTGAGGAATCAATATCATCTCGGAACTTTTTGCTGTCAATTTTAAGTTATTTGCAGGCGTCGTAAGCATAAGCGTCGCGACGCCGGGCGTCGATTTTCTAAAATCGCTCCAGATGGTATTATAATTGTCTTAGAATCGTTCCTGCGTTATTGCGGTGGTGTCGAAATGTCAGGCGTCGCGACGCTCGGCGTCGGTATTCTGTATGTCTCATGTTCAATCAGGAGACTTTTCCGCAGTAAATTTGGCGTCTCTTGAGGGCATCGTGATATTCGGCGTCGCGACGCTTGGCCAAGAGAAGACAGCATAGGAGAGAGAAAGAAAGTGAAAGAGTGATTTTGGTGATGTAGGTTAGGTTAGGTTAGGATAGGTTAGGTTATTTTAGGTTAGGTTAGGTTCGGTTAGGTTAGGTTATGATTGGTTGGGGGGCCGTCTTTGATGAAATTTC
Source organism: Zootermopsis nevadensis (assembly GCF_977971745.1). Lineage (NCBI taxonomy): Eukaryota > Metazoa > Arthropoda > Insecta > Blattodea > Termopsidae > Zootermopsis > Zootermopsis nevadensis. Next base: position 11,105,482 of record NW_028259151.1, on the reverse strand, counting down.
GTCCTTCGAAAGCGTCGCTACCTTTGGCGTCGTTCTTCTAGTATTATTTAACACGTCATATCATAGTTATGCCTCTTTTGGCGTCTTTTCATGGTGTCACTAGGCGTCGCGACGCTCGGCGTCGGTTTTGTACTTGAGGATTCAATATCATCAGGGAACTTTTTGCTGTCAATTTTAAGTTATTTGCAGGCGTCGTAAGCATAAGCGTCGCGACGCCGGGCGTCGATTTTCTAAAATCGCTCCAGATGGTATTATAATTGTCTTAGAATCGTTCCTGTGTTATTGCGGTGGCGTCGAAATGGCAGGCGTCGCGACGCTCGGCGTCGGTATTCTGTATGTCTCCTGTTCAATCAGGTGACTTTTCCGCTGTAAATTTGGCGTCTCTTGAGGGCATCGTTATGTTTGGCGTCTGTGTTTTTCCTGCGGATGAGCGCGCCATCATTGTTACACGGGCCGCGAGGTCCCTACCCCGCTCACCGCCGTTCCATACTCACGCTGATGATGTGCCGGTTTTTAACTTTTATAAAGGACGGTCAACACTCGTGTCGCTGCGTAATTGTGCGGGAAAATAGTTCCTCGTATGTTTTTTTCTTTTGTGAAAAATGCTTCTGGGTGAATAGCAACATTTCATTTTCGCGGCAGGGTGATTATCGGCGATCTGGCTGGGTTCCTGAGCCTTTTGGTTGTGTGAGGGGGGGACTGCCTCCATGATCAGGGCCCTGACCGCAATTCTTATTCGATGTTAACCAAAACTGACGAATGTCAACAAATTTTAACACAACTCCCCATTATTAAATTTCATTGTCACCCTTTCTAGATGCCACATGAGGGCACGCACTCATGGCGAATTTTTCAACCTTTACGCTTTTAACAAAGAATTTCGCGCATTGCAAAATATAATTTTTTGCTGTTTGATAATAAGGCCCCTGGTTGTAACGTAACATCATCTGCGATCAGAGGATCGAAAGTGGTTCGCGGATCATAGGTTGATGAACACTCCCAGCTGGCCTACATGCGGCCTGCTCCGTCCGGCTCTACCACGGCATTGGTTTGCTTGTTTGTTGTAAGTGTTAGTATACACAGAGGTCGTGATGAAGCACGTGGTTTGAAATGTGGAAACGTTCCATGATTTCAGTCTGCTTTATTTATGTTTTCCTGTGGCTCGGCAACGCAGTGGTAATTGTGTGTGGCTGATTGGTTGGGTGTTTTGTATTCCTCCAGCTGCCACCGTTTTGACCATTTGTCCGCCTACAAAAACACGGACAGAATTAATTAATCTTAGAGCGCAGGGCTTAATATTGATTGATGTACATTTGTAGTCCAACGTTTCACAACACCCTGAAATTCCCCTAGTTCCAGGGACTGCCTTTCGAATGTTGTTCTTGAGTACTTGGAATTCGACATCCCACAGTCGAGTTCTTCAGCCATCACGCACTTGCCTGTTTAAGTCGCTCTGTGCATCTTTGTGATTCGTCTCTGAGCATTCCCCCGTGACAAGGATTCAGACTGCATTAAGTTTATTAAATATGAGATATTTGAGCTTTCGTGTTTGTCTTCTGGGCTGTGGATGACGACGCTCAGACGTAGCAGTCACCCGTTTCCTCCGAGCGTAATCGTCGTGACGTTTTGAATAGTTACGACGTCTTCAACCGATTTGCTCTGCGTGCCTTTAGATGGGGCAGTTGTACAATTAGGTTTTTAATTGGTTGTCAGTTGCGGAGGGATTTTATTCCGGTCTCTGTTAGGTCAGGTGGTCCATTCGCCGACTTCTCACTGCAGAGACCCGGGTTCGCTCCCAGGGCGGTCGGTATGGAGTTTGTAGTGAGCGAAGTGGCACTGAGACGGGTTTCCTCAGATTCCTTCCGCTTTTCCCTTTTAATATTATCCCACCGCAGTTTCGCACTCACTCTTGCGTCGTCTGGGTGATAGCCGCCACCGTTCGGGTTGAAGTAACATGGCGGCATTCTTTTAGCTGCGTGGAAAGAGTTTGGGTTCTCTGGGACATTCCTTCGTCGTGGTTGGTTCATTTGTCTTGCACACTTTACAGGAGTGCCCTGGGGGTGGGTGACGACGGGGGCGGGTGACCGAGAAATGAAATGCCTTACGCTCATCTCTTGTGGCGTTTGTCCGTACGGAATTCAATCGCATTGGAGCCCACTGGGTCAAAAAGTGCGGAGCTCCTAGAAACGACATCCCACAAGACAGAGCTAGGTCAGGCTTACCGGTTGGCTGTCGCAACTTATCGCGAAGTTCGGACGCTTGTGGTTTCCAGCGTTTCTGCTTGCTCTAGTCAGAAAACGTGTTTGTAGCATTTTCTTGGTCTAGACGTCTGGTTATCCTAGGTCGGTTAACCGCCAATTAATCTAGAGTTTAACTCGAGTTGGTATTAGAAGGCCCAACAGCTCGTTTCACGGCGACCTCCTTGCTTGAGCTGCAGAGGAAACTGACGTGTTGCTCGAGTCTTAGATTATTTAACGACGCTCGTTCGAGTAGATGATCGTGAACGGTGAATGTTGACTAGGAGGAGGATGGTCGCGGCCTACTTGCAGATATTCCCCCGAGGAAGGCCGTAGGAGGCGTGAGTCACGATAGCCGGTAGCCTGTCCAGGATTCGAACCCAGTACCTTTTGAATAGGAGCCCAGGGCGCTACTGCTGTTACACCATCAGGAAGTTTGCACATTTCTCTACTGTTCGACTATTATTTTCAACCGATTAAACTTTTATAATTAATATTAGTTGCTGGTAAATGAATCACCTGTCAAAAGGTGCGCACGACGACCCAGTCGAAGCTGAAGTAACCTTGACACCGGGAAAAATAAACATATTGACACAATATTTGCGATAGGTTCGAAATTGCTGTCAGCATTTAACGTTTTAGTCTCGTGTGTGGGTTGCCATAGGAACGCGTTTTCAAAGATGAAAATGAAGTAACCAGTTCGGCCTCGTAATAATTCTGTTCAGTGTTCCAATGTAGAAGGTCAGTTTTTGTTCTTTTTCTCTATCGCATTCACAAAATTTTCCCCGCGTGAGGACCCGTGACGTTCTGCCGGGTACAACCGACGGACGATCACGATGAAGTCCTGGGTTGACGAATCGGTCCGAACGCTTCAGGTTAGCTGCTCTGGGGCAGGACTGTAGGAGGAGTCAATCTTTCGTAGTTTTAGGCTAACATGACGACGTTTCTGCAAAGTGAAATGTTCTCAGTGGCAGCGGGGAGCCACCCAGTGCCTTGGCGCCGTCCTACATCAACACGTCTCATAATTAATGGTTCCCGTCATTAGCTCTCCTTCCGCCGTCGACATCCGAGCCTGCCTGCTGCACTGATTTTCCACCGATCACGATTGAATCGTAGGAGCTCAGGGCTGCAGGCCAGAAACACGAATCCCTCACAAATCTCCTGGGAAAAACACAAAATCACAGCTGCCAAAGAGAACAAGATTAAAAAGTCATTATTAGAATCGTATTGGTTCGCGATGTCATTAATATCCCACCTGCAAATGGCAAGACAGACTTTTGGGACACCCTGTACAATAAAACGTTGTTCGTCGTTGAGTGGTGTCTTTGCAGCGGACACTGGACCCTGAAGATCTCTGATCTCGCGGCCGAATTACCGTCCAGCAACTTCTGACGTCCGTGGTCTTCGGTCGGGTGTCGCGAGAGAATGGACGCTTGTTTATTGCAGAGCAGCTCGTCGAACGTGTTCCTCCGGCAACCATTGCGCGGTCATTCATGCCCGGGGGGGCGCTTCTTGTGCTGTTGCAGTGGCGGGTGGGTTGGCTGAGGAGCGCGTGCCCTGGGAGGCTGCCCGGCCTTGTCCCGTCTGTCGCCGCATCTACAGCAACAACAGCAACCTACGGCGTCACATGAAAACCGTGCATTCGGAGAAACGTCGCGAGCGACTGCCCCCAGGTCGGTGCCGGTTCAAGTACTCGCTCATGTACGTGCAGCCTCCGCCTCCAGCGCAGTAGACGGTCTCCGAAACGTCGGACTCTTACTCCTTATGGACACGGTTAATAACCCGAGAAGCCGAACGTCGTATTCGGGAGGAGGAGGAGGAGGTGTGAGACTGAGGTGTTTCGTGGTTTTCCTCAGTTCCTCCAGCCAAAGGCAGATTAGACCACGACCGCTTCCTTTCACACCCTTTCGAGTTTCTTATTCACTGTAATGTCCTCATTCGACGCTGTATAATCTGTGTTACTGAAGAAGCGTTCTTAAATAAATGATTATATAAATTATCCGAGAGAACGTCATCGCATTGACCCAACCTTGAAGTATCCGTATTGTACAGGGTCAGCCAAATGTCACGCAACTTTATTGTGGCCCGCCAATTCCCCGGGGGATTCGTAATGTCACAAAAGAGGGTGAAAGTGACTCAGTTACTCTTCTTACGTCTGCAAAGAAATGGCGAAGCGTTGCCTGGGATGTGGTTACCATTCATCTCTCAGTGCTCCGTCTAAGTTCTTCCAGGGTCTGACTGTTGCTCGCGAACACGTTCTGTTTCCGGGGATATCAGTTCCGGCGATTTGGTTCTGGCAACTGACGGTCTCGTTTAGTTTCGTCCAGCAAAGAAATTTGTGCGTAATGAAGACCAGAGGACCAACAACCCGGCCTCGAAAAAACGTGAAAAATTCACGATGCATTCCAAACGTCCCGATTCGTTTGGAACGCCAAGCCGACATCTGAGGAAGTGTCGATTTGGAATGGGTCGGGTGCGCGACTTTTGGCTCAGCCTGTCTCTGGACCAGTGTTTCTCGGAAAGTGTTCTTCCGATCGCCATTGGTATTGTGGGCGAAGCTGTTCATGTGTGCTGAATAGGGTAACGTTCGAAATGCATTACCTCCGCGATTTAAGGGTTTCCTTTACAATTTCCAGCTACTGACATAATAATCTCCCTCCTTTGTTCATTACTGTACTCGCTAGAGTCCATCATTGAACAATTTAATGAGCCAGCTGAATCTACCGACCCCTTCAGCAGTATATTCGTTACACGCATTTTAACAACGTGTAACCCCCCCCCCCCCCCCCCCCCCCCCCGCGCATGAGGTTTGTTTCATTGGGATTTCCTGTCAAAATTCTCTTTACTTCTATCAGGTCCGTCGTCCCCTCGGTCTCTTGATTTGCTTTGCGCGAAGCGTTCAGACTTCCTTCGCCCTCAACGCTGCGTACAACTGGAATGCACCCGTATCATGTCTGCCGCAATTAATGTTCTTGAGCACCGAACTTCAGCTCTCCCAAGTAGTAGATAAATCAGGGCGGGCTAAATCAGCGGATCTTGTCGGCCAGAGGAATTTTCAGATTCGTAGCTCTTCGTAAGAAAAGGATGAAATACTTGACGTTCCAACCAACGAACCAGAAAGCCAACTAAGGGCAGGGACTTGCACAAGCGTAAAAGACCACAGAATCACCACCGATATCTTCTGTGCCTTCCTCGTCTGTGGCTGCATCACTTTATTTCGAGACGTTCGCGCCATTTGTCTTAAGTGACGAATGCCGGATCTTCTAAGGGTTGTACGAATAAAATGCGAATCGTACAAGTCCTGAAGTGCAATTTGCATCCTGATACCATTACGCAAAACGAGATTTATGAGGCGAAGCGTGTCATTCCACTTTGCTCAATTTTGGTGTAAAATGGTGTACGAAAACTGCAAATTACTTTCTCCCTCTTGTGAGGATTAATGAGCTGTTTACAGGAATTAATAAGTACTGGAACACGCGAGTATTCTTTTGAGCGGCTGTCGATTACTCAGAGCAGATCGACACGCGATTAGTTTGTATCGATATTGTTACAATCGACTCTTCTACCTTATTCAACGACGTTGTCTTTGCTATATTGTAACTGGTGAGTATGGAATCGACCACGACCTACGGGCGAGGTGTTTTCCCAGCTGGTATCCGCGTGGCTGAGGGCTCGGGATTAGAATACACAAAATCCGGGCCCTTCCAAGTGTGCACATCCGATTACGAGGTACTGAAATTTGTAGAAATTGCATACGCAGACTGGAGACTGTGATGGCGGGAGGGTGGGAGGTTCTTCTAGAAGAGGAATTTCGTGTGTGAGGTGCGTGCCTGACTCGCTCTACGCACTCCCACTGTTGTTTTGTGCGCAAGCACGGCTGGTGAAACGGATTTTGTGTCGATGAATCCCTGTTCAAACGCACAGGCGTGCGCTGAATATTTATGTTGTTGCTGGGAATTGTGTAGAAGAATTAATTATCACTTAATTGATTTCAACTCCCGACGTGCAGAAAGTTGGCCATCCATAATGCATGAGGCTGAGACCGCGCCATCCAGTGTCTGCCTCTGGAACTGGACTGCGCAAAAGTGTCGCGACATTTTACGTAAATACGTCAACATCGAGCAGCAGAACGATGTTGCACCATTCTGTCTGTCCCGGTGGAGGGACGTGACGTTCATTAACATCCGTTTCTCTTCCATCTCACGAACTGGGCTGAAATCCAGTTCCGAGGCTGCTGGATTCTTGCCTCCTCGGTATTTTCCGTGGATACCTGCCACTTCGAAGCTTATTAAGAAGGCCAGGCCATTATACAATATCTATGAAAGGGCTCGATCCTAGTCCGGGATTGTCTTGAAATTAACTGCCTCAGAACCGGATACGCCGCTTACCACATGCGAACTCTGACGTCATACGACATTTGCTTCACAAATATGGCACTGCACATACGATAAATGATCCAGGTTTGACGAGGGTTCGATCTGTCGTTGACCTGAATATTTGGTGTATGGCGAGTGTAACGGAGTGAATCAGCGATTTTGTCGTCACAGCTGACCGGAAATCAACGAAGAGGCCTTGCGTAGTGGATCAGTCGCGTTCCGGCACAGCAGATGGAAATTCTGACAGAACAATTGCCGCACACAACGCGCAAACTGTCTCTGTGAGTGTTTTACCTACGACAGGCAACAGGCCACGAAACTTTGCTGGAGTTCTTCAGCGCAACTTGTCGGCTGTCTGTGTTCGGAGTTAGGCCGCCGTGGGAGGAACACTTTTTCAGAAGCCTCCTGTGGCATTGTCTGAGTCACATGGTATCTTTGCAGACGAATCTAAATGTGTTCGAGGAACATGAGAATACCTTCGGTGCTTTGTGCAAAGAACGCATAAAACTTTAATTACGCACTGGCAGCCACAATCCGTCCTTTGAGTTCGACTTGGCGAACAGTTTCATAAGGCACAGCCCTTCCCTTGTTTATAATTCCCATTGTTTACCTTCTAATCCTTCATGGAAATATTCAACGTCTAATCAGAGGAGTTCCGTTGTTCCGTCGTCAGGAATGGGGAGCTCTGTCGGCCGGGCGAGACAACGCGACTGGTCGAGGACAATAGCACGAGATCGTCGCCCTGGCAGCGGATCGTTCCCGGAGTCAGGCGAACAAGAAACTGCTAATGGATTGGTGAGTCTTGCAAATTAAATTCTTTGCTCGAAAATGTCGCATTGGTGTTTGGAAGCTTGTAGCTGCATCCTTCTCTCCTTTCGCGCAAGTAAGAGCCACTTTTTCGCCGTCATATTTGATTCCCGCACGTCTGTGTTTTAAAATTGTTGGTGGTACCGGGTACTGCTCGAAAGCCCACGGATTTTTTTACCATTGTCGTCTGTTGCAGTACATTTTAGCTTCTACAATTTGCACAGGTGTGCCTTGGCGAAGGGGTGTCGGTGGCCGCTGACCAGCTCCGTTCTCTCAACTGGACCGACTACCGGAAGTTGACGCGCGGTCTGGCAGCTATCTTGTTCAGTCCGGCGGAGTTGGCTACGCGATCTGTCACGGGGCAGCGTTGGAGTCGCGCTGGCATCACAGGGGGAAACCGCCCCATCAAACCGGCTCTTGATCGCGCCAAAGTTCAAGCCATCATCAGTGAGTCGTTTGCAGAGTTCATCCCTTGTTTAGGTTTCTTTACTTAGACACAAACTTTCCTGGTTTGATTTCTGTTCAGAACTTAATTCCAATACCTCCCGTTTCATGATTATACTTCCGGAAACTGAAGTTTCTTTCCGGACAACAGTTGGCGTTGGCAATAAGTTATAGAATCTCAGTTTATTCCAAGAAACGATCGAATTCCCAAACCTCAGACTGTGACGGAGCTGCCAGATGATTTACGAAGGCGATTAAAAAAGTGTCTTCAATGTGTCTCCGCCTGCCACTGGAGCAAGCCACACTCCTGACAGTTGGCAGCATTGAATATCGTTAACCGACGTGCTGAAACACCGCTCGAAGTGACCTTGGACATGTGCGTCACTTACGATCGGACTACGACGTGACGAAACCCTTCAGGAAGTGAAGTCGAAAGCTCTCGACCGCCCGCTGCACATTCCACGCCTTGCACCTTCTGCCTTTATCTGCAGAAGGCAGGAGAGGTGCGTGACTGGCTCCACACTCGACCAAAGACGTGTCTTTGGTTGAGTGTGCCGCTGGACAAAGTTTATTGAGGAGGAGGGAGCCTGCAGGAATGCGATGCAATTGTAAACGTTCAGAATAATAATTCCTAAAGAGGACACTTTTTAAATCGCCTTCGGCTCACTGAACAGTTTGCTTGTGCGGGGTAAAAAAATGAAGGTGACATTTTGATATTTTATACGCCGTGATTAAAATCGGGGGGGGGGGGGGGGAAAGTAGTTGATAATTATAAATTACAGTTCCGATATTTGATCGTTTTGTATGGTGAAGGACGATCCGAAAAGAAACTCTTTTTTTTTTTCCTTTCATTTATTGAAGACCGCAATTGGTTGCCACACAGAAACTGACAACGTGAAGTCACGACCTTGACCACTTTGTATCCTGGTGAGTTCAGGGGCGATGCATTCTTATGCAAAATGGTTTTGTGGTCTTCGATCAGGAACACAACCAGCGGATCTCCTATTCGCATTCCCGACTTGTTCATTTCGAAAGTCAGATCACGTTTCGTGGTCTTTTTTGTGATCAGGAAGACACATGGAAGGTTCGTGTGTTCCAGATCACGTGACGAGCAGTTTCCCATCAGTGGGAGTGACGAAAATCAAGCAAGTGCTGGCCTACAAATGCAAGGAGAGTGCCTCGTCCTTCAGATTCCAGACCGTCCGATCGTACAGGTCAGTATTATATCAGCTCTAGAAAGTTCTTCCAGCTCTAAGGCACAGAGTCCCTGAAAAGTCTGGTGATGGTTCCTCAGATTACCAATTTCTGTTTCGCCTGTGCATTATGCATGCTGCTTCATGAAGCTCTTTCATTCCAAAGCGAACGCTATTTTCTATAAAGTTAAAAGGTTTATTCGAAAATTCATCCCTGGAGACCTGGATCCAAAATCACGTGTGCACTCAACAGTGCCGACTGTTGTGTTGCAGCCCTCGCAGGGGAACATGACGAGGCAGAAGCGGGCGGAGGTTCTGAGCCCCTGGAGCGTCGGCTCTACGGCAAACTCGTTTATCAGCGCTTGAGACTCGCACGAGGCGACGTCTGTGGCAGGCACGTGGTCACCACCTACGCCTCCGCCTCCGCAACAGCATCGCCCGCCGAAGACTGCAATGATCGTGCCGCTGCTGTTTTAGTATGGCACTTCTCGCAAGTGCCATACTAAAGTTCTAATTGTACCTAATCAGGCGCTCAGGTCTTCACGGAGATCCGTATTTGTTGTCAAGTCTTCGGGAAATACCTGGCGAAAATGGTAAACGTTAACGACGTTCTGCGGAAGATTTAAATAGAATTGCAACAACATTAACAGATTTGTGGCGCTATGTTCATGTCACTTCTACCCTGCGGGATGTAACAGGTTTCCTCCGAAACGTCGGTACCATTTACACGCGGTTCAATTTCCAGAAGACTCTACAGTGATTACGCATATCATTAGGCGCATCATGTGTGTCACATCAGGGTCGATTCTTGTGCTATTTAACAACGCCTTATCGACTACATGTATTAATTTAGAACTAGTAAATATGAACATGAAGCATGATTCTTGCTGAGAGAAGTTCCGAGTCACTAACAGTCGGTCACCATTTTCCGATTCTTTCCCTTGAACCCTTAAAAGCATGGTGGTTACTATATTGACCACCTACGCAAACATTCAGTGAATCTACATTTTGCCCACACAGTACACACGTATCCTTTTGTTTAACTTCATAAGACGTCTTTGTGGTGTGTGGCACAAAATGTGGTCGCGACGCATTTGTCGTGTGTGTTGGTACACAGCGTAACCAAATGCCTTCAGTGAGAAAGCGCAAGATTGGAAGGGCGTGTTCTTTGGCGTGCGCTGCGGTTGCAAGTGTGTCCGTTGTTCACGTCACATCATTGAAGACCGGAATACGTCATTCCTACTCGAAAAGGATTGACAGTGGTCTCCGAGGTCCTGGGGAAATGTGGTACATATACAGACAGACATGGACGGGCCCATATGGCGTTCTTCGCTTACGCTAGAGCGAAAGGAACACCCCGATAAAATGATTTTAAATACAAGTGTTATTCACAGCATTTCTTAAAATGCGTGTCTGGCTACAATGGGAGATGTCAGGGCCTAGAAGTCGCGATTAGAACTGACCATACCACGTGTTGCAGTTGTACCCGATCTTCAGGCGTTTTTTTTTAAATCTTACGTCATTTGAACAGTGCACAAGGCCTTTGAGTGGAGAATTTTCCGACACGTTCACAACCAAGCTTGCAGAAGTCCAGACTTTATCTAAAAACGCTGCATATTGAAGGTAAATGTGGTGCGTTGAATATAAACAAGCCCCCGTTTTGGTTGTAAGGTTCCGTTTACCATTTACAGCAATGCGTGAGCAGGAATGGTGTTCTACCTAGCAAGGGACGATGTCTCGCGCTTGCGCAGGACTCCGTCCTTAATTACCTTTTTTGGTTGGTTTGTAGAGCGGCTTACGTATCGCCCTGATGATGGAGGCAGCAAGGATCTCTGACACGTCGTTAAACTTGTACCAGATTACACGGAGCAACAACCCAGTAGACAGCCGCCTTCTGCCTTTCAAGTGTTTGCGTGTAGTTCCCATTTTTGTTGTCAAGATGTCACTACCAGAGCCTTGTTTATAAAAAAAAAGATTTATATCACGCAGCGATGCAATTAAAAATGCGAGGGAATTATTAATGCACGAGAAGCTACAGGAATTTGGTGTTGTGTTGAAATCGGAGAGGACCTGAATGAAATTGCGACAAGAGTTCTTAAGGTAGGAGAAAGTTTGGTCTACCACACTGCATACTCATTAATTTTCCCATTCCTAACCTAACCTAACCTATCATCAATGCTAAATAACAGGCAATTAGTCTGGTTCATATTGCGTTATTAAGTGTCGCAGTGGTAGCAACAGAATGAAATAGTTAATTCTAATTCTAATTCTCATATTTTTTAATTGTTATTTTTATAATATAAATGCTGCTAAAATTACTGACTTACTGTCCTGTTACATTAATGGGCTATTCAATGCCAAACCAAACAATGACGTTGGCTGTGTCCTCACCAGTTCTTATGATTTTTATTTTACAAGTAGATATCCACGAAGTAAAAGTTTTCACAAACTTTGTTTTCTTATAACCATATCCCTAGATATTAATTAATGTAATTAGGCAATTTTTATATTACACCAATAATTTTGTTTACAAATATCCCTGTTACATACAAACGTGGAAATAAGAAATCTGGTGACCAGCAGAGGTTTCTGTTGGTGTGGAGTTTTGTAAAACATCTGGCATGGTTTTGGTGTAATTCTAATATTAAAGAAGCTATGTGGGACTGCATTTAAGACGGAGAAATTTGTACTTAACACAAACGAAGGACTGTATTATTGGATATAAATTTAAACTTGGTAAACTTTCACTGGACCGATAAAAAATAAATTTTTAATATGTAGGCAAGAAAGAATATCTGATTCTTTTTTCAGTGTACCGAAGGAAGCTCTTGGGAACTATGTTTCTAGCAGCACACTGAAATCTATTCTGTCATTCACTATTGTATGAAAGTAAGGGTTGCGCTACTTATCTTCTCTTTGTTACCATGAAAATGTCATAAATTGTAGAAGATTATCATATTCTCATTGTTATGTGCAAATGTACCAGTAACTCTCACATGCAGCAGCAAAATCCTTTTCTGGACATAACTGGCTCGTCTCTGCTCAACTTCACTTGGACCTGCGACTCATTGTTTGGTACCGTGCGTTCTCTTTCTTTTGACAACAAATGGGTTGTATCTTAAGCTTTGAAATGCTGATGGAAACAAAATTATGGTGGCTTTATGTACCAAAGACAGTTTTGGCATGTTGTAGCCTAACATTCTTTTACCATAACCAGTTCAATTTCCTTGTTTGTAGTTTCACAGGAGAGCACAGAGACAGAGCAATTCAGAACCTCCATTTCTCTTTACCTAAAGCATTTCTGACATGACACTTCATCATGGACATGTTCTTCAATATTGTGTTCATTTTAATACTCTTAAAACTTTGCGTACCGTGTAGTGTATTAGAATGTAAAATAAGCAAACAAACAAACTATGAAACACTATAAAAAAAGACACTAGTGCCATGCGCGTTTCAACCTCAAGAGGTCATCGTCAGTGGCAAGAGGGAAATTAATTAATTTAATCAAATGGTTTAAACTGGATTTAGAAAACAAATAATGAATAGGGTATTTAACAAAAGTATTTCAAGCGACACTGCACTAGATGTTGTTATTCACAGGAGTTGAACTCTGCACTTAGCTATTGATCCGATCGGATCAATAGCTAAGTGCAGAGTTCAACTTCATTATTTGTTTTCTAAATAATTTTGGTTAAATTAATTAATTTCCCTCTTGCCACTGATGATGACCTCTTGAGGTTGAAACGCTCATGGCACTAGTGTCTTTTTTATAGTGTTTAATAGTTTGTTTGTCTGCCTATTTTATATTCATTTTAATACTGTCCATAACCTCACTTCTTTCTACATGATCATTTCTGATGTGGCATGATTGAACTAAAGTGACCAACACAGATTGTGGTGGCCAAGTTTTGAACATTTCTGTGCATCTGCTGTCACATGTCCTTGTGAGCCAGTCGCATCAGAGTGTTTGTGTATAAAGTATTCAGTTATGTTTCGAAGGTCCTTGCTACCTTTAACATCGCTGCAGGTGAAGGACCTCTGAAACATTGATAAACTTTTACCAGAGTACACAGCACTAGAACCCAGAAGACAGCCATCTTTGTTTGTGTTGGACTCTTTAAAGTCTCTGCTTGTACATCAGCGGATATCTTTCTAAATCCTTATGGTTTTTGAATTGATTACAGCAAGTTTTTTAAGGTACTTCGACAACAGTAATTATTTTTGGTGAAGTCAGATATTTTACTTGCCTCTCCCTCTGCTTTGGTCCACATCTCATCAACATCAGTTCCTTGTTTTTGTTTTGTTAACCCACAAACTTCTTCCAAACCAATGTCAACATTGGTGCGACTATCCTCATGGGAAAATCACGCTAAACAAGTTTGGGGATAATATATTTAAAATAAGTTATTATCAATTTGTAAACCAAGGAATTTAGTTGTTAATTCTGTCTCAGTTGTTTTATTCTCATAAGCTGTATTAAAATTTAAACTTATTTTGTTGCTAGCATCAAATTTCATTAAGTTTTGTCATGTCAAAATTTTTGGTTAGTGAGTTTATTGGCTTTAAACCAGTTGTTCGGGTCAGCAAAGACGTCATTCAGCTCGGTTCATCATTAATGGAATTCTGAAAATTATTGCTATCAGGAATATAAATAATAATAATAGTATTATCTGTGAAGCGTAAAGGCTTGAACTGAGATTGGTTTGGTGCGGAATGGTCCAGATGTCAAATGACTGTCTTTGTTGCATTAAATGGGCTGGCAACATGACCATGCGTCAAAAGTGCTCGTTATTGAAGGGCGATTGGAATATATGGAACAGTTCCCACTATCTGGATGCTGTGTTAATGTGATGGATAATCTGAAGTATGACTTATTGGCTTCATCGTGTTATTCCTTTGTCACAGAAATATGTGTTGAAAGATTTTACTTTCATTTGGGCAAAATGATGTTTATTCATCCATGTTTAAAGCGAGTCCTTTGAAAAATCTAAACGAGCTTTATATGATATTCAGCAGATGCCCTCATGTCACTATATCCTTCATATCACCTGGAGATAAAAGTTTTGGTGATGGTGAAGTTGTTTTAGACGTGGCATTTTTATTTTTCATCGTGTCCTCATTGTAATGAGCGACTAGATTTTAGGTTAGTAAATTGAATTATCTTTGCCACCCAAGTGTTCATGCCCATAATTTGTTAAAATGAGAAGTGAATGGTCTTATTTGAAGATGATTATTTATCTGAGGTCTGAAAAAGTCAACGCTTTATGATGCATTTATGTGTGTCTCATTTATGATACCTGCAGCTACCACACATCATTATTCTGAATGCACTGTTACTTTGTGCTCGTCTGACTGAGATGTTCATTGTGTTGCTGAATCATGATTCATGTTTCCTTTTTTACCCAATAATCATCCTGTAATTTGGTGCTGTAAGAGCTATGCGGTAAATAAAACTTCGCTAAAGATTATGATAGCCTGATGATTTCTCATTTGTCATGCGCAGACATCTTAGGATTTGGTTTTGTGTATGAAATTAAGATACGCGATTTTGGGGTAATAAATTTCAACATAATCTCTAAACGAGTTCTTGACTTGAAATATATGGACGGACTTAATCAGTTCTCGTATACATTCAATAAAGAACAATTAGGTTATGAGGTTCATTATTTTTAAAATCGAATGTGTACTGACTTGCATCAAGGTAGCATATATTTTTCATGTGGCCTAGTTTGTGTTTTCTCCTAGTTATAAGAATAAAAAAATTGCATAAATCTCTCCTGGGTTCAATACAAATTATCTTTCCAAGTTCTATAACTTGGAGGCCTGTATGTTTTCCTTTTGTCTCCTAGTGACATCTGTTGATACTTTCTTAGAGTACAAGTGACAGCGTTTCTTTCACGTTGGGTCGAGTTCGTGTATTAGCAAGGAATGAAGCGAGATAACTTTGTTATGAATAAATGGTAGGAAATCTGACGTAGTAGTATTGTAGAGGAGTGTTTCAGTATATAGTACAATTATTGATTTACCTTTCTTGCTACCTGCAGCACGTGGTTCAGCGTTTCAAAAAGTTATTCCCAGAGTTTCTCGTCTTTTGATGTTGTTTGCTTTGAGGTTAGAACACCACACGTAAGCAGATCCAGTGCCGACGTACCACAAAGCAGCTGAGTCACCCAAAGGGCTTGCCGCCTTATTTCAGCTCCACAAGTGTTAAGTCTGTGGACCCGACGATTGCAACGTGTGACCTTTTGGCATTCACCTTCTCCTCTTGTCTCAAGCCACTCTAGCTGTGGTCATTGAATCACAAGCAGTTGTTGGCATTCAGTAACTAGCTGCACGTTGTACAGTCTCTGGCGTCCTTACACACTTGGTTGGATATTTCTTAGACAATGGAAAATATACAAGAATTTTTTTT
This sequence comes from Zootermopsis nevadensis, assembly GCF_977971745.1. Classification (NCBI taxonomy): domain Eukaryota; kingdom Metazoa; phylum Arthropoda; class Insecta; order Blattodea; family Termopsidae; genus Zootermopsis; species Zootermopsis nevadensis. The sequence goes on along the minus strand of NW_028259151.1, from coordinate 11,090,010 downwards.
ATTCAAATGACTCACCATCGTCACGAACTTTTAGATTTGATAAGAAATTACTTGTTTTTTTATGTGAAGTCCGAGGGTTCATTGCCGAGTTTACAAATCCACATATTCGCATTTGTTTTAACGTAATCTGCGCCTAGGCCTCTGAATCCCTCGTGGTTCAAAAATGTCGCATTGCATGTGTCATCTCGCTGTTCATCTGGACACCAACAAAATTACGGGAATCTCCTCATCACGAAATTGTTCCCAGCCTCTCTTACTATCTTTTTTCGTCGTAAGTATTCTCCTCAGCATTTCCTGTTTTCCTTTTAGTCTTAAACCAAGTTTCGCACCCATACAAAACAGGTTATAACTCCACGAGACTGAACTGTGGTTTCATCGCAGAATGCCGTTGTTTTTAGACGGGCACACGGGAGATTGTCCTTCTGTGTTTTGTCCTGTAAATATGTGACCCGAAGTTGGGGATTTAATATCTCGTAGGTCTGGACATCTCTAAAGCGATACGAGTTAATTTAATTGAACTCATCCAATTCAGATAAGAGCAAACCGGGACTCTTCAGCAATTCCGCCATCGTTCTGTTTTATTTCGCGTTCCTCTAATTACGTCCCTGAGGCTCCTTCGGGCTGTTATGAGTCGCTCACTGACAGCTTCGGTCTGATTGGCCTCCAGCAACTAAAACTGCGTTTGAGCACCAAGCGAAAAAGTTTGAGCATGAAACGCGATCCGATTGGTGCAAGTTCTGAAGAGATGAGAGAACGTTGCAGTCGCTCAGTGTGCCAGAGTACAGGCTGTCGTATGGCGATTTCCTTTTGGGTCCAGTCTTGTTACACTTCCGGTGAGGCTTTGTCGGTGTTGAAAGTACGTGTTATTATCGTCCCTCGACATTCAGGTGTTTCGAGCATGGACGGAAAAACTGCGAAGGGCGAGTCCACTTTGCAGATCAAAACATATATTTCCTCGAATGGAACTCAAATTTTGCTCCAGAACAAGAAATTACTCGCGTCTCAATAAAAGAACACTTCGACAGATGTTAACTGTTCAGTATTTGGCAAAAACGATGTTTAACTTCTCATCTCGATCTAACCTTTCCAAATTTGGACTGCGGATTGTATGGTGGGGCGCAGTACCACAAAAGACGCCTTTTTTATTTTCATGTCGAATGAACTGTCGTATTTGTCCCTTTAAATATCCACCAAACAAAATAAATTTTCAAGCAAAAATCCTTTAAGCGTTAGTGATCTGTTTGCAGAAAAATTAACCAGGGCCCCTTCTATGTACGCCAGCTGATTTCGCACCGACTCGGAGGTGGCACAGCTGGTCACTGGACGGGCGTACTGACGGAAGTCTGGGTAAAACTCGATATATAAGCCGCGTGCCCCTGGGGGCTGAACACCATACGAAAAGGTGAAAGTATAAACCCAACCCTCGATTTACATATTTTCGCTACGGGGGGGTAATGTAAATTTATACCAAGTTTTCAACCCACGTTCGTTACTTTCGCTACACCGAAGAACCAGCCTTCGTCCGACGGCGTCGTAAAATCGGACGCGGATGCAAAGGCTGAGTCAGTTCCACCATTCAGCCTCCCGGATGGTTAGCGCGTGTTCCCGTGTTCATCGATTGATTCATTATGCTTATTATAGTACAGCCATTTTAAGGTTTCAGTAACAACAGCTGTTTATTATTTGTTTACGTAAATTCTCATGTTTACGCTGGCAGTGTTTTGACGTAACATTTCAGTAGCGCTTTTCAGGGCTAAACAGACAATAACTATCAAAAAATAATATTGTTTCTTCATACATATATTTATATTTCCTCGAGGAAACGATGAATAGCGCGAAATATTTATATCAATTTTAATTTTTAACATCAATATTAATATAGTTTGTGTATAGACTTGAAGAATAAATATATGTATGAATTTAAAACACAAACATGACGCATCTAAACTATAAATATTGTTTCTATTTTTATGACTGTAATGCGTTTGTCGTGGGAAAATATATCTAGTGGTTTTTTCTGGGAGTCGGGAACCAGTCAAAATTTTTTTTACGTAGAAAGTAATGGCAATTTAGTTTTCGATTTGCGAATTTTCGCCTTACGAACAGTTATCACCGAGCGAATTACTTTCACCCGATCGCCAGTCACAGTTCAGAAATTCTAAATTTTGTGAATGGAATTGGGGATGTCTAAGACCACAAAGACAGGGAATGGACGAGTGTGAATTGGAAATAATTTGAGCAATTTGTCTCTCGGTTTGTTCAGACCACACGCTGTGTTTATGGGCCCTAATTATTAGTCCATAGAACTTGCGTCGTTGAAGCAGGTGACGTTAAATACACGAAGTGCTCACTACGTCCAGACGTGAGTACATTTCATCTGCGGACTAAGGACAAAGGACCTGCTCCATTCAATTGTCTCTGTTCCTGTAACAAACTGTAGCCTGATCTCTGGCCCTCCGTAAATATCCTGACCAACGATGAGCCTAAATGTGCGATGACCCAGGACGGAGAGAGAGGATCGTTACGATGTTGTTCACCGGGTGTTAAGCGTACGAGATCCCTGCCGAGGTCGATGGATTTTTAAGGGGTGATAAAAATCCGTAGCACAATTTCCTTCGGAAGAGAAGTAAAGCCGGACGTCGGATGTCGTAGATTTACGGCATGTAAAAGAACCTTTCGAGAATGATACGAGATGTTTCGTAAGCAAAGTTCAGCGGCCGTTTCTCACCCAAGTCTTAAGATTAGCTGCTAGATGGCTCTGGCAGTCAAATCAGGATTGAGTAGAAATTGTGCAGTCAGTGGACTGATCACAACAAACAACATGATAAGGACGCTCCGCGTCCCGTTCCCCTCTAGGGACGGCGTCGGGTGTCGTGCCCGTCGATTCTTCACACCTCCATTCCGGGAGCAGGTATGATTGATTGTGATTCGTAGATCAATAAGTGGCGTACTTCAGTTCTGTTTTTGATTTGACGTATGAAAGTATAAAACAACCTAACCTCTCACGTCATGTTGACGCTTCAGTTTCGAAATTTAGACCAATTATTCAGCGCCACGTGAATTTTAGTTATTAAGAGAATGTAAAATTTAGGAGATGCTGCCCCTCGCGAAATGTTGCCACAGCCTACAGAAAGTTTATTATTATTCTAAATCGATTGCTTAGCCTTTACGAGCGCTAGGTGGCAACAGGCTTGATCAGCTAGAAGAGAATTGAATTTGGACGTCAGGACCGTCACGACGCCAGGCGACGTTTTCGCGTGGGTCCAGTGGGTAGACATCCGCATGATCCCTTCTGAGCTGTCATGTCAACGGCGAGGAGCGGTTTTGTGTGTTCGCGCGACCAGCTGGATAATTGCCTTCCTGTCACCTGAAACAAAGAACCGAGCGGACGGGTCCTGCCGCAAGACCGGGCCTGTGCATGTCTAAGCCGTCTGTCGTCGAAGCTTTTGGATTGGAGTCATTTGGCTGAGGTTGGGGACAGGTGGTCTGATATGTTTACGGTAACAACCAATCGATACTTCGGATATTCTGCACGCCGCATATGGGCTTTTCCTTCCCCGCGGTAAAATATATAATTAATTAATAAATATTTATTTTTCTATGAGGCCAGTGTCGGTGCTGTGTAGTTAATATCATAGAATTTTCAGATTCTTTTTTCGACTCAGCTAAGATACAAAATTAGTTGTGGTTCTGACGAGTTTTGTACGACCATGTTTCGGGCCTAGACTGATGTTGTAAATTGAACTATTTTTAATTTGAGAGAATCGCTTTTGTTCTCTTGCGTTGTACTCGTTCGTGGTTGGAAAGGCAAACGTCTTGCATCCCAAATATTTTACGTGGGAGTCGGGAGATTCATTAGACTTAATTTACGAACTTCCCAGACGCTATACAAACCTATAAATGGACGTTGCCTGTGTAATGAATGTCAACACACAAACTTGTTTCTGTAGCCAAATGAGCCCCGAAAGGTCAGCTTATGTGATGGTTCGCAGACTACGCAAACAAGGGTGATGATGATGATTCTCTTATTAAGGCCACGCCGGAGCGCGTGGACAGTACGTCGTACCGAAACGAGCGGAGTCCCCAGTTGCACCTGAGATTTTTTTTAGTAGTTCGCTCTTGCGAGCGTAAATCTTTCCGGCTTGCAAATTTAAAGCTTGCACAAGATAAACTACAGCCTAAAATTAGGAATACAAATAGGTCTATTTAAGTAAACGTAATAAACTGTTATCTTCCTCGATAATTAGACAGCTTAGTTTAATTTAATCCTTGCGTCAACCTTAAATTCCTCTCTCTCTCTCTCTCTCTCTCTCGTCTTCACTGCAACTTTTCCAAACACTTCTCAGTTTTCTGTCTTCGTTAATACTGAACTACGTAGAGGCTTCTGTGCTAATGTTCTGTTCTTTCTGTAAGTAAGACATCTTACTCTGTTTCAAATTGCGAAATGTAATATGGGGTTTCATGTTCGTTAAAGTGTTTCTTAACTCTGGCTTGGTGTCTTTTGTGTTTCGTGTTCTGTTGCCGAGAGATGGGTTGTGTTCCTTGCGGGAGGGAGGGGGGGGGACCGGTATGCTGCTTTCGTCGGAAGAATTGGATAATTATAATTTACGTTCAATTCATTCGCCTCTCTTTGTATTTTACAAAGTATGAATGTGTGGTGTTTTTCGAAACTGTTCAGAAACTCCCCTTTCTGGTTTTTTCTTATTATTTCCTGAATATCCAGTGTCGACGGCAGTTTCTCGAGGAGATCTTTCGTTGGTCCTTGCAGTTTGTTGTCGTCAGTGGATGAGAAGAAATTATTAGTAAACCGAGAATGAATGCAAATCAGAAGAAACGTAACTCTGCTCAAGACTTTGTGCCGAGGGCCAGTCTGTCGATGAGTGCTCATGGACAGAGTTCGCGTTTCTGCGTGTAGGCCCAAGGCCACTTTGAACACACGAATTTCCGAGTGCTTTGAAACTTTACATTTTGCCTGAAGGGAGTGCCGATTACCAAAACTTGATTTCAGTGTCCAGCTGAGTGTAATCTCATGAAACAGCAAACGCCGTGCTCCCGGGCTGTCAGATTAGGACAGCATCCAACCAAAGGAACACACCCCTGTCAGAGTTGCGATTCATAAGTTGCTAACAGCTGGTCCACTGAAGTTATAAGCCTGTGTTACTTTTGGTTATAGGTGTCTTCAGGAAAACGACACCACTACTGGAATGCTAGCAATATGGCAGCGGGCGCACTGACAGGGCTCAACAACTTACTGATCTTGGCGCGAAAGGTAAGTGTCCACGAGTTGCTGCAATTATTTGTTGCTTCAAGAGTACGAGTGTCGGAGTACTGGGGCCTTCTTTCAGATTTTTGTATACTTTCTCTCTCCTTCAGATGAATTCTCTTTCGATTGTTTACAGTTCACGCTGTCTCACGTCTGTCCTTTCACTGCATATTTCATCTTACCACCCACGATTATCTCCGATTTACGACCAACAAATTGGTGCATGTCATGATTTCTTGATCTCAAGAGTATTCGTAACGCCGTGTGTCCCAGTTTGCAGGAAACATCTTCAGGGTGTAACTGTAGCTCACTTTACTGCTTGCGAGTCGATTTTCTGTGCAGAGAGGATGCAGGTTGATGCTTCCGGGTGTGACGACACTGAAAACGCGTATCGCAGACTTCTGCTGGCACAGAAACGAAGCGATGTCAGCCGTGGGTAAGGTTTACGGACAGGTCAGTGTTTCCAGTTCCGTGTCATGACGATTACACTGAACTGTCAACAGCGTGGAAATTTCCAGGCCTTGACGCCTCATTCTTCTTGGCAACGCCCGGAGTAATAAAATGAAGGAAATGTAATTATAGTGGCACCACGAGCATAAAAATATTTCGCCCTTGTAACGACAGCCACGTGACTGAAATGAGGCAAGTTACCTCGTCTCGAATCAACTTGGAGAGTCGTTATTACGTCATCACATATGGACTCTGCCTCCGGCATTCGCGGGCCCGCGGTAAACGGAAACACGCTAGAGTGACCTCGAAGTACGTCAGAACCAAGTGTCGACTACTTTTAGCAATATTCGTTGACCTCAGAGTCTTGTAAGAGGAACCGGGTTTGGTATCAGTCAGTTGTTCTTGACGTATGTCGTTTTCCTGTTTCTCTCGCGAGATGGTACAGAGGATGCGCCACTCGTCACTCTTGATTTCTGCATATAACATGAAATTGAGTGGTTAACATAATTTTTTTAAAAAAAGGCATTGCTAGTGCCTGGGGTCTTCTCGATCAACAGTCACACCTTTGCAATTCGCAGTTTTGCGCCTTGAACACTTGATTTTTTTTTTCTGTGGAACTGCGATCTCAGAATTGTTACGCAATTTACGTCTTTCTGAGACACTAATAACTCAAAATAGGAGCCACCCCCCCCCCCCCATCTTGTACAATCAAATAGAATTATTTGCTCCGTTCCCTCGTGGGATTTATCATTTCCTCCTTGCATTTTATGGTTTGCTATTGTAAAAAGTGCGTCGGAAGTCAACGGGGAATGATTTTATTCGTATTTTCATTGCTCATCTCGTTTCGTCCTTTCCTTGATCTCTCTTGTATTTTCTTCGAAATATAATGAATACGTTGATAGGCGCTTAACGGGTAGCAGCAATATCTATATAAGATACGACGTTTCGTCACCTACAGTGATTTCTGAGAACCTGTTCTCCTCTGTGGGCCACGCCGTTCATTACAGCAACCGAACGTGGACTCGTAGATAATGACGTCACATATTAGACACTGAATCGAACGAATGTTGAAGTGTCCTGACACAGTTACATCTTGAGAAAGGGAACTTACAGAAGATAATTGTTTGATAGCGATCAAGAAGGGTCTAAGTGATCTCCCGCGGTGTTACCGTGTGGGCCTTTGACAAGTGCTTACATTTCGTGTTATATTTATCGTCGAATTTCAGAGAAAGAGTTGCTATCCCCAAAACTAAGACCATTTATCTTTACATTATTATCTGCAAAAACCGCCACGGTGGTCCAGCGGTTAGAACGCTGTCCTTGTAATCCTGGGGTCTCGGGTTCGATTCCCGGCGGTGCCCGAATTTATAACTTGTGTTGGGCAAGGCCGTGGTCTAGGCAACACGGAGATTTCCTCAGTGCCATCCCAACAATTACTCCATTCACACGCAGAAGAAGGCAATGGCAAACCACTTCTGGATCATCTGCCAAGAACGTATATGAACAGGTCCCAGTCCGAGAAAAGGATGGAAGGATCCTGTTCATATGGACCTGTCGTCAGACAGAACACTAAAATAAAAAAATAATATTATCTGCAGTAATTAGTTACAATGATATTCGTTTCTTCTGTACGCACTCAACAAACTTCTGCTCGTCCGAAGAACGAGCTGACAGTGGTAATCTTTTAATGATGACGTTTAACTTGAGAAATGTTAAGATAAATTATCGCAGACTGTAAGTGGTGTTCGTGCTTTGTAAACAACAGATGTTGTTATTCCTACCGGCGCCAGTGTAAGTAAGCGTTTTGAAGAAGGATCTTTTGAACAAGTGTGAAAGCATCGTCCTCTTAAATCAATGTCCACTTTGTTTAAGAAATGACCTTCACCTTTATCTCAGCGAATAGTAATTTAAGGGAGACTGGAAAACGCGGGCAGATGCTATTACAATAGTTGTATTCCGAGAATAAATATGGCTTCTCCGTTTACATGTTCTGTTAGAACTCTGGCGTCCATTATTTTCATTCTTAAGTGCTTAACGCGAAGTCTTTCCCTCTCACGGAATTTTAGGGGCTAGTCGCGAAGATAAAATTTTTTAAGTCAGCAGTTGATTTGCCATCTTCAATTTATTTATCTTAAAGAAATAATCAACCACGGTGTACAATTACAGCAGAAATTAATAATAAACTGACTTTAATGCCTCTGGGGTGGATTACGTGTCTTACAAACTGTTGATGTGAAACTTCAACTGTGCTGCTCTGTGGTTTGGTTCTGCTGATTCTGAAATTATGAAAGAGTTCGGGTGTTATGTTACTGACGAGAACGATCAAGGAAGCAGGGAAAAACATTCTTTGAGAGAAGGAGGAATTTTGTTTTAGACTTCTGAAAAGTGAAAGGTGTTCAGAACTGTCTCTAACACGCTTAAATGCAGTAATTTCTTCTGTAATATGGCAGATCTACATCTTCCTTTGAAACTCTGGTAATTAACAGCAACAAAGATTCTTGTCGAGGCAGAAATCTCAAAAATTGTGGGTTCGTCGTCTTGCAAGCGATCCCTTACGGTCACGCGTACTCAGTCGCCGGTCAGTCCAGTGGGTGTCATGGCAACTGGTCGCTTGACTTCGTTCCCAAAGATGAAAATTCAGCTAAAGGGAAGGAGATTTGAGACGATAGAAGAGATTCAGGCAGAATCGCAGATGGTGCTAGACAGGCTGACAAAGAAAGATTTCCAGGCTTGGCAGCGGCGCTGGGATCGTTGTGTTCACTCCCAGGGGAACTACTTCGAGGGTGATGGATGAATTTAATACCTGAGATAAGTTTTTATAGGCGCAGTCTGGAAACTTTCCGATCGCACCTCGTAGCTCGATTACGGACAGATCAGTTTGCACCAAAACTGGCGTGCCTATTCATTGCTCAGTGTCTGAGGTTCGATTCTCGGTGAGGGCGATTCCTGTATCTCGAAGGAGAAGAACGACGCCACGACCGAGGGTGTTTGCGTCGAAGTTGGTGGGGGGGGGGGTTACGGAAACAAACGCTAAATCGTCCGTGGCACCCAAACAAACGACAGTCGTTGTTGATAAAGACGATCTGTGTTGAATTTCCGTCACAAGAACGTAAAATATGGCTGTAGCAACATATTTATGTTGGCGAAAATCTGGACATCGTCGTCACGTGACAGCCTTCGCACGCGAGGGTGTTGAAACATGAATTGCTTGTTCGGGAACCCGCGTAGCTGCTATTGCCAGTGTTTGGGAAACGTCAGGTTATCTCCGACACGAAGTGTGACGGATGCAAATGTTTCTTGGGGACTTGAATGGTGACAACTACTGAATATATCGACTCCCGTTCTCACTGAACAAACATGAAACTGCATCGCTTCGAAAAACCTTTTACAAATTCTGCGAACAATAAAGTGCAGACATTTCAGAAGACATTTTCGACCGCTCTCACTCGTCGTCTTGATTCCGGCTTCAACAGCGCCGTAACACTCCCCTCAAAATTGGATTTCCATTTCGTTTTATTTTATTTCAATTTCATTTGTACTTTAAGGAAATAAAACGCGTTAAGGCCTGGTCCAACCCAGCATACAAATCGCGGGTCGCGGGCCGCATAAGGCCAGACCCAGTTTTAGATTTTTTTCAAGAAATGCGACCAAAAAGTACCCGTTTAAGTTTGAAATGCACGTGACACAGCTGCTTACTCGAACAGTCCGAGTGCCAACAAGCAGACGAACGTGGCGTTCTCGTTGCGTTCTTTGTGCACAGACGTCGTCTTAATCGGAGGAGTGCGGAGTCCATGGCGTAATTACGCCAAACGACGCGAGTTCACAGAACGGGCACTGCTAATAGTAGGTCTTGACTAATATAAATTAAATAGGAGTAGAATTACCGTAAGCGATGAAATCAAGACGTACGCTTTCGCTTAGGAATGTCCTTAGGCTGTTTAAGACATAGACAAATTGCGTACTTTGAGTCTAGCGTTAGATTTCTTATGCAGTTTGGATTCCTGGTATTAGGAAAGTTTAATCCTAAATTAGATTACAAATTACAAACAAGGTGGTGCATTGCTTTTTCAGTATGTACCTCAATTTTCCTCTTCAGTGTACGATAAAAGATAAATATTTTGGGAGACGCTTGCTTACTCTGCAATAACGAATAGTCAACTTTACATTTTGTGAAGCCGCGTATTGTCAGCTGACTACCACGCACCTCGAACCTCTTCTGTCAACACGCCCTTGCGCCAGGGTTAACAAATTAAAAAAAGATGTATTCGGGATTAATAAAAATGAGTGTTTTAATTTTCGAGGTGGGGGGTTGAGTCTGTGTGTCAGCCTGCAGCCATTCGTCTCCGTAGCGACATTGAATTCTAAGATGGTTCTCTACTGGGTTATTGCACCGTGTAGTTTGGGAGAAGTTTTCCTGCGTTTCAGAGGTGCTTGCTGCCTCCATCATCAGGACGACAATGCAAAGGACACAGCCGCTGCGAGAACCTGAAATATGAATTTGGGTTTGGTATTAGAATCTGAACTTAAAATAAGTGAAAGGACTGAATTCCCGCTTGGCTGGAGCCCGACTTCAGTTTACTCAGGAGCGGGCGAAACACTGTCATGTGGCGTGACAAACACAGCTTCGGCACCTGGAACGTGTTCTTTGAGCACCGTTTTGACGAGACAGACGAAAGAGTTGTGTCTGGATCTGCCGCGCGATTTTCTGTCTGAAGTGCGGGACACCAAGGCCAGTGAGATTTGGAAAATAGCAAGGAACGCATTAAGAAAATGCTTTTTGTAAATAGGAGACCGAAATATTTCCGTCTTACACTGAAACCTAAATGTGAGGTTGAGGATCTGCTGAACTCCGAGCAGCCTCGAGCGATGCTCTGAGCACAACGGAACGTTGTCTCTCGAGAAGGCCGCCTTGTCGCTGTCGGTAATGGCTGCCGTGGAAACAGTGCGCGCCCTCTTCGCTCTGTTATTTGTGGACCCACCGAGCCACGGGGTTTGTGTGCTCTTGAAATGTGTAAATAGATGTTAGATTAAGAAAAAGTTGTTTAAAAATGTAGGCATGACAGAATATTTCTGCCTTCTTAAATAACCGACTGCTACTGTGTATTAACACTCAGGGTAAGATCAAAGGCGTATAACGCATTGTGTATTCGGTTATAATGAACCTGTTCGGCTAGAAACATAGCTGTCATGTTGTGTACGTTGATGAGACCATTAAACAGCTGAGACTGGCGAGACGTCTGGAACCTTCTCAGATGATCGCTGTTGATTTGTTGCGCCGAAGACCTGCAGCCCATTAAAAGTTGTCATTCATGTCCTCTGATGCACACGTACATTTCTTTAAATGGCTGTAATTAACGAAACATAAAGAAAGAAATTATTTTCGCGTCCATTGAATGCCGGACATATATTTTATAATTTTTCTCAGCATCTCTGCCAAATGTTAGGAGTACCTTAATTAAACCACTTCGCTCTCTTCCATTTTCTTCGCAGTTTCGCACAAACTTTATTGTTCAATGTTGTGCAAGACTTTGCAGGTGAGAAAGCACCATAACTGATTAGCTAAGCCGTGAACTTAAATCACTGTTTTATGCAGCGTCGTATCTCTGCTGCTCTGCTCTTCTTTGCTAGTGTCAGAAATGCGGTTCTGTGCACGTACAAAATGTGGTCACACTTGTACCCCTAAACGGAGTACTCGTTTGTGTTCATAACACGAGTTTCGTTGCTTTGTGGTAACGTTGTTAATACTTCATTTTTCTGAAGAAATGATTTCCTCTTCACGCGAGGGATAGAAAAACCGAAGAATAGAAGGGAAATTGAATTGAAAGACTTGGCACAAACGAAGCAGCGAGTAGAGAGCGGGGATTATATGGACTCTCTGACTTCATGAAACTCCAGTTCTCTCAGGCAGTTTATTAAGATCCCTTACAACGCTCATCCGATTCTGGTGTGCCACCACAGGGCTTCAAGTGTTTATTATTATTATTAAGTGTTCTGTCTTACGACAGGTCCGTTGCTCTGCCCAAAAAGATCTCTCCAGTTGTCCCTATTCTCGGCTTTTCGCTTTAATTCCTGGAACGTCATCTTCTTTCCTTGTTTAAGGTCGTCGGTTAGCTGTATCAATCGCGAATTTTTGTTCGTTGTCGTCAGAAAAGGCATCATCGTAAATTTCTTAAGTAAAATTCGTAGAAGAACACACACACACACAGGTTCGTCGGCCCATGTTTTGTTACGTAAACCATTATGTGCCGTGAGAAAAAATGTTGCGGGACACTGCCTTAGACGGGGATCGATGGACCGACCAATCACCTAGAAGTCTGCACGGCCCCAAAGCCTTGCACCGGTAACATTCAGGTCGTTCCCGGCCTCTGGCAGTCAAACGTAAAAGACAAAATTTCTGGGTTTTCTCGGGTCATTCTTAGGTGGGGTACGGGCCAAATGGTCCTTTAGCTGGGCCGAGTCAAAGTCTAAAATTTCAGCCTGTGATCGCCGTGGAAGGTACAGGCGACCTGAAGCGACTCTGATGTTACCAAGGCAAACACTCGGACAAGTCCACATACAAAGGTAAACACCAAGCCGTGCGCCGAGACACACGGATACGCTTGGAAGCTTGAGATGAAACAAAAATTCTTTGAAAAGACGGAAGGCAAACGAATGCTTCTCGAAAGAGGTGGACCAGAAAAACATACGAATGTGGTAAAAGGAGGAACGAGCGTAAATTAGTCAAAGCCAAAGAACTCCTTAAAATACACGAAGAAGGCAGAAATTGCGCCGAAACACTTTTAAACGTTAGAAGAATCGCCCGCACAATTCCGACGAACGCAAGAACACTCTCACTCAAAATATAATAAACGCGTCTCTGAGAGGCGTCTGAAGGCTGCAGATGAAAGGTCCAGGACACGCTGAAAGGTTCTGAAAATGAAAGCAAAGACGCAGTGTCATGGCCGGTTCTGACAAATCATCAGACAAATCATCGTTTATGAAAAGGATTTTTATTGGATGAGTCTGTGGGAGTTGAACCCGGATATGTTGGCTGTGAAACTTTGAGAGGAAAATTCTGAATTAAACCTTGGCATTTGCCTTACAGTTGAGGAAGAGGACGGAAAACCTCAGACGGCGTAGCCGTGTGGCGACGTGCGTCGACCACGCAAGCCTGTTGTCAAGGGTCACCCCAAGATTTCGCTCCGGCATCGGCTCCCCGAGAAACTGCACTGCTCTGGGCTTTCGGTTGCCCAGCGGTGCTCTTCGAGATGCTGATGGCAATCGTCCAATCCTGTAGCCAGCGCCACGGTCTGCCGAGATGGGCTTCCAGAGAGCCGATGGACTGCAGAACGTGATTCGAGGTTTTTGTCGTGATGTGATTTCGAACTGTGGTCTTTTGGGTTGTTGTATTCTTGCAGTTTTATTCCAGAGGGTCTGCGGGACATCCTGCCTCCATCTTCATGATCGAAGTAAGAATTGTGAGTCTGCGTTGAAGTGATGGTTCGGGCCAAGGGACGCAGGAGGCTTGGCCAATCAGACGTATTTGTGGATGGGGGGTTTGTGAGTGGGACGAAGGTGTGTCGTGCTGGCCTATAATAGTCCCAGAAAACTGGGCAACGCAGACGAACACAATTGAAATGAATGCGAGGATTGAAACAGTTGGTCGCGTACGCACAAAGCACGAGTATTGAGGAACGTTAAGAAGGCGAAGATGTCGGTAAAGTGAAGAAGCAGAGTTCAAGAAGAATGACTCGTAGGTGAGATGTCATAGTTTTCGGAGGAACGTGTTACGACAAAACTTTGGAATCTGTCTACGAGTCTGCAAGGTCCACGAGAACGTAGCTATGGATAAAATTAATTAAACGTGTAAGACTATGTAAATGAGTTAAGTTAAAACGAATCACGATGTGGAACGAGGAAGGCAAAGCTCCAGTCGACCTCGCACACGAATGTTTTGTCGCACTCAGCACTGTTGAGTGCTTGCGGTTGTGTGGTTCTGGAGCTCGCTTAATTGTGCTCGCGGGCTGTATTGAGTCCCAGCTCGTGCTCTGAACGGTCCCTCTGGGGCACTGCTCCGTCTGCAATTGAAGAAGCCAACAAACGACTAATGAAAGAAACACGGAAGGGAACAAATGAGAAACAGCACCTGCTTTGTCTTCTTCCCTCGTCCTTGCTCCGTTTTCTTGTTCTGGGTTTGTTTTCCCGCGTGCTTCTGCCCTCGTCCTCCTCCAAGAGTTGAGATTCGGCAGAGGCCACGATTTACGCTTCTCGCTAAAGGGGAGGATCGACTGTTTAATGAGCTGTGAAAACGGGAACCTCGCTGTCCGTGTCTGCTCGGTCGCTACAAAGCAGGAGCACAGTTTCATTTATTTAGATCAGTCCCGTTACGTACTACTGAGAGACGTCGCATCTTCCTGAACATTAAGATAACAAAAACATTTTCTGGTCATAGAAAAGAAACACGTTGTCCGCTACACTGCTTTATGTTGTTTTTTTCCAGTTTTATTTTCTGTTTTGTCCATTGAACTCACAGATGAAGCTCATTCCCTCTGTATTGTCTGAATTGGCAACGGTCACCGGGTTCAAACTCTCCTGCCATTATACTAATAAGAGAACTGTCAAAACGGAAATAACTTGTCACGCTCTGGGCACGCCCGCTTTGTGTTCGGGAGATTTCGAGCTCGTCTGACTGCCCGTTACGTGATTTTCCTCGTTTCTCCAGCCCTTCCTGCTTTTATATATAAAAAAAGTTTCATGTCAGAGGATTCCCGGACACGACAGATCATGTCAGTCCGTCCGTTTGTCAGTTTCATCTCCGCATGCACTGAAATCTCTGTGACTTAAAGCATGGTCGTGCAGCTTCTGCACCAGTCTTACCCGAGAAACTGTGGTTTTCGTCCATGTAGGCCTCATGAAAACTTGTACTTTGCATCAAGTTCTAATAGACATTTACGTCTACTCAGACTTCCTGCTAAGAAACGATGTATTTTTAATATGTACAGCCCTTGTTTCAACATTTTTCCAATGACGAGAGTGTATAGTACACAAGAGATCGTAATTTATTACTATGTGCATTGAAATTCGGCATGCGATTAGCTGTTCGTACCGTCGGTACACTCACCTGCCACGACGCGAACCAAAACGCACTCAGATCACCTACATATTGGACCTCGGACCCTATTGCAGTATTCGCACACCGGGAGCGGTTTCAAAGCCCTGCTTCTGACCTGATCTTTGAAAACAAATTAACTATTGAAATAATCGGATGAAGGCCCATTGGATTTTACAGCTTCTGTGATGTCTCAGCATATAACAGTAGGCTAATTGACAAGTAAACACAATCTTCAAGCCCTAAATAAGGACCACTCTGACCCAAATAGCGTGTTAAACCACACGAAGACCTGACATGAATTGTGGCACGTGTGGACGTTCCCTCGCGCGACGACGACGTCAAGGATTGGATTATGGAGGGGATCAGTTTCGTACTAAACTATGCCTTAGAATTATTACAGCTCGTGGTCTTTAATGCATTATCTTGAGGGCGAATATTAAATCGATTCCTCTCACTCCGCCCCGGGTCCGTGCCATAATGGGAGACATCAGGCAATACTCCTCAGCTGCGTTTCTGTCCGACTAATATAAATATCAAACCTAAAACTTCTTGACGATGGTGAAGAGTCAATTGAATAAAAATTTTCTTGGATATTATCCATCGTGGGACTCCCATCTCCGAAACGTCGTTTTACGTTTTATATTTACTAGACGATGGATAATATCCAAGAAAAATTTTATTCAATCGACTAAAATAAATTGGAAGGTCCAACAAAACTCGATAATTCCTAATTCATTCGAAGGCGAGCATTATGTCTGTAACCACGTGCAGCAGCTGTCGACCCTAGAGGAACATCGCAATCAGCGAGACTGCAGATCGACGCTATTACGTCAGTCCGCTTGCGTTTAGAACTGCGGTTAAAACGTGTGAAATTTGCATTTCTAGCCGTCTCACAGGCAGACTTAAGTTGTCAGCATGGCCGTTGATGGATTTTGGTGAATCGTGCTACTAACCTAACCTGCCATCCACGTCTGCCTGAATTTCAGCTATCGGTAATCCTGAACGTCGACGTCCGACGAGGGGGATGAAAGGTCGGCAGTGTCCTTGGATAAAAGTTTTATTTATTTTCGAGTAAGACTGATCTAAGTCGTATTAATAAAGCCGCGGAATGCAAGCCCGTATTAGAGCGGTTTGGTACGTGTTGTGTGATTCGTGGTTTTATTTAGTTGTTGAAAAAGAAATGCGGAGAAAGAGTGAGGTAACAGGAATGTTGGTAACACTGACAGTGAACTTAAAAGTGATACAACCCGAACCCTTGCAGTCTTAATTCTGAAAATTCTGAAAATAAAAATAAAGTGGCTGGTGTAAGATAGCGGTGGCGAAGACTGCCAACATTGAAACGCAGAATTTTTTAAGGAACGATTGTTTAAGTGAGACATTTTAACTATTATCAAAGCCGATAGCTCTCTCAACACTCTCTTCAAAACCCTAAAGTAAAGATACATTTTAATAAAATGCGCAACACGGATAAAGTCACTGACTATGAAGGCCGAAACACGTGCGTCTTGTTTTATGAGCCAACTAATGTAATTAAATATTGTTGGTGTTTGACATGATTATTTCCACAAAAGCAAAGAAGTTGAAGCCAGGCAGGCTCCAAGTTAATCTCAGAACTTCTGTGTCTCATTCCACCTGCAACTCCTGTGACTTTTAGACTCAATTCGCTTCCTCGCCTCTGAATCAGTGCTCCAAAGTCCCCACCGGAGACTACAGAGCGCCCCCACATTTCCTCAGAGTCTTTCAGTGCGATCTGTAGATCAGCAGTTTGTGAAGAAGATGTTGGAAGTTCAACAGAAGCCGGAGTTTGCTGTACTCTCTGAGAAAGAGAAACTGATTATAAACATTTCTGTGAGCTGCCGAGTCGACTTCTTGAGAAAGATCAAAGTTCACAAACTTTGCTTTATATAAACTGTTGTTTAATTTGAGTTGTAACTTTTGAAACAAGACCACAAAAGAATCTATTAGGCACTTAACCAAAGAACAAATACAGTTTGTCTGTCTGTCTGTCTGTCTGTGAAGAATTGGAAAGGTCCTAGAGGGAGGCATGCCGGTATGACTTTGGAGCGACTGAGGAAAATCACGACACAGGGATTACCTCGTGGTGGGTTGCATAACTTTTCGATCATACTTCATTATAAAAGGCTGCTTCTTCTCGCCGCTCTAAACGCACAGTCGCGCCTAAGAACGAATTACGAAGTTCCGCTACCCAGATCAGTCGCGGAAGATCTCAGGACCGTCTAATTCCTTAGTTTTTGTGGATGCGAATCTTTGGCTTGTTTTAATACCGCGCAGGGGACGTTGTAGAAATCAGCAGCGACTGTTTGCATTTCGCTGTGTGTGACAGAGGTCGTTCCGGACCTAGGGTCGGTGTAAATCACGTGGCTACATCAGACGACCCTCCGGATTGTAAAGTCGGCGAACGCGAATTCATATTCAAGCGAATTACTTCTGCAGAACTTCGTATAAATGCAATGATAATTACAGCATTGCGCAGTCGCAAGTATTCTGCGTGGTAGCTAAAATCGAATCTCGTAATAATAGCCTTCGTGTTCTCGTTTGACAATAAATCTTTATTACTTGTGTTATGAATAATCATTTTACTTTATAGAAGTCCTCCCTTCAGAGATTCAGAACAGCGTCACGTTAGTTTTATACAGCGTATTAACTTGACATTACAACGACGAGTTCAGGTTTATTGCTCCTAAAACATTATGAGAACAGACAGACACTCGTGTTACGGGTTGCGAAGACAGGAAAGTTGAAGTGTGAGCAAACTGGAGAAAATTACACAGCGAAAAGCTTCGCAACCTAGGATCGTTCCAGGGTAGGATGCGATGGGTGGGACATGTAGAGCGCACGAGGTTGCTGAGGTGTGCGTACACAGTTTTAGTCGGAAAATGTTTTTTTTTTATTTAGTGTTCTGTCTGACGACAGGTCCATATGAACAGGATCCTTCCATCCTTTTCTCGGACTGGGACCTGTTCATATACGTTCTTGGCAGATGATCCAGAAGTGGTTTGCCATTGCCTTCTTCTGTGTGTGAATGGAGTAATTGTTGGGATGCCACGGAGGAAAACTCCGTGTTGCCTAGACCACGGCCTTGCCCAGCACAAGTTATAAATTCGGGCACCGCCGGGAATCGAACCCGAGACCCCAGGATTACAAGGCCAGCGTTCTACGGAAAATGTTAAAGGACGATTTAGGCTGCGATTGGACGGCTTTGGCGTCTTGTCTAACGCCGTGTGACGGCGCCCATACGTTCGGTTCAACTTGCATGTCACGTGTTCGAATCAGTTCGGCTCCGTCGTTCAGCCGATGAACGGGAAGACGTAGAGGGGGAGCGGGTGCTCAATGGCGAGCACTGTTCTCGGCGGGTGGTTAGAATTGGCGCGAACACTGGGTCCATGTGTCTGTTTGATGTTAACCAGGAGGGATGTCCAAAATCAAAGTAGTTTAGGGAATTTTAAAGAATGATTAAGACTCTGGAGTTTTGCCTCATCGAGTAACAGGTTGGAACAATGGAGGAAGTTCTTTTAGCAAATAAAAATTATATCTCATCTTGAAGGTGATTCCAGCCGAACCATGGATTATAGTCACAACTTTGAAATATTTATTCCATTGTATCAGAATTCTTAGTCGGAGCCCTACAGAGATTCGAACCGGGTACCTACCATAGGTCTGGAGCGTTACTAGCACCGAATCTGCAGCCGAGGAACAAGAATTCTTTTGAAGAATGACCGCACACACGGACCGATTTTCTCAAAAGTCGGTCATTTGACTTTGTCTCGAGTCCGTCCGTTGTGGCTCACACCCTCGCACGTCTTTTAACGAGACTCTCCGCACCCTTGCCCAACTCACCCTCGTCTTCAGCTGCGTGAGTCAGTAGCAGGCGACATATTTCCTGTCCGTCACTTTGTTTCGGTCATCTTCGCGAACGTGTATAATAAAGCTTTTGTAAGTTTCGTGAAGGAAATTCTTTTTCCACCAATTTACGTCAATAAGATCGGTCGCAAGGTCTTTTCTCCGTGCCGTGAACAAAGCTTGCCTCTCAAGAACGCGGGCCGGCGTCTGTTCTGCACAATTTTGGTATTCAGCGCAGCACAATTTCTTTCAAATTATTTCCTACGTTTCATTAATTAAAATTATGCCCAAAGTAGTGTGAATGGACTGCTCATTACGAACGACATGATTAGGCCTGCGTTTTGCTAAATGAATTACATCATCGAAAGGGTTAATGCTAATTTTAGTCTTCGTTTAATTTGGTTTCAATAGCTCTGAATTATCTGAGAATCACTGCAAACTGATTGACTCAAGCCTCATTAGCCAACCTTAATGATCTCTTCTAACCCCCCCCCCCGTTTCCTACCAACGAGCCACGCAGACAAGAGGAATTACTAACTTAAATCTGGGACGCTTTTCATTTATTTTAATTAACGATCAATTCTGCCTTCATTTACGAATATAATTATGATAATTCTTTCGAATAAGTTTTCCACTTCTTATTGACTGTAGCGTCGCATACGGCATTTTAAATATGAAGAAATGTAGATCTAATTCCACGGTGTAGAGTCCTTCCTGCGAAGCTAGTAGTGTCTCAGCGTGTCGACAAGTTTTCCTTCGTTTACGGTGGTCCATGGTTCATTTCCGTGACCGTAATTGCCCGTCACTGAGGCAGCTGAATACAGTCCAAACCATTACAACATGTTTCTTCAATATATTTTAATATTATTATCGCACGAGGAGACCGGAAGTGGTGAGAACCATCGGCTCTGCTGGTGGCAGGGACGCAAAGTAACCGCGAGCTCGAGCTACGTCACAGTAAGAGAAGGAAAGATGGAAAAGGGTCTGTCTGAGCATGCGCGCCGACCTCTCCACGTGCTCGGAGTTGTTTCGCGTCAGCTGTGCGACGTTGGTTAGAGTTTTTTGGAATTTCATTCCGCCGAAAGAATTTCAGCAACCTCGACCGGAAGACCTCAGTGCAGCCACCAACATCACGCGTCATTACGTCCCAATTACTGCCTTTTGTAATTGCATTAAAATCAGAATGCTGTTGCAGAGTGAAAACACTTAAATTTGAACACCCTGTGTGCAGTCTTGCGGGTACAAAATAACGCGTGGCATGTGACAACAACTGATTTTGTTCTGTTCTGTGGCCTACCTCGTTATAGGCCTATAAACGCAATGCGCGCTGTTCCTAGTTACGTCACTGGTTTATTGATTGTAGTCAGCACTTCGTTTGATTGAAAGCAACGAATATACGATGTGTTTGTTGACTTTCCTTCTCTCTTCATAACAATCGCCTGTATTTGAAATCGCTTGCACACCACTGATTTTGATCAGTATTTTTTCAAATCGTCATATTGAATAAGTAGGATTTGAGGTTCCCGCGGCGGTGGGTCCTGTCTTCTGGGTTCTGGTAGAAGTTTCCCAACGTTTCAGAGGTCCTTGCTGCCTTCATCATCAGGTCGACCGCCCTGATTATGGAGGCAGCAAGGACCTCTGAAACGTCGGGAAACTTCTTCTAGATCGCACGGCGCTGCAGCCCAGAAGACAGCCATCTTGTGATCATATTGAATCTCAGAACATAGCGCATGAGGCTGTCGTCTAGATTCATAATTATCACAGGAATGTTAGGAATATTTTAATCTTTCATTATTTCTTGGTAATTGAATAAAAATTTTCTTGGATATTATCCATCGTCTAGTAAATATAAAACGTAAAACGACGTTTCGGATATGGGACTCTATCTCCGTCTTCAGGTTCCTACACAGTTGGGCCCACTAGAAAGAGCTAATCCCTATCTCCGGACCACGTAAAACGACGTTTCGGAGATGGGACTCTATCTCCGTCTTCAGGTTCCTACTAGATACAGCTAATCCCTATCTCCGGAGATAGGGATTAGCTCTTTCTAGTGGGCCCAACTGAGTAGGAACCTGAAGACGGAGATAGAGTCCCATCTCCGAAACGTCGTTTTACGTTTTATATTTACTAGACGATGGATAATATCCAAGTAAATTTTTATTCAAATGACTCTTCACCATCGTCAAGAAGTTTTAGATTTGATATTTCTTGGTAATATCTTAAAGGTGCTCCAGCGAGCCACACGCCATGGAGGGAGGTGAGGCTCCACGCATTCTTAATGGCAATCCGTTTCCAGGGTTCTCTGTATACAGCAGACGAAAAGTAACTGCGACAATAGAGGACATGGCCTGGAACTTGCAGCTTTGGGGTAGGAACGCGTGTTAGTTGTTGGTGGTGTTCGGTTGGCAACCCTACCGCTGGGCTAGGCTCTTCTCAGAATTGTTAAAGTTTCTGGTTGGCTGGGCGAGGGAATGTAAGCTAGCCGTGTTGTAGGTATATGTAATTACAGTGCCCTGTTTGCGAATAACAAACACATCGACCACACCGATTACTAAGAGGGGTTGGGAGAATTTCAATACGTTACCACAACGAGGTTAGTAAAATGATGCTCTGGAAGGGAGTAAAGGCCCACGGCTGAGGGCAGCGAATGCGAAGTGATAATTAGGAGCCAAGTCGTGATGTGTTCGGGGAGATCTACAACGCGAGTGCTGATACGTGGACGCTAGTAGGAAGAAGACATGAGATTCGTTGTGAAATCAGTACAGGGGCAGATGGATGGCAGTTTGATGAGGACGGGTGTGAAAGTAAGCGACGTTTCGCTGCCACGGAAGAACACGAATTATGCTCACCAAGATTTAGCAGCGACTATCGTAGATGGGAGGATAATCTCAGGCGGGATGTATGGGAGATAGGAGTTGAAGGAGACTGGATTTTGTTGGCCGAGGACAGGGTCCGGTGGAGGGCTTTGGTTAATTCGGTGATGAACCTTCGGGTCCCGTAAGCCATCTGGTTGGTTGGGTCCACTATTTGGGAAGCCTGAGGGGAAGAGACCTCTGGGGAGACCTAGACGTAGATGGGAGGATAATATCAGGCGGGATCTATGGGAGATAGGAGTCGAAGGAGACTGGATTTTGTTGGCCCAGGAGAGGGTCCGGTGGAGGGCTTTGGTTAGTTCGGTGATGAACCTTCGGGTACGGTAAGCCATCTGGTTGGTTGGGTCCACTATTTGGGAAGCCTGAGGGGAAGAGACCTCTGGGGAGACCTAGACGTAGATGGGAGGATAATATCAGGCGGGATCTATGGGAGATAGGAGTCGAAGGAGACTGGATTTTGTTGGCCCAGGACAGGGTCCGGTGGAGGGCTTTGGTTAATTCGGTGATGAACCTTCGGGTTCGGTAAGCCATCTAGTTAGTTAGTTAATTATATACTGATTTTGGAAGATAGCAACAGTAAAGTAAGTGATAAGAGCGAAACATACGCACTTGAAGCTCGCAAGTAAACTTACGCATCAGTATACAAATTCACGGTACTTTGATTTTATTCAATTGCGGGCGTTGTTGTGTTAAACATTGAAACTGATGTAAAAAATAGATAATTCGAAGACTGTGTGAAACGTGTTTCACAACACAAGACTTATGACGTTGACTTCAATAAAACACGTAGATTCGACCACTACCAAGTATCGCATTGTCCACAAGTTTAATCTTAATTGCATTTTTCACATAATAATCCGATGTGGGGGTCTTCAGCGGCGACTGCTGGAAAGCAGCGGCTAACCAGCGGTGGGCTTGCAGTGCACCGCTGCGGCCCTCTTTGGTCTGCAACCTGGCGCTACCAGCGACAAATTTCCGAGCAGAACACAAAATGTCACACGTGGAATACTGCTACACAACACAATCTCTGCGGGAATGTAACCACAGGCCTGTGAAGTGTTTTGTGTTGAGTTATAAAGAATGATTGGGAATCGGGGATTGTAATCATCGCACACAAGATGGTCCAAAAGATGACTGTTTCAACTTCAGGGGAATTACACTGTTGTTGGGTGGGGGGGGGGGGTTACTTATCACGTACTGACATTAGAGACGTGGAATAATGAAACATGAGATGTCGGAGTAATGAATTTTGTCTCACAGAGATACGATTTGGGTGTGAGGTGGATTCAGGTGATTAAGGGAAGGATTAAAGGGCACATCTTAATGAACCTTTAGGACGAGAATGAAAGGGTATTTAGATGCAAAGAAATGTTTTCGGGAATAAAGAACATTCAGCTCGTGAATAAACCATGTTTGTGGCTGCAGAGCTTCTGCGCAACAGGCTTGAGCAGCGACCTAGTAGCCAGGGAGATGTTGACACGAACAGGTTGGGAGAGTCCATTGCACGAGCTGGCTTCTTGTTTGACTGTTGTGCTGCATCGTGTGGTTGTTGCTGGCCTACGTTTCAGATGGTACAGTCTGTGTGACGTAACGGACATAGGAAACAAGTCGTAAGATCGTGAAATAAATAATGAAAAAAGTTATGGAAAAAAGTGAGAGCCGATTACATTCAAGTGACAGTTCAGAATTGTTTATATTTACTTGCTTTTTATAGCGAACATTTAAAATATACGGAAGTTGACCGGAGGGTTTATTTGTGGTTTAGTGTGGGCGAGACACGCAGTCCTCGGAGCTAAGCTAAGAAAATTAGACTGAGAGCCTTTGAGACAAAAATATGGAGGGAAATAACTGGACCTAAGGCAGAGGATATTATGACCAAGGGCAGCCGAGGCTGAAAGTCCAATCGAAGACAGCCCGTGTGAGGGAGCAGCACAAGATAGCGGCTGTCTTCTGGGTTCTGGTAGAAGTTTGCCGACGTTTCAGAGGTCCTTGCTGCCTTCATCATGAACCGTCCTGATGATTGAGGCAGCACGGGCCTCTGAAACGTCGGTAGACTTCTACACGGCGCAAGAATCCAGAAGACAGCCATCTTCCTCCTACTGTGTCTTTTGCTGGAACAGTTGGTCACCCCTGTTTGTGACGGATGGCATCAGCGCCTGGGGCATAAACCCCCTAATTACGGCTGTAACTTCTCATGTGTAAGGGAAAATGAAAGCCAGAGATCAAGAAAGTAAGGGAAATTGTTACGCGTGGGACGTCACGTGAGTCATTCGAGGTCAGCTTAACTTCGGTAGCTGATACACAATCAGAAAATCAGAAACGGGACTGGCGCGGTTAAACGCGCATCAGCGTGACACTGCCGAGATACCACGTTGGTGAGGAGATGCGGGCTGCTGGATAATGATGAGAGGCGTTATGAGCAACGAGCAGGCGCGCTCGGATGCCTGTCTGACTACAGTATTGTGTGTGGGTTGATGTTCCATCGGTAAACAGATTAATACCGAAGCCTAGATTCCCATTACACAAACATTCTTAAGGACGGGTTGTATATTTGCAACATTTATAAGCGTATCCCGTGGGTGTGTCGCATATTCTGAGCACACAAGTTTTTCAACAGTGCATAATGGGGGTTATTTCAGAGCCCAAAGTCAGCGATGTTTTTCTTTTTATGAAATATAAAGGCAAGTGTGAGGAAACGTGACTCAGACTGCAAGTGACCCCCCCCCCCCCCGCCCGTGAGCTCGGTTTCTGCCTCGCGTTGGCGCAAAACAAGAAATAGTTGACAACTCGAATTGTTACTGTCACATCTGACTGTGTTTATTTATTTATTTAGTGTTCTGTCTGCCGACAGGTCCATATGAACAGGATCCTTCCATCCTTTTCTCGGACTGGGACCTGTTCATATACGTTCTTGGCAGATGATCCAGAAGTGGTTTGCCATTGCCTACTTCTGTGTGTGAATGGAGTAATTGTTGGGATGCCACGGAGGAAAACTCCGTGTTGCCTAGACCACGGCCTTGTCCAACACAAGTTATAAATTCGGGCACCGCCGGGAATCGAACCCCCAGCGTTCTAACCGCTAGACCACCGTGGCTATTTGTGTTTATTTACGGTATAAAAATGAACAATTTTACGTGGCATTTTTAACAGAAGAGACGGCTTGATCACCCACACTGACCCGTCGAGATTAAGTGTTAGAGATTCCGATTCAGAGCCGTGGACATATTTTACTAAAATTTCGCATAGGATAATTTTATGTAAATTCAAATGGAAAAAAAATGCAGAACAAGAATCTCATTCGTTTCGAAGTGCACCGCGCTCATGTGATCAGGACGAAAACGGAAGGATCCTCCAACTTCTTCTTTTGCCTGCTGGATGCACGTTAATGCTTTTGGTCCCTAGGGATTTTGTTATGAGGGACAGAGAAGGGATGTTTTGTGCGTCGCATGATGATTACCTCAGCCACGTAGATGTGCGTTGCACGTGCCTGTAGCAGATGTGACAAGAAACCACGCAAAATGCCAACGTGACGCCAGCGCGCTGACGTGTTCATGAGGACGCCTGACGACGCCTACCCTGCGCCGTTCTGGTGACACTTGCAAGCGAGGGCCCAGGTTCGTGGCCTGATGGTGCTGGCGTCCGTTGACAGTCTGTGAAACTGTGGGTGTGGCGGGGATTACAACAAATAATAGGACGTAAGCATGAACCCGGTCCGCTGATTTGGCTTTCGTCATGTAAGATAAAGACGGGCGAAGTTTGATCTGTGCAGTGAACACAATGTGTACACATAAAGATGTTTAATACTCGGAGCCATTACGTAAATGTTTTCTTAACCCGCGTAATTAATTTAATTTGTCTGTTTGAACAAGAGACGTTCACAGGCCAAGTGGAGATGAGTTGCGAGGACAAACTTCGAATCTTCCGAGATATCTCATTAAGCTGATTTCGCTTGCACAAGGCTGGTGGTTTTATGTTCGAATCTTTATCAAGGACGGAACTAATCCGGATCTTTGTTCCGGAGGAGAGTGACTTAAGTATCGCATGTTCTTCCTTAAGAGTTATGACAGAACGAAGACTTGTAAATATCCCACGCCAACAAGATTATCTCAACCTGCAGAGTTACGCGTGTAAGAAAGATGGTATTTTGAAATTCAAACATGGCAGACACAAATTCACTGCCACAGAGCAGTAGTCGCACCAAACTGAGTCGTATCGAACCGTGTTGTAAAACTCAGTAAGACTCAGAATTGAGTCGAGTGCCAGTGTTTTGTTTCCATGAGCCAGGTACTTTTAAAGCGATGAAGACCACTGTGCAGACTGGAACCGAAATTATGTTCGGTGACAACACCAACTCTTCTTATTCTTCTTTGAAATCTATTGGGTGCTGTCAGCGCCAAAGAGGTGAAATATGGCACATATGAATGCCTTCACAAATTGCGAGTCTGTGAACCCCAAAGACTTATAATTGTGTCAGGTACTGCCGAGCAATATCGATCCATCGATGAATATTCGAGGTTGAGAGGAAGCACGTATCCACACACTACAGTCAGTCCCGCATAAAGGAATCCTGGACCAAGCAACGAGGTCCTCGGTTAGGTCATGTGCCGAGATCGGGGCTAATGAATGCAAATTATCCTCTGTTGCTACGTCACTCAAATTATGTCCCATTCTACTCTATCATACTAACCTACAGCTACTTTTATTGTGAGACTGATCTTAAAAGTTTTGAAGAGAAACTCACACTGCGAAAAGTTCCAAAGGGGAACAAAGGGCACGGACGACCTTAAATTCAAAATATTGAAGACAGTTTCACTATTTTCAATATGCGTGGTACAAAAGAAACTTTTCATCGTCCGCTTCTTAGTGTCGCGTTTACAGCTCGGAACGCGACGTATTTTATAATAGCGAAACTTTCAAAGCGGAAAAGCCATCCGTATCGCTGTCATAATTAAAAGAATGTTGAATTAACTTTGTCGCTGGTATATGACTTTGTTAATTACTTCGGCTACAAAGCAGCAGAAATGATGAAAGACAACCGAACAAGAAAGAAGCCGGAAGATATTAACTGCATCGACTTCGAGTCGTTCCTTTGAACAGGTGACGCGACAGGACTCTGCTTGAAAGCAAATAGAGCGGAGTTCTTTCTCTGGAGGGGTTGTCGTCGTCGTCGTTGGCTACGTGCAATGGCCACAACGAAACTCCGACCTTGAGTGGACTCACGCGGACAGCGAGGCTGAGGGATAACCCAGCCCTTCTATGTTTCCCTTCCCCTTGAACTGTGATGCAGCTGATGCTCGGAGTTAGTCTGCGTCCACCGTGCGTACACGAGTCATCCTCGCGGTATTTAACTTTTAAGAATGCGCGAGGAGTTTCGTCATACGGCCCAGGATTCGAAAGCGTATACGTACGTTTTATTACAAGCTCATAAAATATGTTAGCATTTATGATACAGCGCATGCGCACAAGCCAAATCCACTGTCGCGCGCATAAAGGAGCTCCTCTCGTCAGGAGGGCAAAGCCGTTTCACAATCCAATAACACCGGCATCGCAGCGAAGTCATTAAATGTAATATGTTGCATTTATTTTTGCTTTCGAAGTGCCCGTGATTATTTAGGAAGTTTTAATACGCTCCTGAACACCGAACGCAAGAGTAACTAACGAATTGCCTGCCGGCTGATACGCAGTGAATTCATGGGAAAATTACGTAGTTTTGAAAAGCAACTATCAGCGTTCGGCAAACATTAGTGTACGCGTGTACTAACTTCCTTGGTAGTGTCTGTCCGTATTAGTGTACGTAGGAAGGCATTTTCACATGCAGGGCCGAAGAATCGATTTTAATTAAGTAAAACCTCGTAATAAATTTAATGATGTGTTCTGAATGACAGCTCGGAAGCTGTGTAGTGTTGTGGACGCAGTGCGAACGGCCCTAGATTCTTCTTTAACGAAACACGCATGTCGAAGACTCGCGCAGACATTCTCGGATTTCGACCCCTGGACGGGAGGACTGGTATTCGTCACTCAGTTGGTCGTCCGAGAACAAAAACGTTCGAGAAGTTCAAAACTTATCGAAACTCAGTAATACGACACGCCACTGCAATATTTCATTCCGATGAGGCCGGACCAGCATTACTTGAATTATGAAATAATTGGCGTGCGTGATAAGACGTCTCGACGCAACACCATCGGGAGTTAAAGACAAGGAAGAGAGAGAGAGTGATTTGATTGAGATTGACGCCGGAAATGATGTCAGAAGATCGTGAGCAGTGAGCGTGGAGATGCTCGTCCTTTCCCGTTGCTCCGTCCGGTTCGATGCCCGCCAACAGCCCCAGACTCTTGGCTCGACTTAACCCACCCACCCTCTGTAAAAGTGACCGGCGGCCGAGTTACGTTACGACGTAAATATTAACGGCGCACGCGTCATCTTCCGCGGAGGGACGACCGGTTTTAAACAGTTGGCGAAAGTGAGACGTAAATGAATGGAAAACAAGGCCCGTTACATCATCTTCAAGAGGTTCTTCTAAATTCTTGGCCATGACGCGCTCAACGAAATATTATTTCCCTCCTCAGAGCTGTCACTCTTTCTACCTGCTTCTACTCGAACCTTGTTGACTTTCTACACAATGTTTCTTCTCTCTTTTTCTCTATTCATTCTGCTGAATTTTTAACTTTCCAAGAGTGTCAATCAAGATAATCCACTTCTCTCTCTTTGCCTCTGATTCTCCGGTTGGATTTCATCGTTTCAGGAGGTAACTTTACAGCCAATAATCCAGTTAGTGTTGATGACGAAAAAGACCATCAGTTTGAGTGCGTTCCTCAGCGAAGAATGTCGCCATTTATAGTTTTCTATTAATGTTCCTTATGATTTCACGACCACTGACATAGGCTGATAAAAATTAATCACCTCCGAAGATATTCTCGTAAAAAATATATTTCTGTGACCTTCAGACCCTTGTTAAAGTTTCCTTTGCTGAAATCTTTCGAAACGTCATGCACTGTTACAGCTGCGTGCTGCTAAGTTCTTTAGGATGTCCAGGTAACCAAGAGCTGCCTGCCGAATTTTAATAAGTAATATATGGCTCAGGTACAAAGCTGTAACGTGGCTGAAGTTTTTAGGAAATGTGGGGGTACAGTGAGCGTAAAAGTGGCATACAACTCTGGAAATAAAGTGTGTGGCTTGGAGCAGGGGGTGAGGGCGTAGCTTTCCACAATTCGCAAACGAAGTAAGATGTTTCAAAAGTATTGAACACGAAGTTCTTAGTTTTAACGTCTGGAGGGACTGACAGCACCATCTGGATTTGACGCCTGTGGCAGACATCGCTCGTGTTTTGGGGCAATGTGAACTGAAGACTTTCCTGTTCTTGCATCTTATGAATTATACTCATAGAAAATCGAACCCTGTTAACACATGTTTTAAGTTTCGGAAGAATGCGGATGTATTTTGCTGATTAAAAGTAGCACCAGGCCGAGACTCTTGGCCCCTCGTTTTCAGAAATCCCGCTGCTAAATCTTTAATCCAACTCTCAGGCCTGCTCAATGAATTTTCTTTCGTTAACTTTCGGCAAATGTAATTGGCAACTACCTTAAGAAATCCACAGTGCAGTCGAGGTGCTTGGTTCGTGGTCTTATTATTCCTCGATGTCGTCTTCGTGTAGATGAGCGGGGCGACCGGAATTATCGTTTTGTGGGAGCTGTTTATTTGCAGGGCAATGTGTCCAAACGGAACTATTTTGCGAAAAGCCAGAACTGTTAAATATTTCCTCGCTTTTATTTTATTGACGAAATGATAAGTTGTTACTTTTCCTAGAGCGTACTAGTTTCTCTTGGACAGTTTCTACATAGCAAAATAACTACTGAAATATTTATTTCCATTTGTTTTTGTGCGAGCTTCCAGGTGGTCTAATGTAAAGCTCGCCAACTTTTCCGAACGTGAATAAAATTTGAAAGAAAATTCCCTCGGTCTAACGAGAATGTTTTATCTGAGGCTGAGTTAAACTGACTGCAGTGACCAGCAAGCCTGTTAGGCCTATAACTGACTTCTGCAGTCGAATTTATTTCTGTTTAAATGCGCACATGGCCGCGCCAGTTGGAGAATTTATTATTAACTCTTAAGGAGGCTTTAGAAAATTGTGCAGTGAAGAAGACCTTCGTGATTTGTGGTCTACTCTTTGCCAAATAGTATTAGGATGACGGAATAAGACAGCTTTATATCGACAGGTCACGTAGCACGCGTGGGAAAATATGATAAATAACTGGGTCACAACATTTAATATTATGCCCGGGAATTTTGAGAGGAAAGGTCATTTGGAAAATCTAAATGTTAATTGAACGATGATACATTAAAGGGTAATAATATTAAAATAGGTTTTACGGAAATGGGATGAGGGATCGGGATAGGAGTCAGTGGTGGATTCTTGTGAAGGCGGTAATTGACTTCCGTTCGTTGAACAGGAGGAGCTCGTCATCCTCCCACCAGCTGAGCGGCCGTTAGCGCTCCGCGGTGGTATTCTGTTCAGTTGGTTGTTTGTTTAACTGACGTTGTGATTAATAGTCGCGAAATGCGCCAAACGCTTCGAATAGAAACTTGCAAATTTACAAACACAGAAACTGTCTGCGGGCGTTTTGAAAGGCCCTGTGCTGAATTTAAAGTCGACTTAATATGCTTTAAACAGCTCTAAGTGAAGCAGGCGTGAGGTTTGTAATCATCGTATTTATAGAATTTAATTTGCTTGTCGTAGATAATGTTTCTTATCCTTCTTTATAAACCATCATCGAGCGCTGTGCATCTGCATCTGGTGAGCAGAAGGCGAAAATGCGGATGACCGAAAATTGCTGCCGAGTGGTTAGCACTCCTTCGTATTAGTCAGGTCCCGGGTTCAAATCTGGACGGGAAGAGCGGTTATCCTGACTCGGGGCATTTATAATTTCTCACATTCCCTGCAGGTCAATGCCGGGACAGTATTTAAAACTGAGCGAACGCTACCTTCCATATCCGTTCCAATTCATTATCCACTAATCACTCTTTCATTCTACGCTATATATAGTCGGAACTACCGACAACGTCGTTAAATATAAACCACTGATTGTAATGTAAAGAGTGGGACAGCGTTCATTCATTATTTTGATTTGCGTAGTACTCTGACGAAACTGAATGTCCTACAGCGTCGAGCCGTACAGAGGCTTTTAAAAACAGCGAAGCGATGAATGTTCAGATTGCATTTTAACATTGGGAGAGACGAAGAGGTTCCTCATCACAACGCCGTCAAGAACTGAGTGGAGACAGCTTCTGCAAGAATCAGAATAAAACCCTGGAGGCTGTTTCAGGTCTGTGCGGACTTCGGATGGCACTGGAAGGTCGAAGGGCCGCCGTCAGCACTCAAGACATTCAGCTGCCCTCGACGTGTCGACAGTTTCTGTTTTCCGCCCCTTCGAAATTCAGATAGTTCCAGCTGTGCCAGTTTGTTGCCTTAGTGAATGAAAGTGCAGATGTTGTTCGTTGATTTATATTCTCAGATGAAGCTGATTTTGAATTGTCTTATTGGACTGAAGTTATGAAGTGCGTTTGGAACAGATTCATACTCAGAGAGTAACAGTCCGCCAGATTTATAATCTCAAACAGAGAATCTGTGAAGAAATTACTGCCCCGAGTGCACGATTCTTGATGGACGACGTCTTAAGCAGTGACTTTGTTTTAATGCTCCTGAATAATGGCAAACAATTATCTTTCGATTCACGTCACTTTGAATAAATCTGAATGGACTGTCTTTAAAAGTGATGAATGAACGCTGTCCCGTTCTGTGTGACTGGAACACAGTTCCATTACAGCGTGCAAGTTTGTAGGGCGGATTTTGAACTCGTTGTCCGCTTCCCTTTCAGATGACTGTCACTTCAATTGTGTGTGAGAAACGACTTATTTATTCTCTGGCCCTAATAAATCACTCGCTATCTTGTTTGCAACCACAAGGCTACACACAGTATTGAGATTCTTCTCTCTGGCTTGCCTCCCTCTTACGACAATGCACGGCGGCAAATTTAGAAGTTTGATTTGACTACACCACACGAACAAAGGATGTTTGTTCTAACAAGAACTCTGTCAGCGCGGTCACATTGCCCGCTGACTGTTTTACTTT
The DNA here is from genome assembly GCF_977971745.1 of Zootermopsis nevadensis. Lineage (NCBI taxonomy): Eukaryota > Metazoa > Arthropoda > Insecta > Blattodea > Termopsidae > Zootermopsis > Zootermopsis nevadensis. Next base: position 11,058,345 of record NW_028259151.1, on the reverse strand, counting down.
CGTGATTCATGACTTCTTTGCACATAAATATGTGTCTGTCTGCCGACGTCTTCAAACGAAATGGACATTTGCAAATCTGCACGACTTCTCTTTCTGAACAGAACTGAACAACAACTTCCGCGGTAAATTCAGCGCTCTACTGAGCATGAGCAGCGTAATCAACCTTTTATTTCCACTCAAAACGACACGAGTCCTGGATGGATATAATTTTACTGCTCGGTTCTCGTTTAGCTTTTGGCCATGAAGAAACCTACGAAACAAACAGCTACTTAAATGCGTCATCCGGCGATGAGCAGAAACTTACGTCCACTTGAGTTATGCAGAATTCCTTCAGTGTTATGTGGGCAATTGTAAAAGTAACCTACGTCCAAACACAACAGCACCAGCTTGTAACTCAAAATGCACAAGACATTCTTGAAGAATGAGTTATGCAAATTGGACACTCGCCACTTCTACTGGGGGCGGACTTCTGTGGTTATGCAGACGACCTATGCAATTAGATAGTTTTTGAATTTGACACATGGGAATTTACTTAAATGTGTCCGCTGTTACAAATCGGAAACTAATATGAAATTGCATCACTTGAGGCTCGCGCGAGTTCGAAACGTAACTCGTGATTTGCTCATCAGAGAAAACACGTGCAAGAGAATTGTCAGGGAACAACGGAATCCAAATTTTATGACGTCCGATTCTTTTCGTGAGAGATGTAAAATGACCCTTGAGCGTAAAAAGAATTTTTACGCGAAGCTTCAAAGATCATGGGAAACGTTACTGGTTACTGGTACTTTCATGTCCCTCGCAGAGAAGTTCTTTGCGCGCATGCGCGAACGTATGACGATGAGATCGCGTCTCGTCACAGTTCACAGATGAGAAATATTTGCTATTTTAAGGTAACAGAAAGGTTCGCTGTGGTCTTACTAGGCCGGATTCCTTTGACAAAGCTCACTCTCAAGAGGAAAGCTTTTTCATGATGCTTCTCCAGCCTGCCAAATGATTATTCGTCCGTTCGTTCGTCTCTCACTTTTTTCCCCTCCGACGCGCTGTCAGTTTGCCCGAGGCCCGAGCTTCCTTCGGGGTCGTCAGATTTATCGGCTTTTCGTTTGAGGGAGCGAGGCTTACACTTGGGATAGACTATTTTTTATCGGTCTGAAGAGAAAGTTTTCTTTCCCAAGCGAGTTGCCACTTTTTGTGTGGAAGCGACTTCCTTATTCCTGCCACATCTGATTTGAAAGTTATTCTGTACGTTATCGACGTTTGGGTGTCGTAGTTGACGCTCTTGCTTGAAGTATCGGTCCGAAGACAGACTGTCGTCGTCAGCGTTTCTTGCAAATTTCACGAACTCTTGCAAGTAAATGTTGGGATAATACATTAAAACAGGCCACGGCCGCTTCTACCCCACGTTCTCTGCTGTAATATTGACATTCGACGGAGACTCGTTAAATAAACGTCCAGGAATTTGGATCTAAAACTTCTTGACGATGGTGAAGAGTCAATTGAATAAAAATTTTCTTGGATATTATCCATCGTCTAGTAAATATAAAACGTAAAAAACGACGTTTCGGAGATGGGAGATAGGGGTTAGCTCTATCTAGTGGGCCCAACTGTGTAGGAACCTGAAGACGGAGATAGAGTCCCATCTCCGAAACGTCGTTTTACGTTTTATATTTACTAGACGATGGATAATATACAAGAACATTTTTATTCAATTGAGTCCAGGAATTGTTTCATCGGCGATTCGAATTTGGTTTCGTGACAAGGTTTGCCTCCGTAATGCAAGGTCCACACCACAAAACGGGCAATTAGTCACGTGAAACTTATCTTCTAGAGTATCCTGAGGCGGAAGGAAGACCGTGGATTACCGAAACAAAAGCTAAGTCTGTGTCTTCCTCGAAGACCTGTTTCCATACAGACTTTCAGGACACTGTTTTTAATGGTGGCAGTTTCTTCCACCTCACATGTTTGTTGGTTGTACTGGTTGTAGGAAAGTGAAATGTATGGGTTTGTGGTAGCCTTCAGTTGCATAACGTCCACACCAAATTTTATCAAAATCCGTCCAGTGGTTCTCGAACTGAAACATGCCTTCATACAGACAGACAGACGCGGCCAGCAATGTAGGTGGTGCTTAAGTTTCGGACGCATGGTGCAAACAGCACGTAGTAACTTCTGATGTCCGCCGCGCCTCGTCGATGACTTCGCACCTCCCGTGTCCGAGTCAGCATTGTCGCTTCTGGTACAGCCTCTGAGGAATAAAGTAAAACGAATTATATTCTAAGATGACTTTCTTCCGGGTTTCAGCGCTGTTGTAGTCTTTTAGAAGTTTAGAAACTTCTACCGGACTGCGCGGCTGTACAACCCACCAGACAGCCATCTTCGTGATAAACTCAAACCCTACTTGTAGCAGAATTGCCCTGAGTGCGGCTTCAGTTTCATTTCCCTCGCGTCTACGTTTGCTTTTAAGGTCGAAACTTTATGTCAGTTCTGCAGTCCACGTGTCTGACACGCGGCGCCTAAGTAACATTTGCTGACATCGCTCGCTTAACCGCTGCGAACAGAGTCCCTCGGGAGGAGCTTTGACGCTGGACGTACTGGACTGACGAGGGTAAGTTGGAGTGATCGCGAACCTATGCGTGACAACGGTTTCAGTAGAGAACGATTTTTTTTTTAAAAAATGAAATTACAATTGAAAGCGTGGTCTTAGCTGAAATTATACTATTACAATTTATCAACTGTTCTTGTCATTGTGAATTGTATGCGTTGAAATGTTCTCGGATTAAATTGTTAAAACACTTTGAAGTCGTAGAGTTTTTGCTGTCATGGCAGTCGCACTGAATTTATCGTCAGTTGCTGTGCGTGTGTGTGTGTTCATTGCTCGGTTCTGATGTGAGTGAACAGCGTATAAAATTCCAAGTGACTGTTACTCCCGACTTTAGTCACAGTTACCGTTGTGTACAGATTCGTACAATGTAACGCAGACCATGAAACTTCCTGGATTCGTTTGCTGGTGGACACAGGATCGAACCCTAGCGGGGTCTTGCTTTCTTATGATGCTTGCAGGTCGTAAGGTTTAAGGTTCTCATGATAGTGTAAATATGTGTGTTTCTAGGGAAAGGGGGGGGGGGGCTGGAAATCCTAAAGAAAAATAATATTTTTTTTATATTTTCCCGCATTCGTGGCATTGGTTCAGGGATTAATTTAATTCTGTTTTAGCCTGGTGTAGGAGACAGAATCAGATGTTAATCAGAAATTAGCAGCACTTAACCATTGCCCACCTGTGTGGAGTAAAGGCACGCAGACATTTGTGTCTGAAATACGTCACAACTGAAGAAATAGGCACAGGTTGGAAGTATTTTGTGAGAGACGGTGTACCCGAATCATGTAATGGATGCTCTAATACCCTCTAGAGAAATATTCTTACTTACCAGTTAAGGTGCAGGAAACAGTCGCAGCTTGTCCCTAAAAGTTGGGCAGGGATCAGGAAGCCGATGTTCTACCGACGATACTTGGAGCGGTATTAGGGTGCTGCCAGACAGACATACGAGCGATCGAGCGCGCAATAAAAGAAGGTGAAACACCCGCTTTTATTACGTAAGTGTTCGCGGGGGACGAGCGATGTCACTGTATCCGAGGTCGTGGCGTCGACTCTTGGCATTCGTCGCAGGAGCAGATGCAGAGACTCAAGGCGGACTGCTGTCAGTGAATCACGACGGCAATGGCAAAGAATGACATCGGAGATTCTATTTACGATGTTCAATGAAGACGTTGCCAATATAAATTATAAAATTCCCCGCAAAAACTTTCTTCAACAGAAAAACAGTACTTTGCATACAGCGAAGCGTCCTTGAAGTCAGTTTGAAGCTTTTTTATAACTTCCCAGGCTGTCTGATCGTACCCTTAGGCTAAACTCAGAGTAAATTAAGATTAAACTGAGTAATTACACAGTTAGTGTGCTCATGTTAGCTGATGATGTAGTAATATCTCAATGTTTGATCCGAAGCTTTCACGGCGACTGAATATAACAAATTCTCCTCGTCCTCAGGCTAGCCTGAGGACGAGGACGAAGATAGTTCTCGAAACGTTGGTGATTTCTTCATTAAGCCATCTCACACGGCCGGTAGCCCGAGAAGAATTTGTTATAATATCACAACAATTTCAAATAATTGGCAGAAAATTATGTTTGAGTTGTATAAATTACGTGTCACCCTTTATTCGAACATTTCTGCGTAAAAACAGTGGCTTTGTAGCAAAATGTCCAGTGGGATAAACATAAATAAATATAGGAAGAACAATTTCAGAACGTATCAGATTGTAATTGACTGGGTTGCGCTGGTACCTACAGTGAGAAGATTGGACATTCCAATGCTGGAGCGAGAAGAAGACCTATAAAGTTAATAAACTGCGAGCAATATGCAGATTGATTTGAAAACTTCTGAAGAAAAGCAATAAGGAAAGTAGCTTTAAAATTGTACGAGTCTGCGGCAGTTTCAGTGCATTTATACGGCAAGAAACCGCGGGCCGTGGGAATAAAAGGGATTTGAATACGTAGAGACAGTGCCCGAGAGGCGCGGGTATCTGCACTGGACCAATGGAAACAATTTAAATGCAGATGGAAAAACAAAATGGGGTAGAAGGTAGAGCGGAGAACATTCTGGAAAGAACGCGTGAGAGCAACGGATGATTACAAACTTCGAAACACAGCCACTTTGGAAGTTGAGTTACAGGACGACCCGGAACAGGATGGACGGCTTCGTAAGCGATGTGAGGGTTAAATTTGCCTTATTCGTGCGCTGTAGCAGTAGAGAAAGGCAGACAGACAGAACATTACGTCTTTGAAGAAATCAAAATATCACATGTACTACACTGATTATGGCCGTAACATTCGCCTCTACCCTTAGAGTCGTGCTTCTGAAATGCTTACAGTCGATGGACGAACAAACTTCTGAGGTCGGACCGACACTAGCGCGACTTGCGATTGGGACGAACAAGGATGTGTGGAAAATAAATTTTGTATGGCGATTGGATGAAAGAAAGAAGATATTTTAACTTGCCCAGGATTCGATCCTGTTACAAATGTATCGTGAATTGGGACAGATTCGTATTGATTTACAATACTTAAAGGAGACTTTGAGACCACGTGATTTGTGTAGTTTAAAAGTGGAGTTGCGTAATCTGAAAAAGAATGTAATATTCATGAATATTATTTTCCGTCCATGTGAATTTGTACCGTACTTACTTTCCTGGATTTTATCTGGGAAGGGACACAACTGAGTTTGGCCGTCGGAGAAAAAAGGATAAAACAGCGGAGAATAACACTAACGTGTGGAGAGAAAAATGTGTAGGCCCTTCGTCCACTTACGAGGAGGTTAAGTGGTGTCAGCCCCGTTACACGCGCGGCTGACTGTCATCCGGCATGACGTTTCCCCTCTGCAGCCGAGTCTCTTGCTGTCAGTGGCAATATCAGTCCGTACGCCGAACGTCCGCGTCTCCTGTCCTAGTTTCCCGTTTTCTTCCAATTTCTCTTGAATCTTACTACATTTTTATGGAGTTCTACTCTGTCACTCTTGTACCAGCTTTAATTATACCACGTGACCTAATGCCATTACTTAATGTCTTCGATTTTAACGTTGCCTACATAAAGCGTTAATGTTTGCATTGTGAATAAACACGTTTTGTCTCGCAAGTTATTGTTAGATTTATAGGCGCCGTTATTTGTTAATCCCAGGGAAACGCAATGATTTTTCTCTCGATCCGCGGATCAGGAGACGTAAGAAACCGTTTCTCTGCGCAGAATTATTTATGCCCTCAGTTTCGTCGTCCTTCGACTGCATCAAACCGTCCAACTGAATGCGAGTGAGACTCTTATATCAGGAGGACAGCTTGGTATTCGGACCACGGTTCGTCTTTTGCTCTTTTCTAACTTTGCTAATTGAGGTTTGGCTCCAGAGCGCACAGTGAACTAAGTGTCTTCAATAGAATGTGCGAAGAACGGGCGTTTAAGCTGCAACATTTGAGCTCACTTCACGCAATGCAGCGTCCACGTGGAGGAACTTGTGAGAACCTGCGACCTGCGCCGTCTGACGGACTGGTCTGATGGGCATTGTCATTGACAGCTCTTCCTTCTTGCCTTTCCCTTTCGGCGCTCAGTTGTGATTTTCTGGTCTTCGGAAAAATTGTGTCCGCCGCTGGTAAGTAAATCTTCCCGGGTCGCGCTGCTTCGGACATTGTGGTAATGCTGGCAGGACTGGGGCAAATTTGCATTGGGCATGCGCCAGATTTGTTAGGGTTACACAAGATCCTTCGGGACCCTTAGCTGCCAACTATCTCCTACCTTGCTTTGTGTTACATTAATTCATACATTTACTGTTCTTTTTCAACTGATGTCTTAATTTAATATTATGTTTCGTGTTTTTGGATGAAATAGCCGCTTCAGGTGGCTGAATACTATTCCTAGCGATTTACGTCTTAATACGTACTTTTATAAATATTTCGGTAGTTAATGATCGTTTTGGGAAATAATATTTCTTACTTGCGGGCAACATTATTAATTTAGAAGAAAATAAAAAATACCAGAGTTGGTATTCATGGCCGTTATCCGCGGGCCAGAATCCATAAATAGAAAAAAAAATATTACAGAAGATAAACACGGCCATGGATGCTGTGTCTCATTTAATTTCTTATAATTTTAAGAGATGGTTTTTCATTTTGTAGTTTGAATTGCTCTGCGTCTCTTGTCTTGGTAGGAAATTCCGCTGTCGATTGGGCCCAGCGGAGTAACTGTTTTCCTGATGACGGAAATAGTTTTGTCTCCGAAACGTCGTATTTTTAAAAAAAAAATTCAAGATGATGGTTAATGTCCACGACGTTAATTATTTTAACAATCGCAAAGCTTGAAATTTAGAAGGAATGTCTTGTTTGACGATCTGTTGAAGAGTCTGTGCAGATGTGCGTTCGTGAATCATTTAAAGTGATTTTTAACGACGCAACTGGGTTGAAATGGTCTTCTGCTTAGTGTTGTTACAGACAGGTTCACATAAATCCGTTGTTCAAAGATGACACATGAGAGGACTCGAAAGCGGAAACCGCTCACGAGGGACAAGGAACGAGCGGTTAACGTAAAATTGAGCTACCACACTTCAAACCATCTCAGTGTTGTGTTACGAGCTTGCGGCTGGTGGATGAATGCGAGAGGTGCTTAAGAGACTTGCGGAAAATCTCGCAGGTCTGAAGATCAGCTGACATTGAAAGTGGTACGAACATGTTACAGGATTTCAGAGAGTCTGTAACGCGGCACCCTCACGAGACTGGAATCTGCAAGAGCTGTGCCCACTGCGGTCTGCACAGTGAAAATAAATACTTTTCAATTTTATCATTACAGTGTTACGACAGGGTTAGACTGTCTCTGTCAGTGTCCGCCCCTCAGTGTCAACGTGAGTGGAATTACATTGGCAGAGGAAGACCGAAGGACTCGGACAGGAACCTGTCAAGGTGGCACTAGTCCACCGAGGTCCTTGAGACTGCTTGCAGAATGATGTTGGAGGTCGCTGGACCAGATTCGGTGGAGGAGACTGTTAGTATTGTGGAAACGTATTTACGCTTTTACAATTGTATGCGACATTTCAATAGCGGTTGTTGCGAATCTAGATTAAATAAACTCTAAATTTTTCACGATTTTTATTATCTAGCATGTTTATAAAATCTTCCATTCTTCTTCGAACACGTGGGATAGAACACAGTGGGAACCATTGTTCGTGGAGTTTTTGTATTACCGTTCGGAAATCTGGTTGTTTTCACAGCGAACGCTTGGTACCTCGTTTCAAATCACGTGGTACACAGAGCTGAATGCTGTACGAAACAAAGTACAGTCTTGTTGTACCTCTGGTGCGTAGTCAGCCAGAACAGTGGGGCCAACTCTGTGCCATAGTTACCACCTCCGCGCCTCACCTCGACTTTATATATATGTTTTAAGTTGCTGAAGAAGGGAGACAAACCATTTATATCTGTGTTTTCCGTTTTGTTCGTCGTGATGATGGAGACAGTAAGGACCTCTGAAACGTCAGTAAACTTCTACCAGACTATAGGGGCTACAACCCAGAAGACAGCCGTGAGCACCTGAGATCCTTCTCGGACTCGACAAAACATTTGTAATCTAATCCTTTATTTATTTCAATTCTCACAAACGTAATAATTTCTCATTTGCGGAGAACACAGTCCTGGTTTCAGAGACTCTTGATACTCGAAGTGGTGCCTGGAGATCGAGTTACATCTGACATCCATTAGCGAGATGTAATGGACTCTGTATGATAAGGAATTAACGACTGTGTGTTGCAAATGGGGCGAAAGATTATCGGAAATAATAAAATCCAAATTCGTAGTCAACGCAAGGCTAGGAGGCATTGCCAGCTCTCATGGTCCAATTTCCTATCTGCGCTGTTTTGAGGACGCTTGCAGGGAAGTGTTTTGGAAACAAAGGCACATGGAAATAATTGAAATCAAGGATGCGAATAATTGACGATAAAACCACATAACGAGGAGCTTAATATTTTGCTCTGTTTCACTCTGTGGTTAGGGTAAGTGGAACAAAGACGGTGGCAAATGGAGGACATGTGGAACGCATGAGGGAAATATGACATGCTTGCAGAATTTTTGAAGGGATATCACGAGTAAGGAGGAAACCACTTTGGAGACCGAGGTGTGAAACGAAGAAGCATGCTTGTTAAAGTTCGAGCTTTCTAAGCACACCGTCTGTCCTAACTCCGTCATCTTCTCAAGTTCCTGCAGGAAACCCTGGGATTGTAACTGAACGTCTCGTTCCTACTGCTGGTCAGTTCGTCGGCTGCAATGATTCTGCCTTTCCACGTCCGCGTGGAAGCTTGATAGTTGCTCAGCTGGCCAGATGCATCCGTAAGGTCCATCACAGTGCTCACTTCATGACCAATCATGACTCAGTTTGAACCAGTGTATCGAATTAAACCTATTTCCTGTTATTCATTCTATTATCGTCCACCCAAGTTGTCTGTCTGTCTGTCTGTTTGTGGTTTGCCGGTTAAACGGTAATCGTCCATGCGTTCTACATGTCCCACCCATTCCTGCTGATTTAATCCCAGTATCAAGAGTGGGCGGAGAAGCTCGTCTTCTTGTGTTCCTGTCTCAGATGGAGATCTCAGCTTTCACTCCTATAAAAAGCAACAGATAAAATCTCATGAACTGTGCGACTTCATGCGTCGTTAAGTAATCCGATCATCCCGCGTCTTCTTTCAACGCCACGTAACGAGCGCCCTCAACCCAGCGTCCAGACAGGAAGCAAAACGGACTTGTTCTTTGCATGCGCAATGCTTGTTGCTGTCCGCCCCTGGCTCGCCGTCTGATAAAACAAAGGATCACCCCGCAGGCGACTCAATTTGCTTCGCCCTTCGACATTTTCGTTCCCTCAACTGCCTTTTCTGTTCCTGCCATCGGATGTTATTCATAAAAGCCGAAATACTCGGCGCGGTTGATGACAGCCTGTTTCAAAACGAAAACTTCCTGTAAACGAACAATCATTAACGAATCCGATGCTGTCTCATGTCTGGTGTTTCAGTAAAACGCTTTCCAGCAGGTGTGTAGCTGACATCGTAACAGACAGACTAAGACGCAGGCGACTTTTTGGGTGTTCAGATCCGTAAAATAAGGACGTCAAATGACAGCTCGAAGTCAGAAGATGCCAGAAGGATTAGCTCCTGAGCGCTGAAGAAGAAATGCATTCACTGCACCATCAGTCAACTTTGTCCCAGGAAAGCGCTCGAAAGCCTCGCAAAAGACGTGTCAGCTGAGAAATTTGAATGCACAGAATTTGTTGATTAATTGTTTGTTAGTGTATCTAAGGTTTTGAATTTCTTCTTCTATAAAACACCGAGACTATGGTTGATTGGATTAAGTGCCTGATGGATCTATGTTGTACTTTTGCAGCCGTGAATCTTAAGAGACAATCACATGAACCAAATCCCGGGACTGTGGGAGGGAGACTGGACTTTATTCCATGCCAAGTGACAATTCACATACGTTGTGACTGAGCAGTTAGGCTTCATCTAAGAAATTATGCTTGAAACAAACTGAAAACTTTTAGGGCGTGGCTAATAGATTCAAAGTTTCCTCTGGAGTACTGTCGCAGCGCTTCGGAGGAACCTGCTGCCTCCGAATTTAGAGTATAACTGGAGATGAAAGTAACAGGTTCCTTCAAAACTGTGGTAATCGCCTACAGGAACACGTAGTTGCTTCATGCGGGGAAGAAACACAACTCATAGGTCCACCGCCTTGAAATCCAGGAATCTCAGACGCTCTTAATATTGTGTGCGTGTTTTAAAGAGCATAGCTAATGGTGTCGCATTACTACAGAATCACGTAAAAAGTGTCGCTTCCAAATCACAAGTTCAATCGCTTGTATATTATCAATTATAGGAAATTTAAAAACACGAGTTTGGGTTGACTTCCAGTAACATTTAGTGAATATCTGCTTAGCGTTTTTCCTGTTGAAGCTCGCGGACAAACGTTTTAATTTCCAACAACGTCACTTTCGTGCTCGTCGTCCAAATAACTCTTGATGATGAAGGAATGGAAAACAGGAAAACGTGAACCGGGGAACAGTAACACAAGTGATAAGAACATCGAAGAAGTCCGTATCGTTTTCACGCAAAACTAATTTCTATTAAAAATGCATCGCCTCCCGCTACCCAGGCGACTGGAGATCAGCTCAAGGATGAAGATGAAAGCGCTGGTACTGATCCCCATTAAGAGCAAGTAGAATGCCGGTTGCATGTGATTCATGGTGAAGCTGTAGTAATTGTTAAGGGGGCTGTAGATACCGAGCGCCCCTGCTCGTAGTTTTGCGTTGTCGAAGAGCGTCTTCTTCCATTGCATGAAGATGCCAGCCTCCACGACTCGCTGAATAATGTCGTTGATTCTGTCCAACAGCGGATGTCCCACATGCATCATCATGACGTGATTTCCGTGCATTACGACGCCATCGTCGATGGGGCAAAGCAAGGGTTTCGAGTTCTCGTCCATTAACCTCGAACTCGCATATTGTTCATCTGTTGATAACTCGTCCAGTATCAGAGAAATGTTCTTAAACGTGAAGGCCCATTTTAGACAAATGGCGTGCACGGGACACGACATTCTGTTTCGTAATATTGTCGAAGCATGTGCGTCACCGCTTTGACGGTACACGTCGTCCAGGACGGGGTGATATCCGTACTTTATTTCGGACGCCAGCATCTGGTCCATGTCCTCGACTGGAGACTTATAGCCCGACTCGGTGAGGAATGTTGTTAGAACTGACTGGAAGATGGCGTTGACTGCGAGACTGAATAATAGCCAGGCCACGAACACGACGCGCACCGCATCTCTGCGGGGCAATGCAGGAGCCGTTACTCCCAGGATGACAGCCCAAGCGCACGTCAGACTATCTGTCACAGTCCAGTACGCTCGAGGCTTCGAACGAGCACCTCCACATCTGGAAACCAGGGTAACTGTGGTGGATATGACTGCCAGGGTTGTTACCAAACACAACCACAGCTGCGGGGAGAAAATCCGGAAGATGCTGCTCCATCTGGGATGCTTAAAGGCGCACGGCACGTACCAGAGCATCCGACGCGACAAGTAGCTGATCGTGGTGTCTACGTACTCCTCCCATCCCCATCGGGCTCTGGACTCGACGCCTCCAAGCACTATGTCAGCTTCGCCGAACACCAAAGCCTGCACAACGTCGAGAAGCTTGTTTTGAGATTCAAATGAATTTGGGGCGGGCAAGTACCTCGCCGTCATGTTCAGAGAGTTTGCGACTATTGTCAGCAAGCTGATCTCCCAACCCCTCTCAATGACCGGTGTGTATGAACCTGAATAATTAGTGGCAGGCTTTTTATATTCCACCATGTTATGAAAGTTTCTCGCGACAACTGTCAGAGGACAACCGTTGAATCGTTTGCCGATTTTCCGTGGGAAAAGGTTTGAGTTCTGCACTAAGTATCCCTTTCCGTCCATGACCCAATTGCCGAGTAGAACCGCATTTTCAACCTGAGTGCATCGGTTCGGACTTTCATACGGAAACCACGTGTACAGTCCGAGCTTCTGGTGGCGCAATCTGCCGGCCGATGTCGAGGCGTTCCGATAATACTCTTCCTGCATAACTATTAGGACGTTGGTCACTTTATAAATCCAGAGAATTGAAATTATCTGTTCTGATAGTTTCCGAGGATTCGTTCCATTGCAGTTATTTTCTACAGCAATTACAAATCGAGTTCTCGCGCTCCAGGACGGCATCAACTTGTGCCTAAAGTCCAAACTTGAAAAACGTCTGTCAAGCTTCAATCTCAGCTCTCGACTGTTGCAAGAAGATGATACAAGCACGACGTAGTTGATGCAGTGGTTTCCCATACTCGCCGTGCTTACAGTGGCGTCGCTACTGTCGCGGAAAACAATCAGTGACCAGTGATGTGAATGCTGGAGATATCCCAGAAGACGCTCACCAGTATCGGCCATTCTACTCTCGCGTTCAGCCGTAGGGAGGGAGATCGCCAGCGTGCGTCCAGACGCCAAGTGACGCCTGGCGATGGTCACCAGGCATCGTACCCAGTGCAGTTCGTCCGAAGAAATTAATCTGGCCACCTGGACAAGTCCGCTCGCAATGAGAAACAGTCGTACAAGCGACATTTTGTTCTGCAAGAGAATGTTACTCAAATGTTATATTGATCATTGCCCAGAGTTTTCGGAAGATACCGAATTCTATGTACCCATAATAATGGCTCTGACAGAAGTCTCAGTACAGTAACTCACCCGAAGACTGGAGTAGAGCCAACTCACGAAAATCAAATGTACCTCAGACAGCAAACTGTACATAACATGATATTGCCAAGAAGACTATGAAGCAATTCGACAGTGATCGCGGAGCTCTTATAGGGAGTTGTTGGCTGGAGTAACACCTGCAATGCCGACCAGGAGGTGATTCTTCAATGTTGCCGTCAACATCGGTCCAGATCTGAACGATTACAAGGTGTTGGGTAGCGGAAATAAACTGTGATTGGAACAGGACAAACACGTCTAGCGTCTATTTGTTATAACAATTAACGACACTTTATAATTATTCATGATTTATGCACCCTGGACTTTTAACAACTATAACAAAAATGCGTTCATGGTGACAACAGCCAAACAAGGTCCTGATTAAACTACTCGTGCCAATAACAACAACTTTCTAACCCTCTAGTGGATACGGAAGGAAGATTTTCAGAGGCACTCCACTCAGCAACCAAAGCACGTACCTCTTTCACTCAGGGATGTCTCTGAAGCAACTGACTCGGATCGTCGTTGCGCCCACAAAACACTGGATACTGTACTCATTATTACTTATACAGAGCTACGGACATCCTGGCCTAAAATTACACTGCATTAAAGGTTCAAATCCCCTCACGAATACAGTATTTGAATTTGATTGCTGGCTGCACGCCTGTTGAGTAAAATTTTACGTCCGTATTTCCGCGTCTGGTCTGACATGAATATTTGTCACCCGACTGGACAATCTATCAGACGCCATGTCAGGCGACCTGACATATTCGCTTTTCAAAAATGTCTCGGCTGCTTATTCATTATCGCAGTGGACAGTGGATTCGTCGCTGGGAGCTATGCATTTGTAACTTTATCCGCTGTGTAATAAACTCGCGCTGCGTTATAATTTATAATGACTAAGCTGAGAATGTAAATAGTCATGGACGTTGCAAACAGCAATGGCCAAATTAACGGCTGTCATTTTACACAAGCGACGTTCTAGACGCAACTAATTATACTTGGAAACTGAGATAAAAAAGAGTAACATTACTCAAATGGTTTTCTAATGCTGTTCGAACATGTGAAGGAGAGTCGACATTTCATAACCACGTGTATGTAAAATAAATTGAGCACCTCAGGCTCTTTTATCGACAGCAAATAATCTACTTTTTGTCACAGTTACCGAGTTAGCAATTGAGATGGACCGACACAGATCATTGCCTTGTTTACGAACGTCGGTCATAGGACACTTTCCTCCTGAGCCTCACGACCTAGGACATATCTTTAAAAATTATCGTAATATTTTTTAAACACGCGTTCCTATGTCTCCCAACATTTATCCAACTTGCCTCGATGCTTTCAGACCAAGAGGTCGCGTGCTGCATACCCGGTCCATCTCACGATCCTTAACCCTTCAGCGTGTATGTCAGTATAATCTGGTAACGCTCGAGGGCAGTTTACCGCCGCTCCTATTGGAGTAGTTAATGCTGAAGGGTGCAGTGCGGGAGAGTGATTCCAGGGGACAGGCGGAACGCGCGTTCTTTTAAAATGACCGTAACCTCTGGGAAAAATCTCTCAGCCCTTCCTCCTGATGCTTCAGTCTGAGTCGTGAAGCTGGCAGGCGTCAGATTGCCACAGCGTCGAAATGATCCCAGCATCTTCATCTCACAGACTGTGCTTGTGGGACTTTTCAGTGTTCTATGTATCAGTTTCGTGATGTCGCGGACGTCTTGAGATTCCCAGTCGCCTTCCTTCTGTATTCATGCTCTGTCGTGCCATTACACTCCGCATTCCCATGTCCTGTTCCCGTCTGCATCCATTCCGTACCTAGTACGGGCCGTCTGTCGTCTGCCTTTCTCTGAACGTGTCCATAGCATAGAAATTGTAATTTTATTTGCCCATATATTCTCCAATTAAATTGTTTACACGTTTTTCTCTTCATATTCCCGTTGGTAATCTTAAAAAATAATATTTATTGCCAGTAATTTATTTATTTTCTTAAACTCCATAGTTTTGAACCATGCAATATTCTTACAATATTGTTTCGTGCTCGGCGTCGAAATTGCGTATCATACCAAATTTATTCTGAATAAATTTCTAAATCTTTTCCATCTCCGTTAATATCTATCACAAAATAATCATAATTGTCACATAATTTCTGCTGCCTAGATAAAATTACGCTGTGACCAGAATTAAAGTACAACTCAAGACGTTTGTAATTTCGTATTAAAATAATTTCCGTGAATCCGCGGGTTTACCTCAGTTTCCTTCGCATAATATCTGAGATTCCAACCTTTCTTTTAAAAATTCTTTTACTCCAAACGAATAACAGTCCGACGTTTATTTCGTGGTACAGTTGATGTGGGCGTTGGCACTGAATACTGTGTACACCACAGTCGATCTGTTATTTTGTTTCAGAACGTGTTTGAGATTAAAATGACGCACGCAGGAATACAGTTTTAGCCCTTCTCATTCAAGTTTTGTGATATTCATGGAGATGCCAATTAAAGCTGTCGAATTAGTGATTATTGCTTTACTGTCAGGAACATATCAGGTTTTTGCACTTGGGGTCATATCGGAAAGCTACTGGAGAACATTTTATTGAACTGGTCAAAATGGAGATCTTTTGGGTGCCCTCACGAACTACTTAATATTCCGTGATCTGTCAACTTCACCTCGCGTGTCCAGTAGCACGTGTCACGGTTTAGAGGATGTTCGCAAATTTGTAATCGAGTATACACGACTGCAGGTTGCAGCGACATGTCAGATTCGAAGAATTGCTTCTATGGTACTCGCCAGTCAAACGTATCGAAGCAATTGTAGTGAGGATTCACAGCTTCCAAGTGCCTTGGCGCGAAAGAGGTCCGAACGTGCGGTTCTTTTGTCGCGTCACGCGAGTGGTTTCATATTTTACTGAACGTGTCCATATTGACAGCTTCAAAGCGAACGCAGCGGTTTAATGGAAATGTTGCACAAAATAACATATTCGAATTTAAGCCACACAAGGATCGTTGGGTTGATAATCTTTAAGGAAGTAATTTCTGTGTACACTGAGAATAATGCGGAGAGTATTTGGTTGGTAATGCAGGTGGCACATATAATTACCACCAGGCTTCAGAGAGTTGAATGATTTCGCTTCGACATCTGAAAGGAACACAATTTCTATTTTTGTCAACTTCGCACGAGTTAGCATCGACGTGTTCCTGGGAGCCTCTGCGATAGGGAACTTCAGACGAAGGGGAATCCTGGGTTAATTGCTAGTCGATGCCATATTAATGCCTCGTTGGAGAAATAAACGAGTCACGATGAGTTGCTACGTGCTGTCTGAAAGGAAGATTGTAACGAGGCATACCAGTTGTTGTTGGCTTGCGCATTCCGCGATCTTATGCCATCAAAGTGATATGTTTGGTGTGCAATCTTCACTGAGAGGCCGAAAGTGCTGATGTTCAACCGAGGTGACCGTGTTTTTGTAAAGAAACTGGAATGCATGGCTTTAAAGCCACGAATCTGCCGGAGTAACACAAAAATACTGTTGATTGATGGATCAAACGATTGACAAGTAATTAAATTAGTGGTTTAAAACAGCAAACTTAACCGTCATGGATACGGACCTCAGAATCAAAGCAAACAAGTTGCAGCCGGAAGCCAGCTAGAGATTGAATGAAAATTACGTGCATTCATTTTAATTTAGTTTACAGTAAAATATCAACATCCGTTTGGGACATTTTAAGCTAATTTATAAAAAAATATAATGCTCTACTTTAAACATGCCGGATACAAATTAAAATTTGACGTCGCTCGTCATTTGGTCAGTGGCGGAATTTTTATGAGCCGAACCTGCCGCCGCCATTTTAATGAAGACCGTGAAACCGAACCTACTGGTTCCGGCATGCAAATGACGCTCATTCAACTACTGGTGTTATACGGCGCAGAACGACATAATGAATGACGAGTAGGCAAGGAACGGGACTTATTTTGAAAGATGGCTGTCGATTTTATGACACGTCGTCTGGTTCGGGCGAGCGATGACTTCACTCTCGGTGTTTCATGGCGTCATTTCTTATGTTGTGGGGATGGAGACGCGGTCAGGCATTTCCACTGTGGCTGCTGTAATGCTCGCTCTGCTGACTTTTCCCCACTCCCCTGTGAACAGCGTTGATGTTATCCTTTGATGTGCTCAGTTGGGCTGCCTGAAACAGTTCATTCTAGTCCATTGTGATTCGTGAACTATGTGATACACTTTTATAAAGTCTCCTTTCGAAAATTAAATGCAACAGTTGCGTTGCGTTCATTAATTTCCTTATTAAAATGCACGAGAAAACTCTTTCTTACATATTCCAGGGTGACAGTTGTCTTTATTAGGAAAAAAAGAGCTCGTTCCAACACACTAATTACTGTCTCAAAGATCCGTAACAGTGTCTTGTTGGCGTCGGGAAAATCTCTTCCAATGTTCGCGGTAATACAACAAAATTTTGTACGATTGAACTATGGTCGTTGTTCAAGCCAGCAGCACTAGTGTTTCAGACTTCTAACCTACAAAGTGCGGCTGTTTCTTTGTTTGAAAGGACACTTTACTCTTATGGAAAAGAACACAGTGTCACGTATCCCCCCCCCCCCCAAAAAAAATATATAGTCTGTCTCAGTGTACCTGTTCTCTAAAAACGTGGCTCGAAATTTATCTTGCTAATAAAAAGGAACTACACGGCTTCCGTGGGAAATTTGAAAGACTTGATGTATAGTGGTAATAAATCTTTGGAGATGACAGAACTTTCGTAAAGACACTTTTTTGTTCACAGCGAATAAATGTCTGTCAGGTAAAATGGACCGGCTTCTCGTTTTCGGCGTTAATTGATGAAGTCGTGTCGAGTGTTGTGCTTGGATCGGCCATCGGCGCAGGGACGTATTTTAGAAAGTCGTCGACTGTGTGAAAATTTTGCATGATGAAAGGACGTGAACGGAATGTGCAGTGCCCGCGAAATTCATGAAATTCAGTTCTCCTGAGACGTTCTCGAGTGTTCTAGTGAGGATGCCTGCTTCTGTAACGCAGTTAGGAAGTGGACGTTGTTGACTTCGGCGAATTTTTCTTCTTCAAATTCGCATGTTCCATGACGTCGAATGAGATGGGCCGGTTTTAATTTTTACTGCCATCTTATTGAAACACACTACTAGCTTTTGAGCTTATGTTCTGTGAGTTTTTGTATGATAATGTGATATTTTACTCCGTCTCTCCGTCCCGTCAGCGCATCAAGTGCTGTACATGAATCGACTATATTTGCTGCTAGATGGCGACACTACAAGTGGTCAGGCAGACTTAACTTATCCCTATTTCACATCGCGATTGAAACTGAAATTCATCGATTGTCTCAAAAGGGGTTTGTTGTACGAATAACATAGCAATGTGTTATTCGGAACATGTTTCGTCACTGTGCGTACAAGTACGAGTTGATTTAAAAATGTAATATATCCAGTTGTCGTACGTGTAAGTTCTGCGTACTGAACCCCTTGTCAGGTTATCCAGCCGCCTGTCCCTTACACCACTCTTGCACTGATGTTCCGACATCGTCGTTAATTCTGGGTTTTTTCTGTGACGTCTCTTTAAATCTGGAAATAGCAGGACCTGCAGACCCACAGGTTTGAAGCCGATAACGACCTGCAAACATCTGTAACGATGGTTGACAGAGAGCCCTCAGCATAAGTTGTCCTTCGCGGTGCTAGAGACTCACGGCCTGTGTCAGAGCCGACGAGTTGGAATAAACCACTCGCTGAGTAATCAGAAGAAAGTTATTTTAACGCCACAGCACACAGAAAATTGTAGCCATGTTTATTCAGCCCAGAGAGAGAGAGAGAGAGAGAGAGAGAGAGAGAGAGAGAGAGTTTAAAAAGGTGTAAAGTGAATATGGATTTAGAGTTATAAAATGTTGCACAGGCCTCGAGCGGTAGGCTTGCCTTTTGGAATAATGATTATTCTGTGAATGAAATACAGCGGCCGGGAATATTTTCATCCTAATTCCCCGGGTAAGTGACGCGGCGTGCAGTCGGATTTTGACTGAACTGTTCTCGTTTCCCAGGATAGTGACGACGACATTTGTATTCTCTCTTGCCCTAAAATGCGATGTCGGCGCCAGGCGCGTGGCAGTCTGCTTTTAGTCGTTCGCAACAAGTCGTGTGCGCTTCCTGAGTTCGATTCCAACCTAGACTGCTCTCACAGGCAGTCCATTTATTTGTGTACACTAAATTCTGAATTGTGGGTAAATATTTCACATTTACTGCGCGTATCGCGTTATGAAATATCTTAATATTTTATTACAGTGATGGTCTCATCACAAGTTTCATGTTAAAAAAATGTCAAAACATCTTTCTTTCCTCCTGTGCTGTCTCTTCGTTTCACCAATTATGAACTGAAATTTTAAAAAGATTGGAAAGGTGAACTCTTTGGAATACACACAAAGTTATTCCTCATGTGACGTCAATGCAGTGCGGGTTGCATTGTGTCAGCGACGTACCAAGCACTGAAGTCGGGCGTCGAGAACCGTTTCCAGCTGAACGACGTCAGTTACGGTCTGACTATGCAATCACAATTCGTGACACCCGGAAGAAGAAGGTAGCAGACTCATCCCGAAACGTGTGCGAAAGTGACGTCTTACCAAGAAATGCGTGCAACTGAACGTACGTTATTTATTCACAACATTGGTTATACTGTACATGTACACAGCACATATATTAATACATGGAACCAGAAAATACATCCTTCTTATAACATTCAGCGATTAGCAGTTGAAAAGACAAGGAACGTCCTTTACTAAACCACAACCGTGCAAGGTCATTCTGCCCAGGGCTCAAGTAGGTTTAAGTGAAGTGATCGTCACGGTTATGGCCCAGTGTCGTACTTTGGCGGCGCTACTCGTCACTTGAAAGTCGACAGACATGTGACTTTGCTGTACGACAGATGCCTGGAAGTGTAGATGGCGGCGTCTCGAAATGTTTCAACGCTTCCCATGCCAGGTTGTCAAGGAATGCTCGTTTGTCGTATTGAAATGGCGAAGTACTCGCATTATCTGCAACTGCTGACAGATTCTTTCACTTCTTTCTTGGTACGTACCCAACAAAGAGGACGAGGCATTTCCTTCCAAGCATGGAAAGGTTGATCTGTTTCGTTAAAGAGACATGAGAGACGACAAGGACCAGACAGTACGACAGTGGGCGTTGCAAATGCGACTACTAAAGAACTTTCCTTATCGATTCAGTAAGAGAATGTGTGAAAAATACAGAACCTTTATCCTTAATTATAAATCAGTGTTCAAGAGACTTTGAAAGATGTTTGCGAAATGTTCCTTAGAAATGAAACACTTCTTATAACGAAGTGTTTGCTTGGAATCCTCACGTAGCGAAGAGAATAACACCACACTCGCCACAAACTACGAACAAAACACTGAATACACCATCAACTGTAAATATTCTTACATTAAGTTACGGAGGACTGTGATTGTTTCTCTTATTTTTACTGAGTCTGCGAACAGACAGTGTTCATTTCTGTTCGTCTATCTCATTTTTAACACCGGACGATCGCATTTCGTAATGTTGCATTACGTCTTGCCGTAGCCTAGATAATAGAAGTGGGCTTTTCACAGCGGTGAAGATGTCGTTGTTGGCCTGCAACGCCGCGTGGACCGTAAGTAGAAACCGACGTTTCGGGGAACGTACAGAACCGAAAATTGAAACAATGTTTCTCGGAAAGGCTGCTGCCTGCCTACCATTCCTTACGGCGCCAAAACCCACGAGGACAACATCGTAATCCTCACCGCCGTGAGAACCTCAAATCCCTTCATACGCATTGAAAATATAAAAAAATACAGGAGGTTTTTTGTAAGGGTAAATCGCTGGAAACCTACCGCGAAGTTTGCTGACGAGTTATCGGCAGGACGAGCCCTTCGTCCCATCACCTGATTTTAATTTTCGATGAGATTTGGTTTCACGAACACGACGAGTTGACTCCACAGGCAGCAGACGGGGAATGGAGTACATACCACCCGAGAATGAAACACCAGATGTCTCTGAATCTGGTGCACGCAGCAGAGAGACTGGGCCGATTCTCCCCTTAGGACGCAGTTGGTTCTGAACGGTACCGGGAACAAATGCTCCACATACGTATTTCTTCAGCACCGACGTACCGAAAATTCGTCATATAAATGTTGTTATTGTAAATGACCGTGTGTTGTTTGAGTTACCACAGACAATCAACGTAAAGTGTATCTTCCGATTAAGAACGCCGCCGGTGAGCAAAACTGTGCTCCTGCTCGCTCATGTTGGTGTCGTAACTTTAAACAGGCCACGACAGAAGGGCTTGGTACTGTGCTATCGTGAGGCCCCTCCCGGGCGGGCTTCCCGTTTTTGACCTTACCCACCCTCACCCGGACATCTTCCATGATCTTTGTTGTCTATTTAACAAAGCGTTCCCAACTGCGACAGTTGCACAGTGAAAGATGATGGATTACTATGAGGAAGGAAGCTGGCAGGACCTGTTTTAAGGCACCGGCTTTGAATTTGTCTGGAGGGACTCCGACAGAAACCGCTGGGCAGAATTACCGGTCTTCAAATCGAAATTTGAATCGAACATGAAGCAGGAGTTCTGACCGCTCCACCACAATATTGAGTAGTACTCTTTTAAAATAGGCCACGATCGTAAATTTCCAAAACCTTATCAACTTAATTCATCTTATCTTGCCCTCTGTAAGAAATGCGAAAATTTTTATCATCTTTTGCGAAATAACATTCAAGGACGCCGTGGTCATTGCCACTTGTTCGTGTTCATGCAGTCGCGTGGCCTCCATTAATCACGGTCTTCACCGGATAATTTGAAAATTAAATAGCGGCGAGAGGATTTGTTTCGTATTCCCCGTCGTTAGTAGGATTCAGCCCACATTTGCGCTGAGTTCGAGACGCGTTTGTACGATCAGACGCTGTCAGTGTTTGTCCACTGTTGTTCACAAGAATACGCCCAGACGTCGTTTTACTTTACACAGTTAAAACTGACATAAGGTATTAGAAAAGGCGTCATTCTCGAGGGAAAAGGTGAACAGAACTGAGGTCTCTGCGTTGAAAATAAGAATTGTGATAAGAGACCCACTGAAAACTGTGCTACTTTCAACATAGTCCTCGATGTATATGTTGGGCACAGGACTCTGAATCTATCGTTTCCTTTGGTTGATCTTTTGAGTGTTGACACAGTGCACAATTCTCGTCATTGCACTGAAAACGTGCCAGAGTCTGAATATTCTTCGCTGTCAGAAGTGCGTTTTATGTCTGTCCGGTTCTTGCTACGGCGCTCGTCGACACCGAGGATGGTGTTACGCCGTCCTCCCTGTTCACCAATTCTTCTTCTTTGAACCAACTTTGAGAAAGGATTGAGTCAGATGAGACTTTCAAGTTCGTAAAAAGCATTTCAGGTTTTAGCCTCAGGCTCGATGACTCCTTCTTCCTGATGCCAAAGTCTTGGTCTCGAAAAGCAGTGGCTGTGCCCAGTTTCCCGACGTTTCGGTCACTGCAGCTTTCCTTGGGGTAAACCTCAAAGACTTTGAAAAAGCAAGTAAATGGTGCGAATTCCATCGAGACAGTCTACGTTCTTTTGTTCGTACCAGATAGGGCATAACTGTATAATTTTAAACGTATAGGCCAGTGCTGTCTTGTTACAACGATTAACGGTACGGCATATGGAATGGAATATTTACTTCATGTCTAATATTATGCCTTGAACATTTAAAATGTATTACCCGGAGCAAAATATTCTGTTCTATAGGAGCTTTAGGAATACACAAAACTCTGAACGCACCTGCGGTCTCTAAGTCAGTCAGGGAGACGATAAAGTCGCCTGTGTCCGCCATATTTTCCCACCGTTCACGAAATTTTCCGGAGTGGCGTATTTTATGGTCAGTCAGATGGCACTAGTAGCATTCAAGCCACTTGTGTGGGCGTCGCGGATCAGTAAATAACACACGCTCGTGTGTTTTTTTTAAAAAAATTTCTTACATCGCAGTGTATCTACACTTCGCAGGAACAACTAATATGTCCGCAGTTGATAATTTTATGGCGTACGTTTTAATTATAAACCTGTTTAAATTTAAAGTTCGATCGAAGTTTGTAAACAAGCCTCGGGACGTTATTGCTATCTATAATGGAAGGCTCTCCAGACTGCAACCCGTCTTATGTATCATATTAGAAATTAGTTTGAGTTTTCGAAGTTCGCAACTTCAGTTTGAACGGGCGGCTAATTAGTGTGGCGCTGCCCGACGGCTCACTACACACGAGGCACCTCTCTCCCGCCTTCATATGATGTTATAGGACCTGAGGAACACGTAGACTTTGTTTTAGGTACATCGCATAACTTCTTTGTTTGTATGGGCGTGAAAGCTCGTCTCCCGCGTTGGGGGAAGAACGAAGATCGAAGGTGACCGAGAACAGGACAGAACTGGAGAACTTGTGGACTGTCAGTCTCTGAAACTCGTAATCTTACGGCCGTTTGGTCGTCTCCTGGTCAGTCGCAAGGTCTTTGCTCGTAAATGTCCGTGTCCGGAGTTGGATTCGAACTCGCGACTCCATTGTGAGCATATGCAGAGGTCAAGAGGTGTTCTGGCTCGGTGTCGCGTCCCTGGGGCAATCTCTTGTGAACACCGTCATGGGCGT
Source organism: Zootermopsis nevadensis (assembly GCF_977971745.1). NCBI lineage: Eukaryota > Metazoa > Arthropoda > Insecta > Blattodea > Termopsidae > Zootermopsis > Zootermopsis nevadensis. The sequence continues at coordinate 11,034,876 of NW_028259151.1, read as the reverse complement.
TCAGGTGAAATTTCTTGGCAAGCCAAGAATCGACTGTTCAAGAAACATTTCCCTCCGTGAAGTTGCTTACTTGCGTTCTTGGTTGGCTGGTCGGTCAATCACTCAGTCACTCAGTAGGTTCTGAAGCCACTCGTGGGTGACTCAGTTCACGTTACGGGAGGCAAGAATTACATCGGATTAAGGCTTGGTAATGACGTCATCATATCTGATGATTTATAAAGAAGCTTGTTTTTAATGTCCTGCCTCTCATCGTGGCCTAGCCCCTATGGTAATTCGACCATAATCGCGTTTCGTTGGTCAGCTAATTTTTTTTATACTTCGTCGTCTAATTGGCTAGCTGATCTGAGTATAATTACGTTCCTCGATGTATGGAGATAATGAAGATATTACAGAATGTTCCGTAATTGGTTTAATTTCGAGTCCAGTGGCTTGCAAATAAAGTTAGTGTCGACGTAATTTATTCGAGTTGCGATGCCTTTCCGTTTTATAACGCATCGCAGAACTTGAAGTGGGTCGTATTCGGTAGCAGGTCCCAGCGAAGCCTCTTCGCGTCCTGTCGGGGCAAGGCAGAATCTGCCGTGCGAAGAAAGTTGCTGGCAAAAAAGTAATTAATACAAAGTTCATACATTCGTGAGGCGCTCGTAATTATGTCGTGTACTCAAGTGCTCCATATTGGATTCAAAGGCCCCGTAACGATAAAATTTGTTTTATCGAATTTTCCTAGCAGAAGTTAGAATCGTCGTAGTATAAAGCTAGAACATTAACAGATCTTTTCTCACAAAGTACAAAAAATGACGTTTCCTCTCGGAAACATTGTGTACCTACCCGAAGCTCGGTTCTGCCAGTTTGCTGATTCAAACGATCATTACGCAGCGCCAAGGCGGTAAATATTTAAGCGCTGATGACTGGGAATGTTTCTTCGGGACTTGAGTCAGTACGAAGTGCACTCAGCTTGAATCATTCCTATCACCTGCCACTTACATTACGTTTTTTTTTATATATTTTATTTAGTGTTCTGTCTGACGACAGGTCCATATGAACAGGATCCTTCCATCCTTTTCTCGGACTGGGACCTGTTCATATACGTTCTTGGCAGATGATCCAGAAGTGGTTTGCCATTGCCTTCTTCTGTGTGTGAATGGAGTAATTGTTGGGATGCCACGGAGGAAAACTCCGTGTTGCCTAGACCACGGCCTTGCCCAACACAAGTTATAAATCGAACCCGAGACCCCAGGATTACAAGGCCAGTTTTCTGGAAGTTTCGGCATGTTTTGGAAAAGTCGCCCGTCTGAATACGTCTTATGGCCCGAGGTCACGCAGTTGCTGATTTAGGCCCACATAACATCACGCTCCTGAGATCGGAAATGTGTCCGTTCGATTGCCCCTTCTTATCGTCTACTGAATCAAGTAACAGATTCTGACAAAACTCGGCACGCACATACACGTCAAGCCATCTCTTTCCTTGTCAGCTGCCAAATATCGATAACACGAACATGGCGGCCAGAAAAATTCCTGTACAACCCTGAAATTGTTGTGTGGTGATTCGATTTTAAAACTCGGTTCGAAACTTTTCGTAGAACGTGGATTATCTGCAGTCAGGGTAGATTTCGGCTTGGCGCTACGATCGTGAACGGATGTCAGATAATGGCGTAGGCGGGCAAAGCACGCACGAGGCTTCCTGACAGGCGTTCATTTATTGTTCATACTAGCTTTATTACGTACATTGTTTTGTTCGGGGAACTGGACGTCGTAAATTATTGCCACAATTTATTGAATCAATGGTAGACTAAACCTACCGGCTCACAACTGCAATTACATCTGAAAGGTTTGACGTCGTGCCATCTGCAGCCTTCTATAATTAGGGGAGAATGGGGCTAGTTGTAACTCGGGGAGGTTGTTTTTGTTTTAGTTTTAAAAATCGCTCACATTCACCAGCAAATATAATTGGAGCGTAGAAAATTGAAGCCTGCGACAAGGGAAACGTTTAAGCCTGCAGCTGAGGAAGTTCCTTCTGGATGAAGGTCGTTCGGGCAAGCCGCTCAAGTTCACGGAATTAATTTCACGACACTTTTCAGATCTGTGACGGGGCAGTTTGTAAGTTGTTAGAAACAAACAGCTGATACCCTTTCTTTCCAGACCGACCTCAGAGCCGGTCGACCGTTTGACACCTTAAGGACAGTTAAGAAAGTGACTTCAAGTAGGTTGCTTAGTAAAATAAGGCCGGGACTTGCGCGTTCCTCTCAAAGTAGCAACGACTAACACTTTGAATTTCATCCGTTTCTTCCTCAGTTTCTCTCCAGGCGAGTGCCTGCACAGTGAGCAACTGGAAGCGTGCCAAAATTTTCCGTGTCGTTCGCGTTCGTACGACCTCGGGAATTGAAAAAAATCTTCATTAACTCGGTCGGAATGAATGAACATGTAGCACCGCTGCTCTCTGACTTTCGATGACACTCGTAATGGCCGATGAAATGCCGTGCACGTGTTGGAATGTTCGTGGCTTGTGCCTTTCTGCTTTAAGAGTACGTTTTGCACCTGTCCAAATAAATCTGATGATAAAAACAGAAGAAAGCTTAACTCAGTCGTGTTCGTTTGTTTGGTGAAAGGCGGAATCGATTTACTGACGCGCGAGTGTTTTTTTTTTTTTTTTTTTTTTTAATTCATACGTCATCCCAAAATTCTCCGAATGGATTTTAAAGGGTCTAATTTTTCTTGTAGAGAAAATTACTCAGATATGTTTATCGTTCGTAAATTTTGAAGGGCAAGTCAAATTTAAGTCAATTTACTATATCAGAGAGTTCTTACGAAGACAACATTCGCACTTTCAGCCCTTCTGAATTATTTTAATAGAATAAGTTTGATATAAAAATGCACTTACGCAATCTGTTTTTTTTACAAGTCTTACTGCCCTATGGGGGGGGGGGGGGGGCGAAACGTGTTTCGAAACATCTGAGCCATAAAAATAACCAATGTTTCTCGATCTTGAAAGCTGATTACGCTTCACCGAAGAATGTGATAAATAACTGAAAGTTTTAAATCCGTCAATTGCATTCTAACAATTTAATGTACGGGGCATTACTTAAAGGCTTGGCACAAGCGTTAGGGCGAGTTAAAGACAGTTAAACACCAAATCAACTAAACTCTGAACATGACCCGGGACGCCTAGTTTCCCAGTTGCAGTTCTCTTTTCATTTCGAAAATGTACGACGCGGTTGCCTCCCTCCCCCTGTCGCTGCTTTTACAGGAAGCTCCTTCGTCGTCGGACAATTCAAATGCCAAAGGGCAACAGGAAAGAGCTTTGTAACCGGAAGGACGGCTTTTCCGTCTCATTCGCTCCTGCCGCTCCGGAGCGACTTCCGGGCGTGCGGAGGGACCAGCAACTACGACCCCGCTCACTCGACCTTAAGGTTTCGCAGTTTTTCAGTTCCTCATTGCTCGTGGTGGGTGATTAACTGTCATTTACGTTTGCCTCGCAGACGGTCATTTGTCTTCCGGGTGCCGTCACCGGAAACAGCAGAAACGATTCCAAGCAAACGAAGCAAGGGCAAAACTGCTATGTCTGCCTTCTGCACGTATCACCTCCGACATGATTAACGTTCGACGAAAGATGAAGATAGTTTCCGGCTGTTTTCTGTTCTTCAATGTTCAAGCACAGCTACGATAACAGTGCGTTTGGGGCTGATGGTTGCCCCAGGCCTCCCTCCTCCGCCGCCGAAGGTAAACAGACCACCCCCCACACCGCACCTCAGAGCACGTCACATCGGCTTGCTCACTGAAATGAAGGACCCCTCGTCGTCGCCGGTGGGCGTACGAAAGGCCCAAGTCTGGTTTGGTTTTGAAACTTGACAAACGCGTGTTTTTTCGCATGACCGAGGAATCACGTAACGCGTATCAAAATGTTCGCTCCTTCCGTATAAAGACACCGCCTGACGACTGAAGTAAATAAGTGTTTCAGATTATGAGCTGATACAATTAAAACAGCATCACCCCTACATCTCTTCAGCGAGAAGAAATAGGAAGGGTCCAGCTTGTACGCCCAGGCAACTGCGAACTGCATCTCATCTGAACACGACACGTGCAGGCAGGTGTCGCTTGGGAAACCGGACGGAAACTGCGAACTGAGTCGCCACGTCAGTTTCCTTTCAGTTCACTGAGGAAAATGTGTCTTAATGATCAGAAATCTTGCTTCGTAGCCCCGATTATTCCAGACGAGATAAACTGATCTCGCGTCGCGCAGGAGATAAGGGAGAGATCGGGGTGAATCCAGTTTCTTATTCTTCTCCTCACCCACCCCTAGATAACCGATGGATAAACATTAGGCGGCATCGCGTATCGTGACGGGAAACTTGTAATTGCCACGCAGAACAATCGAGCAAGACACAAAATCGATTTCCCCAGTGTCCAAACATTCAAGAAGCAACTGGTTTTCTACTAAAAATGGCATTAGTTGAAGCTGAATTGCAGTTTCCAATTTCCTTGGTGCGCGCTCGGCGTCACAAGAAGGAGGACTGGTTCGAGACTTGACTGAAGCTTCTTATGCGTTTAGTCGGACCGACCACGCCTGGAGTTTTCTCCGCACCAACAGCACGAAATATCTGAGTGCAGTATCTATTTAGATAGGCCTACAAAACTTTGTGGGATGCGAATATAGGGTGTTCAGAAAGTTTCTCTATAGCAGAAAACCAAACATTTACTTACATTTATATTAAACAATTAAAAAGTATTGGAAATAAAGTTCTGTAATTTGTGATTACTTCTCAACACGTCTGATTTTATAAATCCGCGCTACCAACCTTGGCAAAAAAAACAACCACAACCGTGTTACCACTAACTGTGCATCCGTAATTCGAGCTTCACATTCCTCTGCGACACTTTTCATTTTACAAGAGAACTGGTCCATACAGTGGGGAAGCTGCCCTCAAATCCACTCGCAGTTCTATTTGGACTGAAGCACATTTGCAGAAGCAGGTTATTAGCTTTCACACTGACGTCGAAATCAGCAAGAACGAGGTTTGTTACAGACGAAAGAAACTTAGTTCGAAGTTTATTTTCTCAGCTCTTTATTTAATTCAGAAGTCAAGAGAAATGCCATTTGAAATGTATCAGGAAGTCGGCGTAAGTGTTTGTTGGTCGCGGTTATATGTTGCTCATCGAAAGTTTTTCAATAAACATTTCAGTGCACTGCAGTGGTTCAGACAAAGCCGTCTCAGAGTCAGCTCCATCGCATCCCGGCTGTGAAGTAAACTGAAGATAATTTTAACATAATTTGACGCGGCATAAACATCTTCTTACAGTACTTGAATGATGATTGTAAATGGACAGTTCCCAAAATAATCTCTCGTTTGAAAGTAAAGGTCTGATTTTTAACTGAATTTTCTTTAAGAGCACTTGTTTTCCCGGAGGAGCTTCCAGTACAATTTGAAGACAAAAACTTCGAACCTTTTTGCTACAAGCGTTATACTAGATTTTTGGACGACGAAATTTGTATCATCCGATTCGTGCTTGGAGGCCGCTCAAGAAGACAGTGCGCTATTGCGTTTCGTTTTTAAAAAGATTGGACGTGTGCACGCTTTAGAATTCCCAGAGGCGTTCGTCACGCCACATCTGGGGCGTTCATGTTACTTGGGCGACCATCACTGACACAAACATAAGCTCCTACCGCCTGTGCGTGGGTGACCGGCCTCGGGTGTACGAACCCACAAAGATTGTAGCGAGGGGTTTCGAAAGCCCGGGTAAGGGGGTAGGCACCCTGGGGCAAGACGAGGTTTGCGAAACTGATTGTGTGTCAACTCCGATTTGGAGCGAACCCCTGACCTATCTCAGGGGTGGAGCACCGTGAGATGGAATTGCACCCATCAGTAGGCTGATGACACTTAATTAACCATGTCAAAAGGAGTATCTTTGAACGTATAACAAGCGCAAGCTAATTAAAAACATTGCATTGTCTCCAAATAAAAATTAGACGTGTACTTGGCCCCCTTTCACGCCGAGCGATCACACGTCCTTGTTGTCACTGAATTTGCTCACGCAAGGCAAACGCTGAAGGGAAGGGTTGGGATCTGTTTGTTTATTTTGTGTTCCAGGGGTGTGTATGTTTATGTAATGGGGTCGGTGTGAGGGATAGTCTGTTTTTAGAAACAGCTCCTAGACATGCTGTTGCTGGTAACCACCCCATCAAGACGAGCTCAGGACCGGACGTGTTGTCTGCTTCACACAAAAAGACTGCACTGCCCTGTGTTAGATCCCAGAGGCAGATTAAACGCGCTGGCAAAGATAAATCCCCTGTCATTTTGGGAACTCCCCTCCCCCTCCCCCTAATCATACTTTTTGATTGATCTGTGGCGTCGATTTCTCTAGGCAGTGTGATAAGCGTTATAGCAATTCAGTCCGCAGTATTGGTCAGCGAATCGAAGGCCACTGAATCTCGAACGCGTTTCAGAATTACGCATATTGAAGCCCGCAAAAGGTGAGAGGTCATGTGACCCAGTTACTCTGTTCCGCGTAGTGTCTGCTCTGTGTTTTGGTTTGACTTTTACCGAGATTGTCTATCGGATGGGCCAGTGCCACAGCTGAGCTTAAATTTGAATTCCTCGCCTCACGATTTCTAACATCTGCTTAACAACATCTGGTCTGTCGAGATGCGTTCACATCAGAATCACCCCACACTTCGTGTCGTGTGTCTAACGCACGCAGTTGCCCCGTGACTGCACGAAAGCACGTACCGCGCCCCTTCCTCTGCTCATGAAACCCTTATCGATTCTTGTAATTATCTCCACGGCACCGCACAATTCTGTCTGTCAATTCGTCGCAATTAGTCAGCTGTAACTCCTGAGGGATGGCGGATTGATCCTTTTTTTTTAAACTTTCAACCTGGAAATGAGGTCGTAGCACTGACACCGTTAACACAACTGGCCTGGTACCTTGTTCTGGCTGTGTGAGAAGCCGACGAATGTCAGACTGTTGGCCGTCTTTGCAGTGACGAACAGAGTTGGCCAAGAATGCCAACCCTGTGCATGTGTGGAAGACATCAACGTATCAAAGGTCGATGTGTAATGTCTTATTTGATTGGAATGAATGAGTAAAATCCTGGGTTTACATTCCACACAGACACATTTTCTCGCGGATGTATTGACGAATACACCATCTGGCAAGTTCACGGGTCACATATTCAAAAAAACAAAACATAAGGCCATATCAAAGTTCTTGTGTTAATGTCGTCTCGCGACGTGGAACTTTCGAGGCGATCTGACGAAACTTCACCTCCCAGTCCTCCCGCCTAAACCTGAGTTATGCCACGTTTCCTCCATTTCGCCCGATGCTAGACTTGAGTTACCAGAGTCATGTTATTAGCAGTGGTGCAACCGTTGTTATCGACGTTTTCGTTGTGTTGCGGGACCAGCAGCCACCTGTCAAACATCGACGGACGAAAGAGGAGACTGAAAGTCGAGCGAAATTGCCTGCTCATTGTACAGTACAGAATAAAATTAATTGCCGAATTAATGAGTGCTAGTATGTCCATAACTTCGCCTAACTTCTGGTAACAATTCTTGAAGAAATTCTCACCAAACCAGACTGATAATAACCCTAAGATACCTTGAGGGAATTCCGTCAGTAGGAACAGTAACAGGACCGCGAGAAGCATCCGAGTCGTGCGGTCCGTCTGCCGCTGTTTGTCCAAGACCCTGGCGCTGCCGCTCGTCAGCTGTTGGCGACGCCGTTTTGTCTGCAGGAGGGCGCATATCAGCCTTCGGCTCAGTTCTGTGAGCGCCGCGCATGGCATCAGCTTAATCACGACGCTGTACACCCAAAAGTTGATGTGACTCAAGAGATTGCCATTCGCTTTGCCCAACTCGGAAATGTTCACGATGTACAATGTCATGTTCTTCGCATCGCCCATGTCCTTGGACGTCCTTACTATCTGGCCGTACTTGTCCACTGCGGCGTTCTTGGGGTGTATGCTGAACGCCAGGAAGAGAGGTATGCACAGCAGAGGGCTCACGATGTACGCGCTGACGATTGCTGCAATGGTGGTCTTCATGCAACACCACTCTCTGTTGCGCTGAGGATGGGCCACCGCGATGTACCTCCACACGGCGAGAGTCACCGTCAGCCAGATGGATACCGTGTGGCAAACCTGCGAGAAAAACACGAGCATTTGGTACACTCTGGCGTCTGTCAAAACTTTTCACTGGAATGTGGCTGTCTTGTGGGATGTCGCGCCGCGTTGTCCGGCAGACGTTTATCGACGTTTCGGAGGCACTTGCTGCCTCCATCATCGGTCTGTTGAAGGAGGCAGCAGCTACCGCAAGACACGGCGAAACAACCCAGAAGACAGCCATGTTTATACTCGCCGCCCGGAAAACTCAAATATATCAAAATAGCTTTTTTATTCGAGAACGTAATAAAGTTCATGACAAGTTTGAGGCTTATAATTCGAAATACTTCACTCAGTTTTATACATCGATTTGCGTGACCATCTCCCGCAACTGACCAATCACGAAGTAAGGAAACGAGCGATTAATGAACTACTCTCCCCAGAGTGATGTTGATCAACTTGGTCACAAGAAAAGCCTAACGCCTTGTCGTAATCCGAAGTTCTTCCATCCAGTTCGTGTCCCCCGTGAAAGGATTTCGAGCAGAGACACATTTTTTGAAGTCCTACTTTGTTTCGGTCCCTTGTACCTTCATTCCGTACATCCGTGGTATATCTCACTCTGATTTAACTGCCTATGAACGCTACGGCAGCGAAGCTTTCCTCTGTGAATAATTCTAAAACACCCCGGTTTAATTTATTTCAGTGTTTGCAAGCGAAATTGTTAAGTTCATTCATTGTCCGTGCTATTTACACTACGTCAGTAGACTATAATACTATTATATAATCCCAGGATACCGACTGCAGTCTTGCTCATGTAATTTTCTGTCCTCCTGATTTATTTAATTTGAACTTCAGCCCCGTATTAAAAGTTTTAAAATCACAAGGATTTGCAGGATGTCTGAAGCTTCAGTGGAAAAAAAAAAAAAGACTGACGAATTGCGAAAAGAAATTGTGACGAATTCATCGCTGCTTTTGGTCCGAAGTACCGGGACCACAATGCATCTCACGTATCCTGGGAAATGAATCTCTGTAGTGACATCCCCCGAAAATGACCACGATGTTGCATTGAAAACTCAGTACCAACTATCCCAGAACAGTCGTAAGTGGCGAATAAGGCAGTTAGTGCGTAGACAAGAGAAAGGTAGGATTAGTGGAAGTAAGTGCGATTCTTTGGTTCCAGCTCCGTCATCCTCTCCTCTTCCTACGCGCGAGGCGCGACTTGGGTCTTGAGCCAGCAATACCGAAGTGCTCCTGGGATCCCCTGGGTCAGGCTGGAAGGTGAGTCGAGTTGGTCCAAATTCTACTTCAGTTGCTGATTCTAAATTTGTCTCGTGCACAGCTTCAGTGCTTTGCTGTTATTTTAAGTTTTTCTCCGACACTTTTAAGACTATTTATTATCCTGTTTTCGTGTTTTGTGTGTGTCACTGCTGGCTCCATCAGAGTTACTTCCAGTCGCAGCCGACGACCTAAGACAGCAAACTTACGGCGCATGTGCCATTGACCGCTGTTCGTTCGTTCGTTCGTTACAGACCCAAGGGGTTCGATCGCAGGCGCATTTGTATTCCGATTTCTTCGGGATTGCGTTTCCTTGCGGAAATCTTGAATATAACTCAGGTTTGTGTTATGAAGAGGGGGCTGCGGGGTGTCGCTCTCGCACCCCCGACCACTTTTAAGACAGCGACTGAGGCCACCGCCTGAATGAGTAATTCCTTCCACAGCAGCCCAACCTTCGATGAGACAGCAGCCCTCGATTTACCATATAAACACTGCCGAGCTGGATGCAGCCTGCACCCCATTGTGTACATTACATTGACAAACCAAAATCATGCCAATGGAATAATGATACCGGGCATATCAGCGAAGGAGTTTTTTGCAGTCTTGAAATTTACGTAAAAAATTACATACTTACTTTCTTATTTAAAACCAACGACACAGACAATATTTCAAGTGAAATTTTAAGTATTATATAATTTACATGCACACAACGTTTCATCTGGTTGCTAGAAAGTCTGGAAGCCAACAAGAGACATACATGGATGGAATTCACTGAAATATAGTTTAGAATATAAAATAAGCAAAGAGACAAACTATTAACACTATAAATGACACTAGTGCCAAACGCGTTTCGACCTCAAGAGTTCATCATCAGTGGCAAAAGGGAATTAATTCATATAATAAAAAATGGTTTAAAAAATAAATCATGAAGTTGAGTTCTTTACAAAAAAAAACAAGCAACACTACACTAGATGTTGGTCCAAATGATCAATTACTGGGTGAGGCAGGACGTGCAAGTTGTTTATTTGAATTTTATACAAATAGTTTCATTCTGAGGCGCATTCATATGTGCAGTGTTTGTTGAATGCCTTTGTCTCGAATTAGATGTAACAAAAGCGAATTCTAAATCGATATTTTCAATTTCCTGCTGATTTGAACCAGCCGATCCCGTGAAGCCGCTGTGTGTATACTCCGATGGCTGATTTCGTGTTGGGTGTGCGAGTAGAATAACTTCTAAGGGACAGGAAGATTTTCTCGAGAACGGGAACCTGGTACGGAGGCGTAGAAGTTCTCTGATATGAAACGCTGTTATGCTTGCACGTTACAACACCAGGGCCAGTGATGTTTATGGTCACTTGACTTGACATATCCATGAAGATCGCAACAGATATTTGAGTGAACTTTGTCCGCGCGTGTTTACTGTCAACTTTAAGCGGTTTTAGGAGCAAAATGATACTTCACATGTAGCCCTTTGCTTAAAATTTTTCTCGAAATTTTTGACTCTGCTCTAAATTTCTGAAGTTATATAAAAGCTGTCACAGATCTAACTGCATTTTTCCGACAGAAAATTGCTATTATAATGTACTTTGCATAGTGAATTGCAAGCAGCTGTCAACAGACATTCACTTACTGTTGGAATGCTTATAAGTCATTCCAGAACAGAAACTATGTTGCTCCAGTGTCCGTGCATTCTTGACTCTTCATTCATCCTGATTTTCGTTTGCTTGAGGTCACGAATCGCTTCCTGTATCAACATTTTCACTTGCCCGTTAATTTCAACGGACTTTTCGTTCCCTACTTTCTTAAATTTCGACAACGGAAGGTGTTGAAACTCGTCTGAGAGAAAAGAGCAAGATCTTAAAAATGCTTTAAACTTGACTTCTTTCTGGAGTTCTTGGTCGTCACAAGTTTGGATTGGTCGCGATGAAGCTAGTTCGGGCGCAGAAAATGTCTCTCCTCCCTACATGAAGCGACAAGCTTGCTGATAACAGCGGTCTCTACAAATTTTAGAAGAACTTACGTACTTATGAGTGGAGAAAGGAGGAGGAAAGCGATGTTAATCGTTTTTCGTTGGAGAAATCCCGTGACGAATGTCTGAATTTGTTGCCTTTGAGGCTTGAAGTACTTGTCGAGCTCTGAGGTTCTCACGAGCGACTCATTGGCTCCTATCCGCGAACATCTGTTGCGGATCACACCGCAGTCTCAGGTTTTAAAGCCACGACTCATAATTGGCGCTGTGTACGTCCAACACATGCTCGGGACTGTGTTTCAGAAATTTCGTGATAGCAAAATTGAGTGTTTTTTTAATATTTCTGTCGCATGTGCGTGTTGTATGTTGCGAGAGAATTGCCCGCTAATCCGTGAAGCAAATGTACCTGCACGCAAAAAGCAATTTTCAGTAAAGTACCCTTAACGCCAGAGTGCCTTGAGTAAGCGTAAACAAGTGAAATAAACTTTTTAAGCCTGTTTTAAAATGAGAAAAGTGTCGCAATTTTCTTAAGTGTGCAGCCCGCGTCTGTTTGGCAATGAACCGGCGTCATTGCTCGTGTTTGTCAATATTATGATCCCGAAGTGCCAGATTTAATTGGAACAACTGTACATATAACTTTTAATAGGAAGGAGGAGCGTTAATTAGAACCCATTTAAAATACAGTCGATTACCATGAACAAATGAGGGTTGAAGTTGTTCTGAAATCGTTTTATAGAGAACAGAATTTTGAAACAGGATGTGCGCATGGGATTCACCAGTAATTAATATTCTGCGCGATTGTTTATTATGGGAATGGTTATGACTATTACAATTTATTAATTTTGATTTCCTTCGCTTTGCGTGTTTGTGAGTTATTAATTATACGCGGGGAGTCGCCTTCATAACCGGGTATGTCCTGTTGCCTCTCAGCTGATCACGTAGCCACGATGTATTTAGTATCACCAACGAATTGGCGATACCCAAACTGTGATCAGCTGACCACGAGCATGCGTACTGGCTGATTGGCGCAACTTTTGTTTATGGTGTTCAGGACGTGGCGTGCCGCGGTCTTCGCTGGCAATGCCATCGAGCGACGGACTCCACGCTCTGGTATTGACGACCTCGAGTGACGGAGAACCAGCTCTGATTGCAAAGCAATTAATTCACCACGTGGCAGTTCCCAGTTTGACGTAAGCCGATGTATTTGTATTGCGTTGGTCGGAAAGAAGGAATTTGTTCGTCGCAGCGATCGCTAATTGCGTGCCGTTCGCCTGATGCCGGACCTCACTTCGTCACAACTAAGCACATTGCAAAGGTGTACTCTTTGGAGTACCCTGACGTTCTCAGCGTGTTCTATGCTCCATGTGATCTGAGGTGGATGTGTGCCAACAACGACCTAAGGTTAATATTGCAACCAGGAAGGTGGAGACACGAGGGAGAGGTAGCTCGCGGGTTAAAGCCACTCGAGCAAGGGCAGTGCCTCAGGGGTTAAATAACAGTGGTTTGGATTAGGCATTTTATTATTTGTTTCTGGGATAAGTTATTCGAAAACTGCTTTTGACGGAATCGAACTTGCACTTGTGTTAGTAAAAGCTGTTAATTTGTATCGAAGTAAAAGTTGCCGTGATCGGATGTCACCAACACCAATTCTTGTCACTAGGCGCGTCTTTCATTCATTTTAGTAGCAGCAACAGGTCTGAAGTTTGTTTCAGCGCAGGGACGAGGGGCATATTTTTATCGGTCGATTTGTGCGTTGCCGTCCAACTGGTGAACGAAGCCGAACAAGCGGACATCAGACCCCAAGGTAGCTGCTGGTATGGGCGGAAGTTGATGTGGGAAAGAAACTCCACATATTTCTTATTTCAGTATTATGCTGAAGACGGTAATTAGCCTATCAAGGTCAGAGGCCACCTCACGCAGTAAACCGCCAGGTCTGAGGCCACACTGCAGTTCGTCCCTGTACGCCAGGAGATAACCGCTGCTGTTTCTCCTGTGCGTATTACTGAGGTGTGGGACCAGTAATTTCACTTCATCCCTGAAGGTGGAAGCAGTATGTTCTTCCGAAACATTGGTCTGTATCTCACATGGAGTCAGAATCCAGATGACCGACACTGACATGTTTTTTTGGTAACATCAGATATTTATTGAAGGGGTCTGAGTAAACCCACGTAAAACGTGTGTCAGTATAGTCAGCCTCTGCTGATAAAACAGAACATGGAAGCTTATGCGTGATGTCAGCGAGTAAAGACTCTCGCCGACAGTCCTACAGAACAGATGAGGTCATCTCGGCGAGTGGTAGCACTTTGGGGATATCGCCTGGAAATTACAGCGTTTGTAATGAATCCCTACCCTGGAAAAGAAGAACGTTGTGTTTCAGGCCACAGGATAAAGCAGAAGGAAATTGGTAGCGGACGTAGGCCGTGAGAGATAAACACGCGAACAACATCCCTTCCCGGTAAACACGAGATCTGAATCTCAGTGCGCATGTGCTGTGGCTAGATCCCTCCCCAGCTTCTGGACCTTTCCCTGCAGTGCCCAAGTGCAAGGCGAAACGTGAAGCACGAAAAGCAAATGAACTCCTTGGTATTCGGTATCAGGTACCCAATAATCAATAACGTGTGCGTGGGATTTTTGTCTTCCGAATCGTATGTCAGAGATTAAAAGTATCTTCATCCTTTCATGGATTAGGAGAATCGCCTGTTCCCTCCATCGTATTCTTTGGCAGAGAAAATTATTTGAATTTTTCTCATTGTCTCATATTGTGAAATATGTGCCAGCCACGTGAAGCCTGAAATATACAGGGTGATTCAAAAGGTTAGAGCCAAATTGAAGGAGCGTATAGAGGGACTCAGAGAGAACAACTTTCGAATAGGAATCCATGTCCTCCGAAGTTATCCTGAGCCATTGAAGTTAGGAAAGTCTGATAATATACCGCTGAAATAATCGTACTTTGCTATTCTCCTACTAGCTTAATTTTGTTTTTAGTAAAGTACAAGGATTACATTAGCAATCTTACGAACCAAATTATTTCAGCGTTATGTTATCAGACTTTCCTAACTTCAATGGCTCAGGATAACTTCGGAGGACATGGATTCCTATTCGAAAGTTGTTCTCTCTGAGACCCTCTATACGCTCCTTCAGTTGGGCCCTAACCTTTTGAATCACACTGTATTTATCATAGCACTGCATTATCACACACTGTGAAAGCCAAATGTGAGGTTAGGTTAGGTTTCTACAGAGAATGAAGGTGATTTCCCAGCGCCACCGCAAGCGTCAAGTATTTTCTTTCTGTCTGTCTGTCTGTCCGTCCAACTCCAGTATTATTACTAGCCCGAATATGTGAATGTCTGATCCCTAGAGAACAAGGCAGAAGATTTTCCGAAGGTATTTCTGGCAGCGAGAACGAAATTTGCATAATTTATGTTAATATTCCCTGGATGTTCACAGATTTCTCTCTAGGAGTTCTCAGAACTCAGAGTTCTCAGTGGAAAATGCAAAGTTTCGTGAAAGGGATTACCGCTTTATAACTCTTGCAGTGTTAAGGGACGTCGTACTTTTCAACCGCTGTCTGCAAACACTCCGTTCCGTTGTCGTCACATGACGCATAAGAAGACCAGCGACTTCCGATTCTGCGTGCAACAATAATTAAGTCATTTTCGCTTGGAGCGCAGTGTTTCATGTGCAAAAACACAATTCGTATCTATTAGTAAATATAATCTGTTTCCAGCAACAGTTCCTAGGCCTAGAAACCCAAACAAAAATTTAAATTAAAATGAAAACTTCCCGCAAGCTATACTCGAGGAATGTGATACATTGGCATGCAGAGGCCACAACAGTGAATATCTCCCACAGCATTGCAAGGTCTTCGGCCGAAGAATGTGCTGTACAGCACTGGCCAAAACCCACGCACGTCGACTGTGCGAAGTGTTCCCGGGGTGACTTCATCGTCTTAATGAAGCTTCATTTGTAATAGTTCTGGCATTAATGCAGCAAGTTGACAATTGAAGATTATTAAAATGGCGTTTTTGTTTTCGAATATTGATTAAAATTCGATTATGGAAACATTTAACGGCGGTGTAAGTCAAAACCGGAGTGACGTGTTATTCTGTTTTGAATGACTGGATCTGTCATCTTTCGGAAAGACAAGAGTAAAGACGGGGTTGAAGGACTTCTGATCGCGGGAAGTCTTGTGGAAAAGTTCCCCTTGTTTCTGGCTCGAAACCACGCAATATGGACGCTCCTCGTCACTTCGTCGGACCAGAGGCAATAATTTTCTTTGGATGTAATAAATCCTGTACTGAGCAGACAGCATTCCGCAGAATGTACTGTCGTCTAACAGAAACGTCGAATCTGCTCGAATGTTTGCTAAGATCAATACAAAGCGATTGGGTTGAGGCGAGCACAGAACCGAAAATATTGAAGACCAATTACGGCGAAGTTGTGGCACGCCTTTGGGGAGGGGTAGGGGGCATCTGCGCACTTTATGGAGGCGAGCGGGGAAGCACAGACGAATTACGAATAAAAAATATCGCGGTTGTGTTTTCAGGAGAGAGAAATACGTTTTTAAACGGATGTAATCATGCCTACAGGCTCACAGGACTCAGCCCTGGGACATAGGATTTGTGCTAGAGATGGACCAAAAGGCTGTCCTGATAAAGGACGTGCGGATGTCGAATATTCGTATGTCTTGGAATTATCACAGGCGATAAGTTATGAAGCAGAAACTGCCAGGCTCAGTTTAACTAACGGCCTCGTAATTGTGAGCGCGCTGTGCTAGATTGGAGCCAAGGCGGTCTACGCGTTGAAGACGAAGTCGCCTCGAACCTCATCGCAGTCCGCGTAATAGTCAGCGTGTTACGTGACGGACTGGACATTGCGCGTCAAAGCAGCTTGAACCATGATTTGGCGAAGAATGTACTGGATTGTCAGCTGCAGCGGTTATGAACCCCAATCAAAATTAATGCGAAGAGGACGGATAACGCAAGTTGTGAGGATCGTGGAACTGACAAGAGGAAATGAACGGGGGGAGAGGGGGGAGAAGACAAAATTAGATTATGGAGCTTGAAACAAACAATTGGAATAGAAGACTCCAACAGATCCATAATGCCGACCTGCGACCAAGTTATGTGTTAAACGTCGAGAATTTGCTCCAATAAGGAATTTAAGGAATTCTTTACAAGTTTCTTGGACACTCTAGTGCCTAATTTTCGAAATCCAAAAAGGCCGACACTTCTTCCGGGTCGTTATATAAATTTCGGGGCAGAAGTGGGCCAATTT
Organism: Zootermopsis nevadensis; assembly: GCF_977971745.1. Classification (NCBI taxonomy): domain Eukaryota; kingdom Metazoa; phylum Arthropoda; class Insecta; order Blattodea; family Termopsidae; genus Zootermopsis; species Zootermopsis nevadensis. The sequence goes on along the minus strand of NW_028259151.1, from coordinate 11,018,263 downwards.
TCAGGGTCGTCTTTGCAAGGGCTGCATTTTTTATATTTGCCTTTTTTTTTGGACACTCCTGAAGCCGCCTGATTCTGAAGAGAAGATGAAGGAACAGTGGGACTGAACCATGGATTATTTACGTACTTGAAGAAAACCTGTCATACAGTTGGGTCGGAAGTATCGATCAACATCCTCATTCGACGTACCATCGGAACTGGTTAGACTAATTGAAATGTTCTTGCCTTTCCCATGCAGAATGGAATTGCATTTCGACTTACGCCACCAGGAAGGTCCAAGGAGGAACTGAGTGGGGCACATCAGCTTCCTGTCTGCGTCGACGAGTTTTACTTGTTGGGAGAAAAATAAGTTTAAAAAAATACCGAATCTTTGTCAGATGCTAGTAACGACATTGGCCAAGAATTACATGTCCAAGCCTCGTGAAGAGACTTCGGGCAAATCCTCTTTGAAAATGTGGCGGAGTTCCAATTTGTTATTTGGGAACGACGATAAGAAATCAAGAGCAGACTTTATTCAGAATCCTTGACAGCGCTGTCTGCTACATGAAAGTGTGTATATTAAAATGTCTCTCTCCCGTTAAGAGAACAGAGGGGGGGGGGGGGGGGGTGACTGAGTAAAGCGGCCCAAGGACTTTTGAGGGATGGAGAAATGGTACAGCGAGGAGCTTCAGAACTTCTGCTGGTCGCAGGATATAATTGACGATAAGGTCGAGGGGAATGATATCGGCGGGGCATGTAGCACGCATGGTGCGGATGGAAACGCGTGCAAGTTCTGGTTTTAAATCTTGGAGGGAAGCGGAAGTTGGAGGATAATATTAAAATTAATTTTAGGGAACTGTGGTTGGATGATGTGGATTGGATTAATCTGACTCAGAGTAGGACTGGTGGTGGGCTGTTGTGAACACGGTGATATGAACCTCAGGGCTCCAATAAAATGTGGGAAATTTCTAGACTGAACAACTATCTGATGATAAAACGACGTGGAGTCGGTTTATTACGCACAAAACATCGTGACGTCATGCCCCATGATGTGTGACAGGTGCGACGTACAACTTTTGTTCGGTGCACGCATTGTCACGCCGTGTAAACACGCTGGCACGGGGCATTTACAGTTCCTGCTGTAAAAGCCTACTGGCCACACTTAGAGGCCAATCATGTATCTGTTCACCTAATCAGGCATTCCCCTGCTTTGTCTAAAAGTGGAATTACATGACCGCGTCATTCCCAAAAGTTCGGTTTTAATATTTGTGTGGGTGGAGATCAACGCCCACAGTTTCCATAAACAGAGCTCGTTCGTCGCACTGAACGAGTGTCCGGCAACCACTGATGAATAGGCAGTAATTCGCTGAAGGAAATCGTTTTTCTTATTATAAGTCAATATTCAGTTTTCTATTTTTCAACCAGAAATGATCCTGATGTTCGCGTTGATTTTCGCACGGCATTTTATGATTATTCAAATATGTCACTTTGCCATTTATGAATCCTCTCGGCATGCACCTGATTCTTTCCCCCGCCCCTTCACCCAGCTCTTCCTCAGGCACACTTCCCCCAGGCCTACCTGTGCGAAGTTTGAATGGAAGAGGACGAAAGCTGCCCAAGGGTAAGAGTAGCGATCCGTGGCCGATCGCCACGCCCCTTGCGGCATGTACATGTGACAGGCGAAGGGGATGTACTCCAGCATGACCAGAAGGTCAGCGACGGCCAGCCCCGTAAGCAGGGCGTTGGTCGGCGACGTCATCTCCCGACGCGTCAGCACGGCGATGTTGAGACTGTTGGCCACCGAGCCGAAGAGACAGACGACGAGACTGACGTAGCCGTGAACCTGCAACAGAATGGCGAATTCTTTTGTTTACAGTGGGGGCGAAGGACTGTTGGTGCAATAGAACGAGTCCACCGTTTTTCGAGAAATATCACTTATCAACAGCAAACAAAATTTCGTCAAGATTGAATGTACGTATCAACGACCGATCAGATGTTGAGGGCCCCCCCCCCCCGGGGGGTGGGGGGTTACTACAACTTGGAGAAACATCGGACAGCGCGCTTCAAAAAAGATCATCGTTTACTTGAGCCAGAAATTTTACGCAGAATGATCGAAAACTCACGCAACGCGTATTAAAATGATTATCGATGGATGCAACTCGGCGCAGTTCGACTCGATTTTTTTAACGCGCTGAACGAGAACCCACGCAGGTCTTCAGGGAGCGAAGTCTGCAAAACGAGCTCACTGTCGTGACTGGCTGAAGATAAGACTGGAGGACGACCTCAGATCGCCGTTGAGGCATGTTTCATTTGTCAGGGTATGCGAGAGGGAGACTCACCGCCAACGCCCCCCATCCACCACGTTGGAACCCTTGGAAATGTCTCCCCTAAAAAGTCTTGGTACTGCCGATTCCATAATTTCCACTCAAAGTTATTAACGCTTAGGCCTTCTTGCAGTCAGTGATTCTGAAACTGATGGTCTTTTATAGTAGAGGATTACAGCACAAATCCACTGTCGAAGAGTGTTGTCCCAAAACCAGCAAAGTCCATTCAGCACCGGGTTTTTTTTTGGGGGGTGGGCGGCCTTCTTGGAATCAGTATTTATTATATTAACAAAACCTGCGCTTAGGTTGGCAACGCGAATAATGGGAACTACATGTGGTCTGCTACTGACGAGGTGATTCCGTCATCAGAGTATGAAGATTTCTGTCTTCTGGGTTGTTGCGCTGTGTAGTCTGGTCGATGTTAACCAACGTTTCGGAGGTCATACTGCCTCCATCATCAGGGCGATGAGTATGAAGATTTCTGTCTTCCGGGTTGTTGCGCTGTGTAGTCTGGTCGATGTTAACCAACGTTTCAGAGGTCATACTGCCTCCGTCATCAGGGCGATGAGTATGAAGATTTCTGTCTTCTGGGTTGTTGCGCTGTGTAGTCTGGTCGATGTTAACCAACGTTTCAGAGGTCATACTGCCTCCGTCATCAGGGCGATGAGTATGAAGATTTCTGTCTTCCGGGTTGTTGCGCTGTGTAGTCTGGTCGATGTTAACCAACGTTTCAGAGGTCATACTGCCTCCGTCATCAGGGCGATGAGTATGAAGATTTCTGTCTTCCGGGTTGTTGCGCTGTGTAGTCTGGTCGATGTTAACCAACGTTTCAGAGGTCTTACTGCCTCCGTCATCACATTCATCGCCCTGATGACGGAGGCAGTATGACCTCTGAAACGTTGGTTAACATCGACCAGACTACACAGCGCAACAACCCAGAAGACGCAAATCTTCATACTCACCGCTGTGAGAACCTCAAGTCTTACAGAATGGCGTGTTATTTGCAGTACTCTAATTCAAGACCAGCAAATGACAAAAACTGTGGGTGCCATTAATGGTAATCCGAGCGTATCTTATTTCGAAACAGGCTGTTTCAGACGCGTAGCTAAGCAGAATGCCTATTGTGCAGGCAAAACGTTGAACAAGTCGCTCCAAGAAAGCCCGAAAGGCAACGCCGTATTCTTCTCTTAATGCTCGTTGGACCACGACTCGCTCGCTCACTGATGCTGGGGAAAATGAGATTAAAGTTTATGCACAGATATTCCTACTGCTTCATGCAGAGAAATGTTCTTAGACTAGAATTACTGTCGTAGAGCTTCTGAACCGTGCAATGTTGCAGAGAAATAATGCAGGTGATAAATATTCAGCTTGTGTTGTCACGTCTCAAAAGCTCTGTTCGTTGGAGCTTAATGGCAGTCGGGAATCTGCGGTTTGACATGACAGGCTCTACGCCCGCTGTGTAATGTTGGTAATCTTCAAGGTTATTGAACTCAGGGTTGGACACAACTGTGATGTATCTTAGGCTCTTGATTCTTCTGGATTCGTTTGGTTAAAAATTCGAAACCAAATTTGATTTGGTGTTGAAAGAAGGACACTGGCAGTCGAAGGCCTGAGGGTCGGAACTTCACTTCTTGTAAGGAACAGACCATCACAACTCAGACCAAGCCTCCGGGCGGGGGAGGGGTTCGAATCCATCACTGCGAAACGGTTTCGCCACATGACAAGCTCCACTGAAACCCGAAATGTCCCTTTTGTTTGGAACCTGACAGCTAATAATCGCGAAGCCTTTGGTTGAACGACAGCGCGTTGCTTGCAGCCACAGAAACCAAACCGTTTCAGATTCGGATTTTCTCCGGTAAGTCAGGACGAACGGCGCCAATGAAATGCAAGGATTTAGACATCTGCATCGGGGATGGAACAGTCGGGCATTTGAGTGTGGGCCTAGGAGACACGTCACCGTCAAATGGGGTAACACAGTTCTCAGGAGCGTTGTTGCGCGTACTGAAGACGCACAGCGGGGCTCAGCTGTGACCGAATGGTCGCGGAACACGCACATGACGGATACTGCGACATATTCACAACCCTCGGCGCCTGTAATACTCGAGCTCGTACTGCCGCACGGGGATAAGGACTCTACGTTATCCTGGTCGACGTAATCCATCCAGACGCTAATGGTAATGATTGTCCTGGCACTGTCGAAATAAGGGCCTGAGGAAGGCAGTAAGCTCGCCGAGACAGACTTTGATCTTACTAGACGCCTCAGGTTTCGCTCTTACGTAACCTGCCCTCCTCCAAATGAACTGAATTCGTTCATTCGGCTTATCTTGCGTTCAAAGCCGCTGCGTTACAAACTTTCAGTTCTAAAAGCAGCGGAGACAGATGAATGAAATGAATCCGCTCTGTAAGTAGACTCTGTCTGCTGTCATCTTTGTGCTGACCTCCCTGAAAAGCTGTTGGCTCTCGTTCCAAAAATAAATCCGTCGCAGAGAACCAGTCCTGAAACTTCCAACTATTACCCCAGAAATCTCCAGTCTCCAGTCCGTCCTCGCTTTCACGTGAGTACAAAGTTCATCATCACGCGAAAAACTGCGTGACGTAACAACACGACCCAAGGAGTGGAGTTTCTGTAGAAAAGCAAATGGTCTCTCAGCTATCCAAAATATTTATAGCCTTTATACGGAACGCGAATGTTAATTGCCGTGCTGATCCACACGGATCCATTACCGTCTGTCGCACCCTGTTCCTTCGAGATAAGAACGCCCATGGGAAATTAAAACCATCATAAATGAAACTGGAAATAATAAACATTTATGAAATTATATCCATAAAAACGGCAAGAGCTGAACTCATAAAGCTAAGCTACAGTCCTATAAAACGCGTTCTGCTAATAGGCCATCTGTAGGTTTATAATAGGCTGCAACTATAAAGTAAAGTATGGCTGAGCAGAGGCCCGAAATATAGAATTCTACAGAAGTCAGCAGTATTTATTATTAGCACTTGTAAACAAATTGCAGACGGTGTTGCGTATTAAATTGGGAAGAACTTACAGGTATCTTCGCAGCACCGCCATGTCTGATATTGTCACATCGTTAAAAATATATCACGAGGAATTTGTTTTAAGGATTCAAATCTATGTTCATATTTCATTTTATATTCCCGTCTTGAATGGTCCATTAGAAAAGGTTTGCGATAATGACATCTGAATAAAAAATATCTGCACGGTGGCCATGTTCTAGGAAAAGATTCTTGTCAAGACGTCCACATCGCACACGTCATGTTAAGAGCAAATCGTAGGTGGCAGGACGGTCGCTCCCACCTCACAAGTTCGTCCGCCCGCCCGCCAATATTTTACAAGGTTGTTCCGCACGCTACGACGTGAGCGAGTAACAACTTATGGGACAGTCTGTGTCTGGCTTTCCGACCGTTATGTTTCTCAGCCATAGAACTGGACAACCCCAGGGCTTCCGCATTGAAGAGAGCAGGACCCAACGTGTTATTTTACAAATTTTATGTGAAACACTTTTAATAGGAAAGGTACTTCACGAAACACGCACACAAGTTGTTCCAGAATCTGTGGAGTGTAGCAACGATTGGACAGCGCATCAAGACAAACGGGGCACGTGAAAGGACAAAGAATTAATGAAACAGAACGCTGAGGGACTTACCAGTCTGTATCCCAGGCTGAAGTCCGCCAGTCCGGGGCAGAACGACGTGTTGCTGGTGCTCCGGGTTTGGTTCGTCACGACGCTGGTGTTGAACGCCATCTCTGCCGAGCGTTGGTCCGCACTTCACTTCGCGGAAACAGTTGCCTTATACGAAGAACATGAAGTCTAATGCCCAATTCTGTAGGGCGTGTTCCATGCGTCTGTTTAACATTTAATATTGTCTAGTTTCTTTTAGTTAAGAGGAGGACTTCGGCAGTTTTCGACCAAATATCTAAACAGACGACATAAATGTGCATTTATAAAACTGCGTTTCTGTGTTCAGTTCTAGTGTGAATAATTCATGAAATATTAAGTACAATTTTGGGAAGAGACTTTCAGATCTCGTTCAACATTCAAGTAAGTGAGTAACATCAATTCCACTATTTCGACAGCCTTTTCGTTGTTTTACTCGAACAAACGCTGATCGTCACACAACGCACTTCAGACCAAACTGTTCAAGAACGGAGCGTCAGAACGCCCTGTTCCCTGCTCAACTCTGGTATCAAAGCTCGTGACAGTTCATCTTCTAGTATCGACATTTTAATAAAAATTCAGTTTTCCAAACAATTTTCGTTTTATTCTCCCATTGCTGGGAGTGTGAACACGTTTGTCTGTAAAATTATGCAGGGAAGTTTTGTTTCTGAGAACTTCCTGTCCGAAGTTGTGCCAAGACACACGCACGCAAGCACGCACGCACACCGCCTGAACACACAATTACTTCGAATCTATGTTAGACGTAGTCACTGAAACCCGTGTTTTTGTTCTTTTACGATGATTTTGTTCCGTCGATGGACCGACATGATTTCTCACGTTTCAAACAAACGTTGCCTTATCTTGAAATTAATTCCGGCCTTTGGATTGAGTGATGTTTGACAGGATTCTCTTTCTACGCATCACTTGTTACTCCTGAAGTTTCGCTTTGTTCTTGCAAGTTCCGTTTATCTGTCTCTCCGCTCTGAAGCCCAACAAATTTATAATCTGCTGATTCGGATGCTGAAGTGTACACAGGAAGAAGTGGTCGTGCGGAAGCGCCTCGGATTCTGCAGGAAGACCCTGGGCGTCTCTCACCGCCGTTCCTGGAAGAGAACAGGAAAACGTCACAGAATGTAGGCGAAACAGTTGATGGACGGCGTGTGGACAGAGAATTTGAAATCGTTCTTGCTTTGTTCAGTTCGACTTTTGTCACCTGCATAGTGAATTGGAAAGGACTTGGAAGGAAGCGTTCTCGGCTTATTTCAATGTAAACTTGCCAGTCAGCCTGTGGGAGAATGCTTACCATTAATAATAGACCACGACTGAAATCTTGAGACTTGCGAGGAATGCAGGAAGTCCGAAGCGTTAAAGGCAGACGCCATCTGTAATTCTTCCTCCTTCGACCAGCAAGTCTCAAGATTACTTCTGATAACATAACTCGATCTTCGAGGTGATAAAGACTGCAATGAAATGCCACGATGCTGTTATACCGTGTTTTTCTCAGTTGTTCCTACTTGTCGTCTAGACTGTGAGCCACTCGGAGCTGCCCGAGGCATGTTGCTTTGAGCTGAACCCGATACCTCGACTGCCTCAGATACCACGCCCTCGTAATTAACCATGACCGGGGCGTGGATTGCTACACATCGCCTCTCAAAGGCGACTTCTGTTTGCCAGCGTAATTGATCCACTCTGTTTTCTGGCACTGCTATTAACATCTCTCCCTTTTCTGATAATTTGATGTGGGTTTATTAAAGGGGCTGACCAAGTTAGTCCAGATAACAAATACGAAAACTTCCTCCTAGTTTTCACAAGTGTTTGGTTCAAACGCACCTTCCTTCGAGAATTCCAACGAAACATCAAAACGTGCGGTGACGATGTGAGTCTAAAACTCCAAATAACGTGTTATTTCTGAAGCCTTAGTGGATGAGTGGGTTTCAGCGCAAACAAACATATTCGTACCTGCGGCTTCTGTCTCCGTGAGACGAAACGCATCTGCAGAACGATTCACAATTTCATGCCGGCGGCTACCTAAGAAGTTCATTCCAGACGCCAGTCCCACTCGGAAATATCTGGTGGGCGCGTACGAACGTGCACTCCCTTCGCAAACAGTCGATCAACAGGTCTCAGTTTGCTGAACTGGCACAGCCGACATGGGGTAATCCTCCAACTTGGGGAGACTGGATCTGAAGGTAAGAACGTCTCGTCGTAAGAAGCTAGCATGTTACAAGACGTCACGCACAGCCTTCTATAAGGACCATTTATCATCGTTTATGTGCGTTGGGATTCGGTTCCTCCCGTAGGGGAAGAACACACATTGAGCGTTGCTATCGTGTTTTGTCGTGAACGTTGCCCGTTATCGTGAGATCTTTCGGACAAGACGTTTCGGTAGTTTCCTGCCTTCGTCGTTTGGTGGCAGGAGGGGAGATTCTTTCTGTTCAGTTGGTACTCCTGGCGCTAGGAGACCGAAGAGACTGGGGTTGGGCGACCTCACCGACACCTGGAGGGACCTCAGAGCAGAAGTTTCGACCTGAAGACACATTCTCCCTTCATGTCCGACTCGCAGGCCGCGAGATTTCAAAATGGAATTGAAATGCCACGCCTCGTATTGCAAACAGTCTGACATATTATCTGCCCAGTTTCCTTTGAAAAAGCGGTCGTCGTCGAGATCTTTGACACCGCTGTTTTTAATGTTATTTTCATGTCTGGTTTAATTACCTTTGTTTCGAAACGCTTGAATCGCTTCAGGCGTTAATAAGTAACACGATTCCTAGTTCTCGATTGGACGTTCTTCATTAAACGTTACTTTGTGTCACGGGGGTGTTCTTTGTCGTACAGGATATTGCACGAAATATGTCGGTCCGCGGTCCGGCCTTGGAGCTGAGTGTGTCGGTCGAACGAATGAGACGCCGGGAGTCCGGGAATTTCATTTCTTGCACGCGGAGATAATATTAAAGTAGATATCAGCGAAATAGGCTTGGAAGGTGTAAAGTGGATAAACCTGGCTTTTGTGAACATTGTAATGGGCTTTCAAATTTCATAAGAGTGAGTAATTAAGCAGCTGAGCGTCTGTAAACGTCTCAATAAGGATTATTCCTCTTGGAGTTAGTTAATTCGTTCCACGTGACAGGGACCAAGATTCGATCCCTGTCCATCTATGCACGAATCCTGAACGCTAGCTGATGAAACCTCTTCGAGGACTTGGAAGGAAGATGACTGATGCTAAGACTCCGAGAACATTTAAGGCGCCTGAAGATTTTTAACGCGAGTAGCGTCATGATTTGTGTTCACCACATTATATCAGACTTACTGCATCAAGGAGGCTGGGCATGTAGCACGTTTGGGAGCTATGTGTATTCCAAAATTGTAGTGAAAATCTTTTTGTAAGACTTGAGGTTCTCACAGCGGTGAATATGAAGATTTCTGTCTTCTGGGTTATTGCGCTGTGTAGTCTGGTCGATGTTAACCAACGTTTCAGAGGTCATACTGCCTCCGTCGCCCTGATGACGGAGGCAGTATGACCTCTGAAACGTTGGTTAACATCGACCAGACTACACAGCGCAATAACCCAGAAGACAGAAATCTTCAAAATCTTTTTATTTGTAGTGTTCTGTCTGAGGACAGGTCCATATGAACAGGATCCTTCCATCCTTTTCTCAGACTGAAGGTAGGGAATTGGGCGATGCTGGAACAGATGATGAGATGAAAGCAAGTATTAAAACGCGTCGCTAACACACAGCTGATGTATGAAGCGTGAACTGGTTTAATGTGGCTCAGGGTAATGCACTACGCACTAATTGCTCACTCATTCGACGGAATGAAGTCTGGAGTAATGACAGCGTAATCAGATAAGCCAAGAATGAATAAAGAATCGAGGGTTCTACTGAGTGCAGTTAGGAAGTTATCGTCTTGGAGCCGATAAGGGAATAGGCCTATTATTGAAATCGACCTTTGAATTCGAACTTTTTACATTGCACCAGAACGGCCTTGTAATTCTGTCTGGGTTGTTGTGAGTGGAGTCTGGTAGAAGGGAACCGACGTTTCAGAGGTCATACTGCCTCCGTCATCAGGGCGCCCTGATGAACTTCTACCAGACTACACGACGCAACACGTATTCAAAGTCGGCGCCGTGAGAACTTCAGATCTCACGACTTTCGGGTCCCGGTTCTGACCCAGTCTCTGACTGGGCCGGTGTTTACAGAAGACTTACTTACCTCAGGAAGAGATACGAATGGGTTAGCAGTTTCTGCTGTCGACGCAAAATCCTCCTTCGGACGTAACAGTGTTTTTTCTCCGAACATTTACGAGCGGACACGAATAAAGGTCTTTATGAACATTAACAGTTTCAGAGTAAGTCTGTAAAATTAGAAGTCACAGTCCACGGCATTAATGAGTTGCGTTTCGGTGTGGATGCACGTCTATTACAGCGCAGTTTGGCAGAATCACGTTCTGTGTGTCGGTAAAGGGAGGGATTTTGTTGTGAACGCGGTGCTAACGAGCCGATCTGGAACCTTGAACCGTAATTCCTCACGTGGTGGGTACCAGCGACTCTTTAACAAAAACAAGAATCGAATACGGAACTTCTTTCGACACAAACCACAATCAAGTGGTCGTCTGTCTGTCTTGGCACTGCAGAGCTCGAATCTCGGAGCGGAGATCGGCCATCTTGACAAAAGATTTTAGAAGTTCTTCTCATAGAAACGAATTAAAATACATAAAACGGCCGCTTCCTTACACATAATTTTAAATTGATCAGTCTTGTCAGCATCCGACTACTTGATGGTACTTATTTATTGGTAATTAAATTCTTAAGAATCGCATGTCCTTTTGAAAATCTGCTTTTATGCAAACGGAAAGTCTGTTTTATGTTGCTGCGACGTTTCAGTTGTGAACTGGGGATAACGAAACGTCCACAGACGGGTGAATAGTTACTCGTTATAGCCAACAAGATTAGAATTGCGTTTCTTAAGACTATTCATTGAAAACAAACTGCGATTAGATGGGTAACAGAGGTGACGAACAAGCCACTGAAAAGACATTTCAATTTGGTGTTGGCACAAAATGAGAAATGTCGCGTCTTATTAACATTTTCATCTCCGCGAAAAAAAAAATGTGTTGAGGGCTTCACTGAACCAGACAGAAGTCGCCGCTTCCGCACGTCAACCGAACGACGCGTCGCTTAGAGCGCGGGAACGACCTTCCGCCACAAAACGCGGGAACGAACTGCGCCCTGGACCACTTAATGAGCAGTCCTTCGGTGCGAGGCGTCGCGATGGCCACTCCTAGGACGCTCTGCGCAAGCGCAAGGATTGGGGGGGGGAGCTGTTAGGGGGACTTATTAGATAGAAACTTGTGTCATATGTAAATCGAGGCGTCTCATAATTTATTATGCAACCACAGGGGGGTAAGGAAGGAGACGGTACGCAGTCCTGGACCCGCCGATGTATTTTGAGCGTCCCGCGCGCATTTTCCGTTTTGTCACCATGTTCGATGTGAGTCAGCTGATACCAGTAAACACTCTTTGTTAGTGTCGTCAGTATCTGACAGCAGATGTTGCTGCGAACAGCTGTCCAACTCGGTGACGGGACGCTTCTTACGTGGGATGCCACGTGACTATCACAAGAGGTTCAAAACGAGTTCGCATTCCACTGAACTGCAGCTTACGTGAAACCGTATCTTCATCATCACGATCATAAGCCAGCTTAATCCACCTCCACGCCCTCACACCCGAATCGTAAGGCCCAGTTTAATATTACCTTCTCATATACGCCTAGATTTCCAAACTGGTTTCCTTCTTTTGAGTGTTCCGACAAACATTCTGTGCGCATTTCTTATTTCCTCACGCGTGCTTCGTGTAAAGTGCGGGTTGCATTGGGCTAACAACCAACATTGAATCCGTGTGGCGAAGTTTAGTGCCAATCAACAGCAGTGCCGGACTACTTCGCGGTCCTTTTAGTGCTATCTCGCAGAGTCCGGTGCTATGCTTGACCTCCGGTATTTTCTCGCGAAGGTAGCTCCCAAGGCGAAGCAGGGGCGACGTGCCGTTCTGGACACGGAAATGCGAAATCACAGAGACGCCTGTGTGGAGTCCGAAGTTCTCAGCGTCGCTCCCACCTCACGTTCCGAGAGTCGACTTAGGAAATTAAGCTCTGCTAGGTAGGTGTGACTGCCGTCGGCATAATTTTCGTACCAAATGTAATGAAAATCGGCGATACGGAATGCGCGCTGGTTCGAATCTCGGGGAAAAGAAATTTTCTCATGTCAATTAGGCACGTGGTGATTTGTATTTAGGTGGACGCAATGAGTGTAAAACCTTTTTTGTAGGTGTAAGCCGTTTCTCCCTAGACACAATCACGGAAAATATTCCAGCGCTTACCGAACAATTGCGATACACAAACATGGCGTCTGTCGCGTTGCGTTTCGAAGTAGCCGAAATGTTTACGAATGAAAATTACAGTCTGAAGCAGATCACGAACTTCGTCGCCATACGCAGTGAAGCATTTAAGGAGCAGACTCTGCGAGTTCGTTCCACGAAATGTTCCAAAATATTAAACGTTCTCCGACACCAAGTAATCGAGGAAACGCGTGTGTTAAGTTTTCAACCGTGCATTAGGCTATTTGCCTAACAGAAAGAACCTGAGAGCACTTTATTACAATGGAACTACTCTTTTTATGATTATCGCAGAAGGATCATTAATTTCTTTAACTGTTAGTAGGTTTCAGAAAAGAAGTAGCTATATAAACGCAAGATGGCTTATAAAACTCCTTAGCACTTTTAAAAGATAACATATTTATGAAAAACACGAAAGAGCATAAGAAAACGATAACTGAAAACTGTTATCTAATACTCGCAGGCGGGCATTAAAATTGTGACGTCAGCTAGGAGTCTGCAAACGGGAGTAAAAATGTTGTTAGAGGAACAGGCGAAATGTCTGACAGAAGAATCTTCGCGGGATAAAATTATGGCGCACTCCGCCACGCCTGGACACCGACGAAACAGTCGTACAAGTGGCCTGCACTTTTGTTCTTTTCCGGGAATAGTCGTTCGCTGAAGTTGTACTTGTTGTTTCATATTTACGCTCAGTCGTCGGATTAGCCTTGCTTTAGCCATCGTCGTAAATTTTTCAGACAACGCCGTGTTTCCGAGGTTGTGTGTGCCCCTGTGTTCAGGTGAAATGGACTGATTACGATGGACCCTCTCTGTGTGGACGCCGTTCGCCTGAAGGCGGAAACAGATACAACTGCCGAGACGTACCTTGGGTCTGTAGAATACAGAAGGATGGATGAGTCCAAGAAACCATCAATACTTACTGTACTGGGCCGTGCTAAGACACAGATGACAATTTGGAATATTTTACATTTTCTCAACGTAACTACCAATAGCGACGTTGCGCTGTCCCAACTACTCCTGTTCTGACCAATGTGATCGTCTGCTTTCCGCTTTTGTGCTGTATTTCCTGAGGAAGATCTTGGGGACTGCAACATTCGGTTTTCATATAAAGCTCGTAATGCTACCGGATATTGGACGCAGTCTCATTTCCGGCGTTGAGACAATAGGCTGTGCGTGTTGCAGCAGACGGTAACCGGCACCAGATGCAGTACGCGGTAGACGGGGACATGGGAGTCCAGTCACTACAATAAATTTGATTATTAGGGTTACGGCTATTTGAGTTAAGGTAGTAAAACGTAATTTTCGAAAAAATTCAAAAACTCGGAGTACATAGCCTCCACACCAGTCATGGAAGCAAGGGTTAGGTTAGGTCAGTTTAAGTCAGGTTACGTAAAGTTAGGTTAGTTTGGGTTAGGTTAGGGTAGGGTAGGTTAGCTTTGGTCAGATCGAGTTGTTTCGTTTGGGAAAAATCTAGAAACTTTATAAAAATTTCAAGAATTCGCAAAATATCCGTAAAACGTACAATTATAAAACTTCAAAATTTTAAAACGTTTTGAAACTTTTCTCTGCCTGAATCGAAATCACCCAGACCCGGTGATCTAACACGCTCCTGTATCTGCGCGACCCGGTCTGTCGGACCCGCTTTGCCGGCCACAGTCTCTGTCTGAACCGGTCCCTGTCTGTCCCTGTGCCTGTAGACGTGGAATCCGCCAGACCCTGTCTCTAGCGAACACGATCCCTACCGGAGCCGGTCTCCACCTCGCCCGGTATCTGCCGTAGGTCTTTGCAGAGACGGCACACCAGAGACAAGGTCATACACACAGACCGGATGGTGAAAGTTTTTCGAAATTTTCGAAAAATCAAAAAAATGCTAGAAATTGTATAAAAAGCGCACAAAACCAAAAAATTTCGAAATTTTTGAAAAAAAATTTCAAGTTGAATTTTTTTGAAAATATTTGGCTTTGTGCGCCATTTGGACATTTTCCAGCATTTTTTGATGTTTTGAAAATTTTGGAAAATTTGAAATTTTTTTCAAAATTCTCCCCACCCGTAATGTGATAGGACCCGTGTCTGCAAAGCCAAGCGAGGCGAGGCAAGGCGAGGTCAGGCGAGGCCAAACGAGGACAGGCGAGGCAAGGTGAGCATGGCAAGGTCAAGCGATGCCAGGCAAGGCGAGGCAAGGCAAAGAGAAGCAAGGCGAGGCCAGGTGAGGCCAGGCGAGACCAGGCGAGACCAGGCGAGGCAAGGCGAGACCAGGTGAGGCCAGGCGAGACCAGGCGAGGCAAGGCGAGACCAGGTGAGGCCAGGCGAGGGCAGACGAGGCCAGTCGAACTGTGGCGAAGCCAGGCGAGGACAGGCAAGGAGAGGCAAGGCCAAGGAGTCCAGGCGAGGCAAGGCGAGGCCTGGTGAGGACAGGCGTTGCCAGGCGAAGCCAGGTAAAGCAAGGCAAGGTGAGGCCAGGCGTTGCCAGACGAGGTCAGGCGAGGCCAGGAGAGGCCAGGCAAGGCGAGGCAAGACCAAGACGCCTCGCCTTGACTCGCCTTGTCACGCCTTGCCTCGTCTTGTTACGTCTTGCCTCGCCTTGTTTCGCCTTAACTCGCCTTGCTCTCCTGGCCTCGCCTTGCCTCGTCTGAATTGGCCTCGCCGTGCCTCGTCTGAATTGGCCTCGCCGTGCCTCACCTTGATTCGCCTTGCTCGGCTTGCCTGGCCGTGCCTCATCTTGCCTTCCCTTGCCACGCTTTGCCTCGCCTTGCCTCGCCTTGCCTCGCCTGAATTTGCCTTACCTGGCCTTGCCGTGCCTAGCAGTGAATCGCCTTGCCTCGAATTGCCTCGCCTTGCTTCGCCTTGACTCGACTTCCCTCGCCTTGCTCTCCTGTCCTCGCCTGTTCTCGCCTGGCATCACCTTAACTCACCTTGCCTCGCCTTGCCTTACCTCGCCTTAACTTACCTTGACTTGCCTCGCTTTGTCTCGCCTTGCTCTCCTTGCCTCGTCCTGCCTCGCCTTGCCTGCATCGCCTGGCCTCGCCTGACCTCACCTTGCCTCTCCCTGAATCTCCTTGCCTCGCCTCGCTTTTCATCACCTTGCCTCGTATTGCCTCTCCTCGCCATGCCTCGCCTGACATCTCCTGGCGTTGCCCGAACTCACCTGGCTCACCTCGCCTCGCCTTGTTTCGCTTCGCCTTGCCTCGCCTTGCATCGCCTGGCCTCACCTGGCCTCGCCTTGACTCAACTTCCCTCGGCTTGCCTGACCTTACCTCGCCTTGGAAACTCCCTCTCGGTGATGATCACTAAGTATTCCCGTTACCTCCCGCTTTGACATCTCTTTACAGATTTACATAGAGAAAATACAAACTAAGTAATGCGTGGTCAGCACACTTTCAAAGTCCACCTGGGTCATAGAACGGACACCCACTATTATCAAGACTGTCCGGTATAGCTATGCCAGAGATCTTCATCACCGCACTTCCTAAACGAGTGAAACTGCAGAGGGCCCCCCCCCCCACCCATCTGCTTCCGAATAGATTCAGAATGACTGACGTTTTGAAGATCTTGCTGTGGCATTAGCTTGAACCGAGAATGTGAAACGGAATGAAGCTGATTAAAGAGAAAACCACATTCTTTCCAGGAAGAGGAATCACATCTTTGGTGACAAGCTGCGGCCAAAGCCAAGAGTACCTGCAACTTACAGATTTCACACATGACAAACTCTCTCATTCCAAGATGTGTTGGCCGCCACACTATGAAGCAGAAGATTAAAGTCGATACACTGAAAACTAAACTAGAGAACCGACGCCGAGCGTTGGGACGGCTTTCGTCGTGACGCCATCAAAAAAACTCCAAAAGCAGTATAAACACTTGGTGCAACGTTGGGCACGATGCTTCATAATAGACGTCAAGCGTAGCTACGCTGTCGGAGGACGAAATTTTACCGAAGAGCGCCACAAACTATCCCAATATCCTAACTTAACCCAACTTAACCTAACCTAACCTGATTGTTCACATCGGCGATCTGTCAGATCAAATGACGTGGTGACATCAACAGTCTTTTATGCGTAAATTTACATCTTTGCTGGTGAATAAATGGCGGCCACAATCAAGTTTGAGGCATTTCCTCTCTGCTAGCATGTGCCGAGTACCAACGTCGAGGAGTATTCTTAATCGGAACTTTCATCTTCGTAACCCAGTCTTTAAGTATCGAGACAGCTCTTCGGCGCCGTAGTAGACAGGTCACGAGACAATGCCGGTCAGAGGCGTGATACCCCGCAGGTGTGAGCCCGCTGCGCCGTATCTCGGGGTCATCAGTAGTGACGTACATGCTAACAGGATGTGGAAGGAAACGGTCGTGATCAATTCTGATCTTTCGTCCCAGAAACCAGTTAGTTCTGATGTCATCCAGTCTGAAAAACAATCAACAAACAACACTTTTCTATTGTATTCAAAAAATGTAGTATCAACGTTCTCCCGAATAATATACAGTCCACAGATCAGGAGAAAAGCCCTGATAGGAATGCGATATACGGGCATGCGCAAGATTTCGCGGTGAGTGACGAGCTGCTACTAGCCAACCTAAAAGCATTCGTTCCACAACCACTGAAGGAACAACAGACAAAAGGCTTTCATAAGTTCTAATGAGTACGGCTTTAAAATCACCTCACAGTGGCCGAGCGAGCTCGGAGTCAGAAAAGTTAGTTGCTTCTTCAGACTCAGCATCTGCACAAGAAGTCTCTTTGGATTGAAAATAATTATTGAGTCGATCACGTCATCAACAACCCCGTCCCGTTCCCAGTATTGTTGTTCCAATTGTTCCACATGTTGGCAGTCTCCTTCCCAATCCTTTGCAGTCACAGTTGCAATCCCTTCTGTTGTTAAATCCAGCAGCCGCTCAAAGAGAGATCCCTGTCACGTTGTTCTCGCGAACGTAGTTTTTACCTTAGACCATGCTAGTTCTATTGGGCTAAGGTCACACACATATGGAGGCAACCTAACTACAATGTGACCATGGGCGTTTAGTAATTGATCAATTTTTATTTATTTTTTATTTTGGTTTCCTTGTCAGTATTAGGTCATACAGTTGGCCTTTTCTCATAGCTGGATCACAGAAAACTCCGTGCCGCTGTAACCATCAGTCCCGCACCTTGAGGGAAACCAGCACGCGATCCAGCGTGAACCATAATCTGTCTTTTTCCCAGCATTTCCATCAGAGCATTCCCCTTTAACTTCCGTACTTTGCCAGCAATTTTTGAAAGTTAAATTGCTGTCTACCCAGCTTTCTTCTAGGTAGAATATTTGTCTTTCTTTATTGCGAAGCGTCTTAGTATTCACTAAATATCTCCCTCGCCAATTTACTATGTCCGGCCTTTCAATCAACATTTTGCGCTTACTTACACATTTCTTCCGCTTACCCTTAGTTATGTAAAATATTCCGTACAGAATCAACACCCATGGAAGGTCAATTTTTTGTTTAATTATGTGCAGTAGCTTGGTACTTTCTTCTGTGTTGCGTAAAATTCTTGCACATTTCCGCCTTATCACTGACACTCCTATCAGTTGGTCTAGGCCGGTGTTTCCCTGGCGTGTGTAAAGGTGACAGTGTGCCCTTCTCGTCTCTATCTTTTGACGGTCGCCGTATATATGTGACTACCTGGTGGTACACCGTTAAGACGGTCACGGCGCCGGGATTTGTAGTGGGAAGACACGGTGACTTCACGGTGGACGGTTACCGTAGAGACGGCACCAATGCATGTGAAAGCTCTCGTATAATCTTCGACCTTTAACCGTGTAAACGGAGCCGTTTGGACGGTCGCCGTGTATGTGTGAAACGGGCCTAATTGCTATTGCGTTCTTTTTTTTAAAAAAAAGAAGAAGAGACCTTCCCCTAACACGACTTTGTTTACATCGCCTCTCATCTTATCTGGAAATAGTGTCGGTGAAATCATATTTTGTACATAAGACATCATTGGTAGAGGTGTCCAGTTTTTAGATTTTTAATATCTGGTCATTCTGTGCAAAAGACCGCTTTCCACAACCATAACACAATAAAAAATGTAAACAAAGGCAGTGCCGCTCCAAACGTTTATAAATGGAGATTGCTGATTGGGTAAAGCCTGCCTAGACCACTAAGGAATGCTCTTATTGGCTGAAATTTGCGAATGCGTAACTTTGTTTGCTGTTCGTTATGTAGGTAAATTGTCATGTCAATAAAAAAAGGGGCCTATGGGAGGCAATTCGTTAAGCGATAATTCTTTAACCGATGGCTTTATTAGGTGGTCGCTGTAAATAGATTTTAACACGGTATCTAACCATGCGAATCACACTTGAATCACCGCGCGCCTTTTTCCGGTTGGCTGAATACGCCCTAATGTCTTCCACATGTTGGTGTTGTAAGCAAAATGTTAGTCATGCGTTGGTATTATGGTGGGACGTTAGTTCTCTTACGTACAGAGTTGATAGTTGACGCGTAATAGATGGTTAGGGTTACTGCACTAAAGTTCGTGTAGGAGGAAAGTGTTGGACGAGGTTTAACACAATTATACAAATGCTGGGAATAGCTAGGAAATGCGTTGTGGTTGGGCAAACCTTTTGGCAAGATCTCCGAAGTTTTTCCAGGACAATTTACGCTCCTGGTAGCTATCAGTTCACGAGTATAAATAATGACGGCAAGAGTGTACATTGTATCAGCGATAGCTCTGCTCGTTTTCACAAAACACACGAACTCAGAAGCATTCCCCGGTGAGTTTATAACATTCCATATTCATTGATGTAAGATGGTCATGTAATTGACGTTACAGAATCCTGCAATATGCCGTATGTAATATTTTCCAACAAGAAAGAACTCTGTTATTTTTAACTTTTTTGTTTGGAAGTCTTCTGTACTTTTCAATAGAATGGGATGGTGACAAAATTCCAAAAGTAAATAGAAACATTTCCCATTTGATAGCAAAAGCTAAAATGTATCTGTTTTTGATGCTGCGTTCTTTTTTATGCATTCTTAAATGGTAAGTAAGTATTGAACATTTGGGTGAAAAAGGCAAAACTTGAAAATTGGTTTGCATGTGGACATTATGTTGTTCATCATCTTCTGTTTCCTTTGCATATAAAACATGAATTGAATTAAAGTCATTCATTTACCAAATCCAGTTTGCAGTTACTGTAAATGTTATACCCATTTGTGTACTGTGCATCTCAGCCTTTAAATCCCTTAATTTCTTCATGCAGTTCTCTGCTACTGTAGAGATGTGAATGTTTCTAGTTTCTTGGTTATTTCTTTATTATTTATGCTATTTGAAGGCCATTGTCAACACTCAGTTCACCAAATATTCCATTAGCAATTAGTGGAACAGTAGCAACAAAAGATGAAAGCAGAGATTTTATGGCCGTTTTCCCAGACATAGTGAGAGATCTGACAGAAACTGGAAGGCATTTGGATATTCCAGATGCAACAAAATGGTTTGCAAAAGTGAGTATGACAGTGAAACTGAATACTTTTTACTCATAGATTTATGTGCTGTTTTTTAACATTCAGTTAATCCATGATAAATGATAGAAAAAGTAGGCAATGTATATTAATGGGACTATTGACATGAAGAAAGACTGAATAAGTGTCATTCAGAAAGTGATTTGTGCTTGGTTTTGACAAGGGTGGTCAGAATTTTACATTTTGCTGTAGACACTAGGTCATTCTGATCTTGTCACACACTTTACCATACACTGCACAGATGACAGATATATGAGAAAATTATATAAAGACATTTTCTGTAGTGGAATTCATGTAAGTTTGTCATCAATGGAACAAAAAGAAAATTGTAACAAATGAGTGTTAGATAATTTTGACTTTATAATAAGATGATTATTAATATAGTAAAGATTTTAATTGCTAGTCTTAATCTCACTGTAGTCTTGTGTGCTGTGTAGATACCTAAGTAATAAAGACTTGAAATGATTTATTATTAAAGTTAATGGGTTTATGCTGCTGTGTTAGTAGGCCATAAATATTTCTACAAATTCTGAATGAAACATTTTAGATGTTGAAAATTACAATCATAGTACTAGAGCAATATTTTGAGGTTGTTTGATAATTATAAAGCCTTATTGGGCAATCAGCCATGTCAGACGTTACTGCTGTTTGCCGAGAGGAGTTTATTTATGACAGCCACTGTGAAAGATTCACATTATATGTTGTTTGACAACTTTACACATTGGGCAGGTGGACACAACTGCACAGAAATGGGTGGTTTAAGATATTTCTTTATGATTTCAGCTAGTGTTTTGTTTTTAAGTTATTAGGAGTTCCATTGCACATACCTTCAGCCTTACAGATCTTGTGTTCTTATGTAATATTTATAGTCCAGCAATGTGGTGCAATTTAGCTTACAGGTAAAAATTATGCTCTTGCACTCATCTTCCCCACATGATGTTTCCTTCATGCTGCATGTTGCTGTCTACAATTAGGACGTTCTCCTCCTGTTTCATTCTTTGCGAGACAGCCCTGTGTGAGAACTAATGAGGGGAAAATTCTGCGCTACAGGTGTAAACAAAGCCATTTACTTTAAACTGTTGCTGTTCGTACTTTAGTTTGGTATGAGTATCAGGTTGTTAGTTGCAATGATGTACAGATTGTCTGAGTAAGTGATACTATGCAGTAGCATATTTAGTGCTCAGCTACTTAGATGTTACTTGACATTGTGGAACCAGAATATTTATCACTATCACAACAAAATCCCACAAATGGGCTATGATGACAGCCAGTTAAGTCTCGTTTACATTCTCACAACCTACTTCTCTAACAATTATTTTAATGTTATCCATGTCTGATCTCTGAAGCGGTCTTAGATAAAGAATACAAATTACAAAGCTCTTACATAAGTGAATCGTGTTTACATTAAAACTAAAATCGTTGGTTTTCAGGTTTTACAGTATAATGTTCCTGGAGGGAAAAAGAATCGAGGCTTGGCATTGGTTTATGCTTATCGGGTGCTGGTTGCAAAAGATGAACTCACTCCAGAAAACATTCGCTTGTCTCAGATAATGGGCTGGTGTGTAGAAATGGTGAGAGAAGATTTAATTCTTGCTTTGAGAGTTTCTTTTGCTGTAATATTTTGTTGTTAAGGTTCTCACAGTGTTGAGTACAAAGATGGCTTTTTTTCTGGGCTGCCTCTCATTTCCCTGATGATAGAGGCAGGAAGGACCTCTTGAAACATTGGTAAACTTATATCAGACTACACAAATCTACAACCTTGAAGACAGCCATCTTCAATAAAAGTAATGTTTGAGAGATGCTGACTCTTATAGACCAAGGTTAGAAGGAATCATCCTGCAATATCTTACTCTTCTTAGGGAATCAGTGATGATTATTATCCATATCCATAATTTGAATAATCACTTTTATGTATGTGCCTTGTAAAGTTACTTTCAAACAGCCCCTGACAGTATATCAATTCATTTTCCAATTTGTGACATCTCCCCAAAACATAGAAATGCTTATGCTAATTATAAGTAGCATACGCACTGATGCATGAGCATCTACTCTTGCATGTGTATGTTTGCTTCTTACAGCTGCAAGCACACTTTCTGGTACTGGATGACATAATGGACAACTCTGTAACTAGGAGGGGTCGGCCATGTTGGTATCTATACAAAAACCTTGGAACTGCTGCAGTGAATGATGGAATCCTCCTTGAACATGGCGTGTACCAGTTGCTGAGACGATATTTACGTGATAAACCGTATTATATCAATGTCCTTGAGTTATTTCATGATGTAAGTTTTATTTGTGTCCTTAAATATAGGGCTAAACCAAGAACTGTTCATTTGGATAGAAGTTTGACATTTAAGAAACTGAGTTGGGTTCACAATTACTTTCATAGTTTCCATTTTAATAGCCTGTTTGGTACTGTAGAATGATTATTAAGGTGTTTGAGCTGTCAGCAGAAAGGTTTAGCCCTAGTATTGCAAACCTTATTTTTAGTTTGTTAGATCAGTTTCATAGTGCATTCTGACATTCAGCCCTCAATTTGAATTGTACTGAATGTGCTTATGTCATGCAAACAACAAGGTACATATGATTATGTGGTGAAGGCATAATCCATGGAAACTTGTGTTTCTGAAATCAGAGAGTAGACTATTCTTCATGAAATGAAGAAATGAGGGTTGTTGAAAGTGCATGAGATAAAATTCAGCCATTGCTATAACAAACTTTAAAACCAGCTGAGTGGATGACATGTTGATATGTCACAATCTATTTTTATTGTAGTGGATATGATGTTATGCATGTCTTGCCATATGCATTATCTCAACCACACCAGACAAACCAGTTTTCCAGGATAAGCAGATAACCAGTACATGAGAGAGAGATACACACACATGTTGTAGATAGAAATATCATGCTTCAGTGCTTTTCGTTAAGTATGAATATATAATTCAACAAGTATTGCAAGGAGAATTTCTGTTACTAAAATGGTGTCTCAGTCAAGAACCTACCAACTTAAATTGGTCGCCGTACTATTTGAAGCATGTTGACAACTCCATGCATCAGTGTGGTCCATGTGATGGTCTGCAGGCCATATCTGGCATAAGACCACTTGTAACCAGGCCTGTAGAATTATTTTTTAATTTCTTGCTAGTTGTTATAAGGTCATTTATTTTCTTCACTCCAAAGATTCTTATCATGTCTACTGTTTTACATGCAAGTGCCACCTGTGTTATTTTAAAACACTACCATAAATGTAAGTTTTCCTGGTAAAAATTATTATGTGCAAGCTGTTGCAGGAGCAAATAAAAAAATGATTTTGTTACTCAAAAGTAATTTGTACATATACTATGATATAGCACAGCAACTTTGTGCAGAATCCTCTAAGAGTGTGTGTGTGTCTCGCACGTGCATGCATGCAAACTGGATTGGTCTTACTTCTAATTCGGGATGTGAATTATTGTTGCTCCGCATACATAATACAGTCCTTGTCTTTGTCCTACTTTTCTACATCAGTTTTTGGCCAGAGAGGGAATATGTCGAGCACTGCTGATGTCTCAGCTCATCTGTGAAGAGGAGAGGAAAATTTGTAACAGTGGCAAGTACACTGCCTAACAAAATGGGATTGTTACTGCAATTGAAATTCCTACTTTTATACAATGCAATGCAAAAACTAAAATTGCACATTTCTCTGCAGCAAAAAAAAATTGATCTATTTTGTACCTAGAACACCAGTGTCCTTGTCATCATCAGCTTCTTGGCCATAAATGAAGGAATCACTACGGTTTGCTAGGAATCAATTATATAATTTTAGAAAATGGATGTGATTTACTGCACCTTAGTCCATACAATCTCATTTAAAATCCTGTAGAATTGTTTTGGGAGGCATAAAAAATAGAATTGCATGTCTACAAATTTGATGGAAAAGCAGATGTTTTGCAAAAATAGTTTTTGCTGCGTACACAAAAGTAAAATGGCAAAACCGTTGTTCCCATATGAAGAAATGAGAAAGAAAATGTTGGCATTGAGCTGGCTTAATGGATGCAGCAATGGACAACATGATTATTTACTCAGGAGAGCTTTAAGATTATACAAGCACAGAAAAAGGACAATTCTGTAGTTCATCCAAAGACAAATGTTCAAATTTCTGTTTGTTTTTAACTTAAGTTATATTTCTTTTTAATAGCATGTTTTGTGTACTTTTGTAGATAGAATATCATACACATATCAAGAAGCATTTGGGGTAACTTCATCTTAAGTGTAATATTTGTAAGTGTCATCTTGGATCTTTCAACCCATCTTTCAGTTTCATAGTTATAACAAAATTAAATGTATCAGATTCCATTTTGTTCCGTGAAGAGTTGGGGCAGTTCCGTCAGTAAAGTGACTGACTATGGACTGGATGACTGGGGTTCAATCCCAAACAGGGGCAGACAATTTTTCCTTTAGCCTCTGTGCCAGACCAGCTCTAGGGCCTACCCACATGCTGTCCAGTGAGTACCAGGTTCCTTTCCCTTGGGGTAAAATGTGGTTGGAGCATGACACTGACCACTCACCCCTATCTAGTGCCAAGGTTAAGAATTAGTAGGAGCTATGCCTCCTCTCACCCTGTAATAGCGTGCCCTCTAGGTTCAGCGTGATGTTAATGCACTATAATTTGTCATTTGTGAATAAGTACTGTTAAAAATAATGAAATTTGGTTGTTTCCAAAAAGAGTGCCAATGAGGGGTTTCTTTGCCCTCGGTTCCAGCAGGAAAGCTATTCTTGGCCTGAGAGAAGAAAGGTGTAGGACCACCCTGCCATACATGATTCATCAGCTATAGCTAGAACCTCAGTTGTGTATGTTACAGGGGCAAGGGACTGACATTTCTCAGTGTTCTTACACTGTTCACCTGAAGTACACAGTTTACAAAGTTTCCCTGTCTGTGAGATTCTTTAATTCTGTCTTCTTTCTTGCCACTCAGAATTGCATGTTCTTTTGTAATGGTACTTAAACTGTACGTGCTGAAAGTGCTGACTTCTGTTACCCTCACTGTATTCTGGCCATAATAGATTTATTTATTGAATTACAAATTATATAAATAAAAAATAAATCAATAAATGTGTTGATTGTCACATGTTTAAAAATTAGAAAGAAGATCAAAATATTCAAACTATTAGTACAGTGCACATTTATGTGAAATATAACTCAAAGAAATTTTGTTTTCTGTTTCCATTCAGGTGGCCTTAAAAACTACAATGGGCCAAACCCTGGACCTCCTGTCAACACAGTTTGGTTCAAAGCCAGTTTTGGAAAAGTTCACAATGGACCGGTACAGTTCCATTGTGAAATACAAAACAGCATATTACTCATTTCATTTGCCTGTTGCCCTTGCGATGTATATGGTATGTATAATTCTGATGTTGAGTGTGGTGATTTATCTTAATTTTATTTTCATAGATGTAGAATTCGAAGTTTTCATGGTGGTAAGTCTGAAGTTCGCTGTCTCCTGGGTTGTTGTGTCTTGTAGTCTGGTAGAAGATTACTGACGTTTCAGAGGTCTTTGCTGCATCCATCATCAGGGCGATGATGAAGGAGGCAGTATGACCTCTGAAATGTCGGTAAACTTCTACCAGACTACACAGTGCAACAACCCAGAAGACAGCCATCTTCACATATGTACCCTTTTTTATTATCATTACATAGTAAGGAATTTAATTTTTATCAAATTCAGGTAACCCTCGATTTGCGCCGATTTTGAAACCAGCTAGTCAAAAAGTGAGAAATATATATTTTACTATTACTTATAACGTTTTACAATGTTTATCTTAATGATTCTTATACGAAATTGTAATTCTTACATCGCTCATTTTCAATAAAAATTATAATTCAGTCATCTCTGCAATTACAATGTTTCGTTAACGCGAATTTGCTCCAATGAGATCGATGAATCGGTAAAAGCTGTTTGTGAAATGCAAACTTTTGCATATGCGAGTTTGCTCTTATCAAATTTAATTCCTGGCGCTTTAAACTTTTGAAGGACTAATTTAATCTCTGCGGAGGTACCAGGGTTATTTTTACTACGCGATTTGCTATTGGTCGGCGTCTTACATGAATGAAACTGTCGCATAACAGCAGAGATGACTGTGCACATCAGTCACAAGAAAGAATCGCGGGGACCAACGAATTGCCGATTGTAAGTGAATAAAATATATTTTTTAGATTCCCTTTATTTTATTTAAGTTATTTCAGAGCTTTAAATGTAATGTCATTATATTACTCATGAATGTTTGGGTGCTGGGACTTCCCATTGAATTACATAATAAAAAGAGTTTCAATTTACGCCGGTTCGTCCAGGAATGCACCCCTGGCGTAAATTGAGGGTTACCCGTACTGGTCTAAGTTTTTGCCCACTATTTTAATTATTTCCATTGTCATACTCCTCGAAATTCCTCTTGCATTCCACTCTAACAATTTTAGAGATGTATACTTTTGTCTGTTAAAACTATAATTGTATTATTGTTTCAAATTAGTCACCACCTAGAGATCTGATTGGAGGAATGTTTATAACTCCACGTTATTGTGCTTAGGGTACTATGTTTTTCTTTTTTCTTGGATAGCATTTGTAGACCATTGACTCAGTGTCCAGAGGACATTTTATATAGGCAGCCTGTGTCATGTCGCTTGTCTCAATACATTAAGCTGTAATAAGCCTGGCATAATTGATTCTCTTGTTATTTAACTATGCCTTTTCAGCAGCATTGGTTTTTTGGGTTGAATAGTATGATGATTATTAGTAATGGATACTCATGGCTTACTTTAAGGTACTATACTAGGACTGAGGAAAACCACAAACAAACTTGTGGGCTGAGATTTGAATGTGGAACCTCCTGAGCAGAGGTGTGCTAACCACTCGATTGTGACTTCAGTTGTTGGTTTACATTGTTATTCCAGTTTAATGAGTGGTGCAAGTTCATTGTCTTAGAGTATTTCCTGGTGCATGTTGGATTAATGTGTAATAAGGCCTTTGTAATTATTATAGTTTAAATTTATCTTAAATTTTAAATCAGTAAACTTGCATAAATATAATGGCTTTCTTTAAAAGATTCACGTGTGCATAAATCTTTGCTCTGCTTTTGGTTACATCACTGTATCTGAATTAGTCATTGAAATATGACTGTTTTAATTAAAGAAGGCAGGAACACAAAACTATACATTTAATTGTGCCAAAGTTACTGTGTATGGTACGTTTAAGCTTACAACATTACAGAGACAAATATCACAAGACTCATTTGTCTGTACTCACCTGATATTGTTCAGGGTGATTAAATTGAGGAGGATGAGGTGGGCGGGACATGCAGAACCCGTGAGGGAGCGGAGAAGTGTTTCCAAGTTATTGGGTAGAAGGCCTGAAGGGAGGAGACTGCTGGGAAGACCTAGATGTAGGTGGGAGGATAACGTTAAGATGGGCCTTGGGGAGACAGAAATCGATAGAGCGAACTGGTTGCAGGTAACTCAGGAAAGAGTCCAGTGACCTTTTGTGAACACAGTGAGGAACCTTTGGGTTCTATAAGGAAATGGGTTATTCTTTGACAAGCCAAGTACATGGTCAACTTTCCAAAGAATTTTCTACATCAGAGTGAGTGAGTGAGTGTCATAAACTTGGAACTCCTTATCAAGCTTTGGTGTAATATTTTGTATTATAAATTGGTATTTGCTCTATTTTGTTTTTTAGGCAGGTCTTATGGATGAAGAAAGGCATCGCCAAGCAAAGACCATTCTTTTGGAAATGGGCCACTTTTTCCAAGTCCAGGTATGAGGTACTATTTCTTATCCTATGCTGTGTGATTGTGGAAAGGCAAGCTGGGGTCTTACATAAAGTCTGGAAACTGAGTCATTTAAAACACTTCAATAGTTCTTCTTCAACACCATGGTTTAGGCCATAGGCCTGTTCAGACTTCAAGGGTGAAGAATTTAAATGTAAGTATTCTATCCAGCATGTTCTTGGTCTGCCAAAATTTATTTTCCCCCAGTAGGGTTACAAAGAAGGAGTTGTTTAGTTAGTCTGTCTTTGTTCATACGTAGTAGTACTTAAGTATTTTGAAAGTTTTTATATCGATCCAATTAGTGTGCTGAAATCAGGAATGTAGAATATTGATTCACAGCATGTTCCTTTTGTACAAATTTTCAGCCTTCTTTTAATCCAGTGTTGGTAATGTATTATACACTGAATTTTTGTGTTAAATTTTACATACATACACAATGAATCACAGCTGCTTAGATGGTGACAGGAAGTTTACAGGAGTCAGACTCCTCAAGTAAGTGTTACATTACCTCTTTGCATGTTGTGTTGTGATCTTGGTCTCCGTAAGAAAGAAGAGTGTGAATCATTCATTTAGTGCTTTCTCATCACAACAAAGGTATGAATAACTAGTATATAGGAGTACTTACGAACCATTGTATTTAAAACTTAACGCACTAAACAAAAACAAGCAAGTGCTCTGAAGAGAAGGATTTAGTTACAAGGTAATTGGATATACTTTTGAAAGCTGGCCATAGGAAATCATTTAATCAATTATGGAATAATTAAATGTCTTGTAAGATGGACAGCAAGCATATATAACTTGTATGACTGGTGTGTAAACTCAGTGCTGCTTTGTTCTGTTTTGCTTTTGTTTTTGTAAGAGGTGAGATCACTCAGTTAGTATAGTGTCTCTGCTGTATAGCTACGGTATGATACTTGACAGGGCAGGACTTTTCTCTTCACCACAGTGTTTTGACTGGCTCTGGGGCCCACACGGCCTCCTATCCACAAGGTATGTGGATTCTTTTGCTCATGGTAAAGTTGCCACAGCATGAAACTGACCGTTCGCATTTATTTTGTACTGGGTTTAAAAATGCGTGGAATTCTGCCTCCACTCCCCTACATGCATGCATGTGTGGTGTTTAAAGTAAACACCACAGACAACATTACCTTTTACCTTAAAGAGGACACTGTTTAAATGTTGTATAATAATTGTTATCATTAAGTATGCCATACTGTGAATGTTTCTAAATCTGATATTTATGCACCACACCTTGATGTGTTCCACATCCTCATGATTATAATATACTACCATATTATCTCATAGGATGATTACTTGGACTGTTTCGGAGACCCGGAAGTCACTGGTAAGATTGGCACTGATATTCAAGATGGAAAGTGTACTTGGTTGGCAGTAGTTGCATTACAGCGGGCTACTCCTGAGCAGAAAGCTTTATTTGCGGTAAGACTGAAATGTTATCTCAACATTACATGCACTTAGTTATGCTAATATTAATTTTCTGTGTAATATAGTTATTTCATTATTGCCCCACACTTATTAAAAATTCCTTTACACCATTTTCCTCTTAACAGTCTACAGTTTCCCCACCCCTTTTTGTGTGATTCAAGTCATAGCTCCCATATATTGTATTATATAATAAAATAAAATATAATACATTGTTTGTCCCATGAGCCGGGATAGCTCAGTCAGTATAGTGACTAGCTACGGGCTGGGCGATCGGGGTTTGATCCCTGACATGGGCAGAGGATTTTTCCTCTAGCCTCTGCGTACAGAACGGCTCTGCGGCCCACCCAGCATCCTGTCCAATGGGTACCAGGATCCTTTCCTAGGGGTAAAGCACGGCCGGGGCGTGATGCTGACCACTCACCCCCATCTAGTGCCGAGGTCAAGAAAGTGTAGGAGCTATACATCCGCTCCCCCCAAGTGCCTGCATAAGTATGTAGCGGGACACTTTACTTACATTGTTTGTCCCAGTTTAGTGCTTGTTGGTCTAAAGGTATTGCTTCCATTGTATGAATGAAATTTGTGTCTGTACATGAAATATCTGGACCCTGGTTCAGTCTTCATGTGAACACAGCATGCACAGTTTGTCATCATGACTAATGAGTCTGAAACCACAAGAAATGTGTAAAGTATTTTCCCCCCTTCCTGATCGCTAAAGTCACTTCCTCTGCCGCCACCACCACTTGGTAAAGCCACATGACCTGATGAGGCCATCATTTGTGAGTTTACTGTGGAGTTCAAAGTTTATGCTTGTGGACCTATTGTAAATTACCATGTATGAATTTTTGTCATATGCAAGTCCTACATTTTGAAAGTGTTTTTATAACTAAAGCAGTTCCTTCTTGTTTCATTTGTATATGACCCCCATTTACGATTTTTCTCATTTTAAGGTACCAAATGCTTGATCCTCCAGGCAAATCATAAGTGGGGGGGGGGGGGTCACTGTAGAAATAAATGGGCTGTAGCAATAGTGGAACGGCATACTTGACAACCCTGGGTAGCTTTAGTATCATTTCACTCTTAACCAGGGTGCCACTTAAGGTTGCTTGACACAGCACTTTGATGAAGACAGCTTGAAGCTATTTCGTCATGTCCTGACGTTGTCATATCTATCTTTCAATGGGCACTTCTGTGAAGACACTAATGGAGTGGCCATGACTTTACTTGTGTCCCCTGTGATTGCTAACTTCTTAGGGCTTAGAAGAAGAGGCACTCAAAAGGCCCACCCACAAACCTCTCTGCTGATTCAGATACGTGAATCACACCTTTGTGATCTGGCTCCATGGATGGGATAAACTGGGCATCTTCCTCCTTCACCTTAACACCATCCATAACATACAGTTGACCATGGATGCTGAGAGAAATGGCCACATCCCCTTCCTAGACAGATGTTTGCAGGAGACTATATGGCTCCTTGAACATTTATACCAAATTTTGTGAAAATTGATTAACTGATTCAGAAGTTGAAAGGGGGACACAGCATAAACCTACTCTCTCTTCATAAGAAAGGAAAACAGGCACAAATGGAATCATTTGTGGGAGATGTTTTAGTTGTTGGTGAATTGTTAACTTTTGAAGCTACTGAAGCTTACATTTCATTCATTATGTTATTGTAAACACTTTCACAAGTATCTTTATTTTTGTGTATAACTGGTGTTTCATTCCAATATAATTTTACAAATGTTATATAGTCCATTTCTGAAAACCTTGTTGTCTCATTCTCAGCTTATTAAACACTTTCAGCAATAATAAGTAATGCCTCACTCAGCCAGTGCATTTGATATACTAATCAGCATACTGATGTAATTACAGGAATGATAAAACAGTAACTTACCTCATACAGCAGAGTCCTTGAGAAGTTGATAATGTGCTCAGCTAGTCAAGAAATTCCCTGCCTTTATGGAACTCTAATGTTCATTATCATGTTCACAAAAGCCTTCCACTGGTCTATCCTTAGCTCAGCAAAACAGTTACGAGCTGAGGTTGGAGGTGTATGGGATATACATTGAACTTGAGGGAGTGTAGTTTAAGAATAAAGTTAAACACCTTGTGTGAACACTTTCAGAACAATAGTCTCGAGTATTTCAGTTACTGTATGTTGTAACTAAGAAGCTAAAATCAACTGTAATGTGATGTAACATCACATGTTGTTGGCTATCTTCTTTGCTGTTATAATTGTAATGTTGTTTTGCTAGGATTGCTATGGGTCAAAGAATCCAGAGAAGGTTGCAGCAGTGAAGGAATTGTATGTACAGTTGGGCTTACCATCTACATATGCTACATATGAGGAAGAGAGCTATAACATCATTAGTACACACATTCAGCAAGTATCACGTGGAATGCCCCATAAGTTATTTTTCAAATTCATGGAAAAGATATATAAACGAGAATGCTGAGGGGCGTGCCCATTACGTCAGATGCAGAATGAGCATGTATGTATAAATAAGGCTGTTGAACACAACATTTCAAGTTACACAGATGTATTATCAAATAAATTGATCCAGTACATTTTTCAACCTTATATGGCCATTTTCAGGTGGTTAAATATGTTCTGTTTAGCTTATTGCTGATTATTACAATATGACTATTCTAACATATCAGTTAAGGATGTAGACGTACAGAACAAAGTTAGTTGCAGTGTATAGTGCACATATATGAATGATAACAAAGATCTGAGATGCAGTTTATCTTGTTGAAATTAACATTGATTGAAATAAATTAAGATTAAACATAAATTTTACTAATGTACTGAGGTGTATGTAAATACTTTGATAAACATTCACTACAGTATTAAGTATTTAAGATTGATAAATGTGATCAGAGATGGTGTCATTACACAGTTAAAATAAATTTTTGTCATCTATTTGGCAACTGTCTGCTTTCTCCTACCATGGTTAAATACAATATACCGGTCTCCAAAAAAGGTGTATATGCATTTTAATATGGAATATTAACCTTGTGTGTGTATTTTATCACCTGAAGATGGTGGAATAAGAGATTGGAACATGTTATAGGTCATTAAATTTGAAAATATAACTGGGTATTCAAATTGTGTTTGGTGCCCTTATTTGCATGTGTGTGTGTTTGAACACAGAGGATGCTGATCAGAAAGGTGATATACTAGAGTAGAGGTGTAAACAGATACTGAAAGGAAAGTCATGTCATCAGTATATACTAAATTTCTCTTGGTTAATCACCTACATCATAGCTGAGTTAAACACTTGTGGTTCACTGACCTGATGATGCAGACAGAGCAGGTCTATGAAATGTTAGTTTTTAACTCATCTTTGGAATTGGCTGATCACCTTAAGAGGATTTTAGTGCATTTATTTTATGTGAAAGTTTGAGATGTTACAAATTAGCTGAAACCATCAAAATGCAGCCTTAAAACCTGTGGTTAGTGTTTATTGCCTTCACCAATCATGTTTTAGTATATGTATAATCAGTCATCAGGGGCTCGTAAACACCCACACTACACTACAGCCAATCCACTGGTCAGGGATCTGCTCATTCAGGTATGCCACCATGTAACTGCTGAAATGTTGGGTGCACCATTATGCTGGAAGTACAATTATAATCCTGTTTTTTGTATGTTCAGATAATTTTTAAATTCTATCCACAGCTCTTAACTATTTAGAAGCAGACCCATATTCATGTGACATTTCTGACTAGGAATGACTTCAGGGAAAAACCAGACACCTGCATGTCATAAATTTGACTTCCATAAACCTCCCCCCTTTTTTGTGGCTGGTTTTCCTCTTAACTGTATTTCTCCTTATATTTTGAGTGCTCCATATTACCTCTTGTTGCCTCCAATATGCTCTGTGCCAGTATACTCTGTGACATTTTATAGTCCAGACATGTCAGACTGCATATCCTCCATTTTGAAAGCCTGCTTGCAAGATTTTTTGTTATACTACAGTTGGTAATTTAAACATACTAGGCTAGATAACAGGTCAAGGTATAAGGTACATATATGATGGTAGTAGTGCACATATGAACACTTAGTCTCTAGGGTGAGAGCTTCTGGCAGGATGAGGAGAAACAGACATTACTGAGGCAGAAGAAGACATAAACCATATATTATAACAGTAACAGGAGTTGGTGTATACACACACACATACATATATATATATAAAGAAGGATTCAACATCATTAGATTGGCATTGAACTTTCAGTAGTGTTCTGTGGGTGCTTATGAGCCCCTGATGATTGTTTGTACACACTGAAACATGATTGGTGAAGGCAATAAACACTACTTACAGCCATTATGGTTGTATTTTGACTGTTTTAGGTTATGTAAAATACTAAGTATATACAGTTGTATGAAATGATCAAGTTTAATCTTAAGGCACTTCAGATACTGTTAAAGTCTTCAATATTGTGACATAATTAGTGATTACATATTGGGTTCTTTGTTTAAAGACAAGATCAGTTTATTTCACAGCATTACAGTTGATTATTTTCAGTATTAATTTCGCTCGCTTACAAATCTGTCCTGATTATCCAAATATAAATTTTCTCCTATATATATCATAATAATCACTGTACTGAGCTGTGTCACTCAGCTGGACGTGCTAATCAGTTACTGTCTTGCTTGTAATTGCTTGCTGCTCCATCTTCATCCAACTCTGTGCACCAAATGATTATGTCTCTCCACTCCAGCTACCTTTCAAAGGGGCACAGTAAGTTTGAAAACAAGTGCATCACAGTAGCTCTGAAGTTACCAGTCCCTCAATGCTGATTGACATTGACAACACGCTGGCCGCAGGGGGTGTGAACTAGTATATGTATTCCATTCCTAGCCATTAACTTAACTTCCCTCTTAACTGGGTAATAAATTTTACTAGCAGGGAGGTCATACATTTAAATCTTTCTGAAGTACAGTGTGTGTGCATGAGTAATGGTTTTAATGGTTTCGGTAATTTACAAAATTGAAAGCTAACTAACATACCTATCATAAATTGAATTCTGTGTGGAAACAGAGGACCACATCATACAGCACTTGTGTTCATTGCCCTGTTACTTCCCTTTTGAACACACAAAGTACTGCCAGCATTATTTTCCTTCTCTTATTTTTAGGTCAAGATAGTGGCATCTGAGGAGTCTAGAGGGCTTTGTTTTCTTTGAAGGTTACCCTCAGTAAACACATGGCCATTGTAGCTGACTGCTAAACTTTCTCCAGAAGTCACTAAATTGTTCAACCTAGCTCACGTTCAATCATTTTTCTGTACACGGTGAATATATTTAAGGGAGGCCAAGTCAAGCATATAACAGAAATTCTATTGATATTTTTTCAAGAAATCCATTAACATTTTATGCGTATGGAGTTGGCCATCTTTTTAGTAAATGCTGTGAATGGAGCTCATAATGGTTTCCTCCACATTTCAAGAGCATGTTTTGTTTCTGAAGGCCATCTCACATTTCTCTCTTAGAATTTGATTTAATTATATTATTTGGAATCCATTTTTGAGTCTCTCATTCTTACAGTGCAGTTTGCTAATTCTGTACTTGTGTTACTAGTCATCTGAATATAATCTGTACTACCCCTTGTGCAGTAGTTGATTCATGAGTGCAGCACAATTCTTGTTCTATACCGGCTAAGTAACATGTTAATCACTTATATCAGTTCATTTTCCAGTATGGCTAGAGTATGGGTTTGTTTGATCAGTAATGCTTTGCAGTATATCCACACCAAAAAGAAGAACAGTTTTGTTAACATTCACATTTACTTGTACATCACTTTTTGGAAAAGAAGGAAATCCTGTATACTCTTTACCTCTTGCAGTCTGTTCATCAACTGTAACCTCTTCTTAGTTGGCAGATACACTGTCATTCTGGTCTGTTTCTGTCCCTGCCTGGCATAATTTTCAGTATTTTCTTCTGAAGGGAGACCAGGCTACTGTTTAGTCACTTTTTTCAGGTTCCCTGAAGTGTTTGCAAAAATACCATTACTCAAGTCTCATCACCAGAAATAAAATGGAAAGATTATTACTGCGACTTCAGTAGCATTATGTTGTCAGCATAATGTATGATATTAATGGACTATAATGCTTA
Organism: Zootermopsis nevadensis; assembly: GCF_977971745.1. Lineage (NCBI taxonomy): Eukaryota > Metazoa > Arthropoda > Insecta > Blattodea > Termopsidae > Zootermopsis > Zootermopsis nevadensis. The sequence goes on along the minus strand of NW_028259151.1, from coordinate 10,983,065 downwards.
AAAAGTAATTTCTTTTATTATAATCTTCAGTTTCCTACTGTACCTCGAGCTTTACATATTTAATATGTCTGCTGTCATTCTTTCTTTTGACAGTTTTTCGCTGTGAAATAAATGTCTGATCATACTTTCCTTCTTTGTTTCAGAAGTCCTTACTTCGTACATGTTTTTTTTTTATTTTCTCACCAGTTTAATGTTATGTTTGTACTATCCATTTACCTCCAGCAGTTAACATTGTGTGAAATGGTCATAATTGTCCATTAAGAGTGCTATTATGAATCACTTTTATACCTATATTACTAATACAATAATATTAATTTTTTACATTGAAGTACAATTATATGTTCACAAAGTAAGATATGAATTTATGATGTACAGCTCATGGTGTTCATTAACTAAAATCAAAATGCATGCACAGAAAGTAGCAGAAGCAAGAATACACTAAATCTTACTACATAATTTCCAGCCATGCTGAAATGGTGGCACATATTTCTAACTTGATTGGGCTGTCATAAACAGGTATCATTGTAATTTAAACCAGTGATTAGTACAGAGTAGGAAGCACTGACAATCTGGTAAGGAATTCATTTATTAACATCAATGAATATAATGGGAAGTGCTTTGTAGACGGGCAGAAGAAACCTTTAACAGCAATCTTAACTGTATCTAAGAGGATATGGCCATAAAGTAACGCATAGTAGAGGTGTCTTAATTCTGTTCTCATTTGCTGGATTTTTAAATATGGGTAAAAGACAACTTCTATATTCATACGTTTATTTTACAAATATACACATGTAATTACATGTTTTCACAAACACATCCGTCTTTCTGACTCAACAGATAAAAGGTTTATGAACCCACAGTCACTACATTTCATTAAATGCTGAATATACTGAAATTCATAGAGCATAAAGAAACATGTATTTCCTTCCTCTCTGTAGACTGCCAAATAGAAGTGATAACTTTGGTTTATAATGTCACTTTAAACTGCACATAAATGTTTTTAATAATGTACAAAGGATGAAGACCATTGTGATAAAAATGGTGCTAGTTAAGGTTACATTCTCCAGCACTGCTTTATTTCATGTCTCCTTCATTACTAAGTACAGTCTGAAAGCCAACAGACATATTTCCAGTCAAGTCATTCTTATTACTGCAGACCCTTTAACACTTCTGACACTGACCTCAATACACCCTACTTACTCCTGGCTGCCATATGCTAACATCAGTTGAAGAGCCACTGACCTATGTAGCATCTCACTTAACCCATTCTTGCTCGCATGCCTCTGCTGTTACTCGGAATGTAATTACATGGCTTCATAGATAAGGCTCTCACGCCTAGTATTCATTTGTGAATTTTTTTTAAGCCATCATTTGGTGGCTTTATTAGTGTTTAAAATAATGGTTATGAGTGGAAAAAAATTTACCAGCTTCTTTGCGCTCTGAATTTGCCATTCATAAACATTATAGAATGCAAGGATATAGTAGTGTAGTCTAAACACTTCCATTTGGTGTATGGATAAAAATATGTTTGACTGTAAATATAAAAGTTATGCTTCTAAATGTGCTTCATATCACTGCTTGGAGTTATAGTTTATTAGTCTTTGTGCTAAAAATAGATGTGCTGTCATCTCATGGGTTTCAATAATATAATTACAACATAGACTAGCCTAGACAGCCATGCTGAACTGTGAAATTCTGCATTGTTTTATTAAAGTTTTGCATTATGGGATCTTAATATTTAAATGTCCTGTGATATCAACGGATTAACATTCATCCTGCTAATCAAACTAACGTCTTCCAACCTTAAAATGTTCGTAATTATACTGCAGTGATGTTGCTTTATAGCATACCATTTTACTACCTAGAAATGAAACATCCAAGATCACATATTCAACACTTAAATAATTACAATGGATTTGGAATGTTAATAGTAACATTTTCCAACCAGAACTACAAATTTAGAATCCTGGAAACTACAGATGTATGGACAAGTGCCTGGATAAGACTTTCAAATAATTTTGCTTCCATTCAAGTTAATGAGTCAACTCTAAATTATTTACACAGAAAGTAAGCTAATTCATTAAATATGCAAATATTGTAGCATTTATTGAGGACTACAATTTTACTTACTTGACTGAAGCACATGTGCAGACACTAAACAATGATTAAATTTGATTCAATTATAATTCTTTGTACTAGGAAACAGTATCATCATCACACCTATTAAACGCTTATCATGTATAACATGGTAAAGGCAGCAAATGCGCTGCTTGCCAAAGCATTGGACCACACTCAACACTACATAATTTATATCAGAAAGCCAAAATTTTACATTAAAATCTGGCTATATAATCCCAAGGACAGATGTGCTTCTTGTTTCAAAACTCTATTATTAATATTATGCATAGAACAGCTGCCTCTCAAAGATTTCCAATTGTTTCCTCCCTCATCTACTCAGAATAGTGAAAAGTTAACTTACAGCAAATTATTATTATTATTAAATGTTTTTCAATAAATTAATGCATTTACTAAAAATATATATCATTTTTAAACTCAAAAAGATGTTTAATAAGTAAATGAAAGAGGTTTTAGTTCAGCAATAAACAAACAAAATTTATTATTAAAATAACATGTTTCCTCTTTGCCGTTATTGTAAAGTTCACCGGGTGATGACAAAACAAGTGTCCATATTGGTAATATTGAACTGGCTTCACAGAAACTTGTGAATAAGTATAACAGATTTTATGTACAATTAAAAAGAGATAAATGTAAATGATTACACCACATCTAATTTACACAATTTATTCCCATTCAAAGTTTGAACATGATAAGTCATTGAAAATGTGAATATTATACACCAGAACAAAAATTATAATGTTAATAGTGATCATTTTACCAAAGCTATAATATATATTGAGAGGAAGTGGAACTTTTTATAATGTTTTTAAATTAAAACTCCACACATATCTGTACAGTACGTTAAGAATAGCACATCCATTGCAACTACCTTTAATACTTTGAATATGGATGTTACGGTAAGCTTAATATATCAACAAACTTCCATGCACTGGAAACTAGGCGTGACCAATGATATGAGAAATCCTAAAGTACTCTTTCTAGTCTACTGTCCCACATAGGATATTTCACCAATCACTAGCAACACTGTACAAAAGAACGTATTCTGGAAGATCGTATTCTTCATATTGCATATGCAGAATACTTGCATTTTAATTTGTCAACTACATTTTAATTTCGTAACAGTCTGGAATCTTTACAAAGCTGCTTACTGAAATTTAGGGAATTACATATTCATAGATGAACGACTGTTGACATAAAACTGATGGCCTGATATAACCAATGTAAAGATGTAAAGACATGCTGCAATCCAACAGTTATATGCATTCTGAAACATAAAATACACTCGCATAATAATAATTTACTTGGCTGATATGCAGATGAACAACTATTCCTGAACATAACATGTAATTTATTTTGACCTAATTGCCTAATTTCATTGCAGTGCAGAGTATGAATCTACAATGCAGTAGGGGTATTTCAACACTTTTGCTAATTATGAAACCCAACTTGGCACTGTCACTGAACAATAAAGATGAGGTATCACAAGTTCCCAGAATGCCCACATAGACATAGCATTGAGTAGCATGCACAATAACTAAGCACTGACATGTCTTGGTTATGGAAAAAAAAGCAGCAATAGTGAAGGACCGACAGTTACACAAGTGTTTTTTTTTCTGGCAGAAAAATGACTGGTGGTTTCTTGGCGCTATGCATTAACTTCAAATTTTGTGCAAAGTTAGGTGAAAACATGAGTGAAACTCTGCAGATGTTAACAGAGGCTTGTGGTGCTGATGCTATGAAAAATTAAGTTTAAACTCATAATCTGGAATCTACAGAACAAAAATTCCATTAATAAATGTACTGCACTTCAGCCTTCATTGCAAGCAGACACCATATTAACTGCATAACATGTGAATATATTATTCGAATGATGACCTAGATTTTGTGTTCCTCTGAACAAGCAATTTTCATGACCTTCTACAATCAACAGCATTGTTATACAATCAAACACGTAAGCCTAAGTACATACTTGTATGTAACCTCTATCAGCAATCTTATAGAAATCTTCTGGTGATTCAAAACCGCCTTCGCTTTCAACACCAGGGAGATCTTCAGATAATGCTATGCTTTTCACATAATAAAATATGCCCATTAATACCTGTAAAATAAATATTATTGTATAATGCGCTCAGAATGTTTGCACTTCCGTGCGATCAAGAAAACTAGAAATCCACTACTACTACTACAACTAATAATAATTATAATATCCATTAGCATACCAACTGAAAGATACCCCACACACTAATTATTAGTCCACACAGGGAGAGCTTCGGACCGCAAATCTTCATTCCTCTAATTAAACGGAAGGGTCTCAAAAAAACAAATCGTCGAACTATAACAATCACCCAAACGTGACCTAACTACCACTCACTTGTTCTCATGTGACGTGTAATCTCGAACTCAATCATAAGCTTGTTGGAAATGAAGGCGTATATAAAATTATGAACGGCGAATGAAATGCGAATATAATTTATAGTGTATAATACCAAGAAAATATTATATGAACGTTTTGATTAAATTTCATTAGCTCAATAATGAATGATGTGGTGCGTATGTGATTCACGTTCGGAATCTGTGAATTGGTTCATGGTGAATCATGGTTGATAGACTTGGTAAGTTTTCTAAATGAATTTAATTGTTGTTACAGGCTTACTTAAACAATATAGTTTTCCTAAATATATTTTTTATATTAATTTGTTTTGTTTTTTTGTATGTGTGTGAACTATTTAAATCGATTGTCAAGAAACATGGTTCAGTGATACGTAGATCGAGAATGTTATGGTTTAGATTTCTAATTGCCAAGAGTATTTAGAGTGATCTTGTTTTGCATCTCTCGTTCAGAGCTTATTTTTAACCACAAGACAAATTTATGTATCCTCTATTAAAAGTACTTCACATAAAGCGTGATATACTCTGAAGATATGGTGGATCCCTAGATCTTCTGAGGTTAGGCGACGTTATTTCGTGGTCCACCCTTTTAACTTCACTTACGAGGTACATTTTCGTAGCGATATGAATGTTCATAAATGTAATTGAAGTAATTACAGTTGGAATGGAAACCCATTATTTATCCAAATTGCTCGTTCTATGCACTTATACCAAGATTATCAACGGCAGCAGAATGTGGTGTATGTAGAATTATGAATAGTTTTAAAATTCTAATAACTTCGGATGTTCATGCACGTTTGTTTTATTATATTACAATGAAAGACAAAAACTTTTTGGCCATTTGATTATTGTGCTTCTACATAAAACAAGTTCTTACTGTTATATGTGCACCCACAGTTACTGAAGCATAACATAAAAAAACTCTAAATACAGGAACATTCTGGTCTTGGAAACCAAAATATGCTGTCCTCTGAAACTATTCCTGATGAATGAGTTGAATATATAAAGTGTGAAGAGTGTCTGGTCTACTGCAATTAACTAATACTAACTCTCTGGTGCAGAACCTGCAGGTCCGACAACACCAAAGCCTGCCACCGGCCACTGTCCTGTGCCAATTTGATCCATTTGCCATCCTCACGGCCCACTTCCGTAAGATGCATCTTGATATTATCCTCCCATCTCCTCGTTATGCAGTATTCTAAATTGCCCACTTATTTCATCCTTCCTAGGTCCAGATATCTTTCTGAGCACCTTGTTTTCAAACACTTTTAATCTAGAATATAGAGTAAGCAAACCAACAACTATTAACACTATAATAAGACACTATTGCCATACTCGTTTCGACCTCAAGAGGTCATCATCAGGGAAATTAATACATTTAGTCAAATGGTGCTAGTGCAGCGTCACTTCGAATATTTTGTCAAATACCCTTTTCAATTTTAATTCTGAATCCAGTTTGAACCATTTGACTAAATGTATTCATTTCCCTGATGCCACTGATGATGACCTGTTGAGGTCGAAACGAGTATGGCAATAGTGTCTTATTATAGTGTTAATAGTTGTTGGTTTGCTTATTCTATATTCTAATACACTACGCGGTATGCAAAGTTTTAAGACTTGTAATCTACATTTTTCCTTCACAACCACACAAGACAACAGGCAAAATTATTGTTTTGTATATCCTGATCTTTAGTGTTTCTGATAGCAAATGAGATGATACAGTTTTTTTAATTGAGTGAAACAAGCATTTCCCGAATGTATTCTCATAATTTATCTTGGGCCTCATTTCTATTTGTTATTGTTGTTCCCAGATACTTACATTTTTAAACATTTTCAAATTAATGTGTTTTTGCCGTTGTTGCTGATGATGATCCCGTACAACATCCATGTATTTAGTTTTGTCTGCATTTACTTCTAGGCATATTTCCTTGTTCGCCTGTAGGAGAGTTTCTGCATTCTTGGTTATGGTACCCACACCATCCCCCAGAAAATTGACATCATCAGCATAGGCAAGTACCTGGTGCAGACCATTCAGTTCGAGCCCTTCCTGATTCCCTCTGACCTTCCTGATGACATGTTCTAGAGCAAAATTAAAGAGCATTGGGGATAAAGCATACCCCTGCCTTTGGCCATTGTGCACTGGGAACAGATCTGATAGAAGGTTACTTATACAAACTCTACTGGATACCCCATTCATACACATTTTTATTAACCTAACAAGTTTCTTTGGTATTCTAAACTCAAAATGTCATATATTACCTCTCTTCTGAGTCACATGGCTTCCTAAAGTCCACAGATAGTTCGTGTACTGACCCATTATACTCCCACTTTTTCTCTAATATTTGTCAAATGCAAAATATCTGATCAATAGTTGACCTATTGCTGCAAATCCACACTGATCATCCCCAATAGTTTCATTCATAAATGGTGTTAACCATGTCAGAAGAATATTCAATGAAATTTTATATGACGTCAAAAGAGATACCTCGGAAGTTACTGCACTCATTTTGTCACCTGTTTTATGGATAGGGGCAACAATTGATTCCTTCCACTTTTGTTGTAGTACTTTATGGTACTAGTACTTTTAGGCTGTAAGCTTATCTATCTGTGAGTGCAGTGTTCTACCACTGTTCATACCTGGAAATTTATGACGTTTTAAATGCCGGGTGGCAATTTCATCTTCATTAAGGCTCAGTTCTTGGATGAAGGGCTGTGCTGTATGTACTATAGGCTCTTTAAATTGATCAGCTGCATAAACGTTTAGTAACTTACTACACTAATGTTTCCATCTGTCTGCGAGCAGATCCTCATTCTCATCTTTGATGAAATGTGCCCTAGGTTTTTACCCCTTCTTAAAATTATGTATTTCTCTATGCAACTCTGCTGTTTTTATTTTTACTTTTAGTTTCCAACTCCCCTATCTGCTCTTTGAGATACTCCCTCTTCTTATAATAAACTAATACCCTGAAATTAATTTTCAAATGCTACAAGTGACATCATTGGTTGCGTTTGGGTATGAAGATGTCTGTTTTGTACATTCTAGCATCTTGTATTACTTTTAGTTGTTGGTATATGCTTTGCCATCTGTAATTTAAATTATTGTGTAATGGAAGTTTGAATTTAGTGTATGGTGGTTGACTGCCTCTAGTCCACAAGTGATTGAATTGTGACACATTAACTATAAAAGTAAATTTGGATACAAATTTTGAGGAGTTTGAGTTCTAGTGACATCCACAGTTTGTAAATTAGTGAAGAACGTATGAACAGGATTTTTCTTGAAAAGAAAATTAAGAACCCTCTTTCACTGAAATTTGGATAGGAAATTCATTTTGTAAATCTCAGGTGTAAACAGTGCTAAACTGGAATTACATTTTGTGGAGCATTTGTTTATTTCACAGTAGTGGTTTTCGGAATATGCGGAAGAAAGGATATTGGAAGTTAGGTAACTGCACACTGAACACCATGATTTGGTGGTTGGCATTTCTGCTTTGTATTCACCAGGTATTGGGTTCGTGTCAGCCCAGAGACCAGCTATATTGACAGAGGTTTTTAATTGGTTTCCTGTCTTCCCAGGCTGTTGCTCAGATGGTACCTCATATTAGGCCATGACCACTTCCTTCCACACCCTCTCCAATTCATTTCTCAGTTTATTTTATGCTGTTAAAGGAGGTATATAGTGTGCAATTAGAAGTAGCTCCATCATTTGGAGTCTTTCTTGAAAAATTAATTTTCTGCTTCTATTGGAATGAAGGTTCCTTTCCCTGATCACGAAAGCATGTGACTCCTGTGTCCTGACCACGTTTAATTCTAGCTACACCCTCACAGACTATTCATGTAAAATCCACTGCAATTCAGTTGTTCCATTTATGCCTAGGTCTCGCAAGTCTGTCGTTTTGTGTGCATTCCTATCTTTTCCATGCATGCTGGAAATCTTGTCCATTTCATTGTCTTTGGTTTGATAATTCTAATAATGTGGTGATGAATACAAATAGTGAATTTCCTTGTCCATATGCTTCTCTCCTTTCTCCTGTTAGGATCCTCTTTTCGTTGCTTAAATTGTCCAAGTCCAACGGTATGAGGCTGTTAATTGCATGCCTAACCTCAAACCTGAAAGATCACTGCTTTTTGGCTGTCTGCAACTGCAAATTCATTATATTCACAGCTACAAGAACTGTTTGTAAGAATGTAAAATCCAAAAGATATTTTAACATTTTTCTCTAACCACCGTTGGGTATTATTCACGCCCTAGTGTGAGTGAAGAACAACTTATGGACTGGCTTTTCTGTTTGTCCGTCTGCCCACATGATTCAACTAGAGAACTGTCAGGCAGATGATGATGAAATTTTGTATGGACTTAATCCCTAAAATTGTAATTTTTCAGTTTCCTACAGTTAGGAAATACCAGCATAGCTGATGAACAAACTTGTTTGGTTTTGAGGTTCCAACAGTCACACGTATGAAGTTAATTGTTTTGTGGGTTGTGGCATTGTGTAGTTTGGTAGAAGTTTATCAGTGTTTCAGAGGTACTTGCTGCCATTACCTCAATGATGAAGGAAGGTAATATGTCTGAAACATTGGTCAACATCTGCCAGACTACATGGTGATACAACCTAGAAGACACCCATTTTCAAATTGTATTTAGTTGCAACTATAAATAAATGTTTTGATATGGGTCGCATGACTTTTTAGTCCCTGTATTATTTAATGACAATGCTGGATTTTTACAGAAATATTGACCATTTTGAGCTGTCATTTATAAAATATTAAGAATGTGATTTTGTTTTTAAAGAACATTAAAAACAAGGAAGTATTTGTATGTTTTTAAAATTCTTTTATGAAGTCAGATATGTTACTTTCTGAGAATTTGTATTATTAAATAGTATGAAGAAATTTACCTATTATCCATTTCAAGTGAATATCAACTTTTGTAATTCTTTTAGTTAAAGAAATGCAGTTTTACTTACTGCCCACAACATTTTTACTTTTTCCTGTAGTCGTTAGGTTTCCTTTAAATTGCCCTTGGTTAGTAGGCTGTCATATTCCTCGAGCATTGTTCTGTGATTTCCATTTTATGTAATAGTTCTGTTCATGATTTATGCCTCATGGACTCCAGCCACTAAGACAAAGAGTGCATCCATGTTTCTTGACCAACATCCACTCTGCATATAATGACTTCTCAGGCTACTATCCATATAAAGTGGTTTGATGGAGAAAACACTAATGTTTCAAGAACCATCTTTGACTTCATCCTTGTCCTCAGGGTACTGAAGTTAACTTCATTAACCTGAGGATGAAGTTAACTTCTGTACCCTGAGGATGAGGATGGTTTTCGAAACGTTGTTGTTTTCTACATTAAACCACCTTACATTTTTTGTTCTGCTTTCATCTTCATGCATCTGACACAAGTATGAATATTAGCATCCAGTTATTTTGATTGGTACTTGGCCCCTTAAAGCCGAGTAGTCACTGTATGTGCTACTTGCTTTGACGGTCAGGATCTCTACATTTTGTTGTTGTTGGTTACTTGTGATTCTCTGTGTAGAAAGTGGTTATTTCATTAAACATTTCTGACCATTTGATCTTTATAATGGAGAAGTGGTTAAAACTAAAATAATATGTAGATAAGCTTTGGCTTCAAATGGTTAGGATGGTAATTGAGTACATTGCTGTGTTAAGTTTCTTGTAGTTATGACATTTTCCAGTGGTCTCATTTATTATGCTCTTCCCAACATTTCAGCTTCCAGCACCTTATGAAGGCAAAATATGCATTGAATATGGACAAGTATGTCAATAATTAAATGCTGAAATGGCTAAAATGAAAAATTATAACAAAAATAAATTTCTTTGGGCCTATAAGTGTTAACTCATATTATTGTATGTTTACAGTAAACAGTGAGGCAAATGCACGACGCATTGCAATGGTTGAAAGCTGTTTTGGCAGTTCTGGCCAGGTATGGAGCATTTCAATGAATAATAACTGATGTTACAGCTTTGTCAGTGTAATGACAATGAATATATTAGTCAGCATGGCACAAGTGTGTGTATTGTCCTGTTTGCTACTTGTTTGCTCATCTATCTATATTACAAAAGAAATATACATGAAGAAACTTCAAATCAACCTCAAGGCATTATAACAGCAAACCATAACATCAAATCAACAGAAATCAAGAACATGAATTTGTACGCCAGTGACAGAAACATGATTTTAGTGCTGTAGAATGACAACATATGAGTGGATGTGATGTTTTAACAGTTTCATAATTTTATATTAACTTATTCTAACATCCATATATTAATTTTACACCTAGGTGTTAATTTTTATTTTTATTTAAGCCAGCAAAGTAAACATTGCATCTGTTACCATATGGCAAAGATGATATTTTATGTTCACAAAATGTTTTAGGTGCACGTTTTATATCTGTATCACTGCTAAAGTTTAAAGGTGAGTCTGAAGATTGCTGTCTTCTGGGTTGTTGCGCTGTGTAGTCTGATACATTTCTACCAGATTACATGGTGCTTTATATAAGTAGTACCTATACATGCAAATAAATGCATACCGCTATATATATTACTTTGTGTTATGAAGACAGCTAATAATAATATTCTCTAACACTCGTATGGCGTTGGGTTTTTGCTGTCGGCGTTAGTGTGTGCACTATCACAAATTACAAATATGACTGTTCAGATACTTTTGGTTATATCTGGGAAGTTTAATGAGGCTGGAATCTGTACTAGAGGAAATGATGTATAGGAATGGATCACTGAAGTGTATAATTAATAATATATAGATTTTATTGAGGTCAGTGTATAGATTCAAGTATTTGGAAGGAAAAAAGTACTTCTATTCAGAAGTTACTTATTTTATAACCTTTTAAGCCCTTGTTAAGAGTCCTGGGCTCTGCATCAGTTTTCTGTTGGATCATTGACTGCATGCAGCATTATATGTTGACAATTTCACTGTTTATGTGTGGGTTTCATTTAGCTGGTGGATTTACTAACCATTTTGTTAAGTTAATGATGCTTTCTTCTTTACTTCATGTATACCACACTGTGATTCTATATCTACCAGACACAGCTAGTTCACTTGCATAGACACTTTGCCTGCTCGTTCACAGCAGAAAGGTCTGTCCATCTGCAACTCGCTGGTCATGACAGCTCAGATTTTTTACACGCCTCCATCTGCCTGTCCCTGGAATATTCTAATTGCTGTCTGGTTCTTTCCCAGCCAGCCAGAATTACGAGAATCTTCGGCACACATGAGCTGCTTATTGTCACTTGAGGGTGTTGTGGGGAGAGGTGTAACTTGGAATTTTGTACATATCTCTGTACCAATTCCTTGGGCTCTGCTGATATCATGGCAGCATACATGACAGTATGATAGGCTGTATTGGAATTGAATGTGTAACTCGTGGGCTTTCTGGGTAACTGCTAAAAATGATGTGCCTTGACTCTTTGTCACACCCTGTTTCCCATGAGCCCATGTGCATAATTTTTTCTTAGATATGTACAGTGTGTCCACTCCGCACATGGCATTATATATTGTTTCTGTTTGGTGGGTTTGGGCATAGTGCATTGATGTGTGGGGGGAAACAGTATTTATTCTGTGTAGAGTGTTATGTTGCGTTATAGATGAAATTGGCTAATTTTAATATTTTGAAGTATAATTGAAAGCAATAATGTTAATATAAAAGTAAGATAAATTTGAAATAAGTGGAACCCTTCCTTACATGTTAGTAATATACTATAACTCAGAAACTGTTAGGGGCTTGATTGCTGTTTCTTGGAATTTCTAGCCTCTTGGTGTTCCTGGCCGGGTGCTAGTTGGAGAAGGGGTTTTAACCAAGATGTGTCGAAAAAAGCCCAAAGCACGGCAGTTTTTCCTCTTCAACGACATTCTTGTATATGGAAATATTGTCATTAATAAGAAAAAGGTAAATAGCTGGAACTTTAATTAATATGAAATCTCTTCAGTATTTGAAGACTGGGACTTGATGTTTCCATGGTGGCCCATACTCACTGTAGCTATAACATTGTGTTAGAATGGTATTTTTTTGTATTTTAAGATGGTTATACAACTAGGCTGTACAAAGGATTTGAAGACTGTATTCTTTTTTCAGTATAATAAGCAACACATAATTCCACTGGAAGAGGTGAAACTTGAGTCTTTGGAAGATGATGGGCGTAAGTAGTTTTAATTGTAAACAGTCTTACTTCTCTTAGTATAAAGATTTATATTTTGTTATCACCCACCAAAGTTTATCCATTTTTTCAGAGTTTCGAAATGGGTGGCTAATCCGAACAGCATCTAAATCATTTGCCGTATATGCAGCGACGTCAACCGAGAAGCAGGAATGGATGGCGCACATTAATAAGTGCATTGAAGATCTTCTTAGGAAGAGTAGGTATTATTTTGTCATTTCATATAAGGATTTGTTGAATGGACTGTAGATTACTTAAGAGTGCTGTTTGTACTGCCATTGGCAGCTCGTGCGTCTTTCTAACAGTGGGATGGGTCATGGTATGTGAGATAGCAGGGCTTTATGGTAAAGGTAAGAAATCTTTATGATGAGTCCATTGCATCCACTTTGATATATTCAGGCTGGAGTGGATACTTTAGGATGAATGCTTACTGTTGTCATCCTTGTAATGTTTAGCTCATTTCACAGTTCTAGTGTACAAAGTGTGCTCATGTCCAACTTGACAAAGATAAACTTCTCACCAAAACTTTTGAGTTTGTGTAACACAGTATATCTCAAAGCATACATCTCTTTTTACACTTATGTGACAAATTTAGTAGTTATGTTTGCAGTTTAAGATGATGGCTGTCTTCTGGGTTGTTGCATCATGAAAACCTCAAATCCTACTTTGCAGTTTCTGTTACAACTGAATCTTTGTTTAATTTTTATTTCATGCAGTAACTTACAAGGTGTGACAATTAAGTTCCCAGAATGCCTGCATATGTGTCATGTCGAGTAGCAAGTAGGCAGTAACTAAGCTACAATGTATCTTTGGGTGCATCTTGTGTGTTGGTGAAGCAGATAAGGCAGTAGTAGCAAAGCAGTGGCAGAGTTACACAAGTGTGTGTTTTTGTAACAGAGGGAAAATGAGTGATTGGTTGTTGGAGCAAATCATTAACATCGTATTTGTGCAAAATAAGACCAAAGCACAAGCGAAACTCAGCAGATGTTAACACGTCGACGTGGTGGTTTAAATACCCCGCATATACCGCTGTCGTGCTGTTCCTGCGGTAGTATTTTTTAAATGCCAAGGTCGGTGGATTTTTAAGGGTGATAAAAATCCGTAGCACAACTTCCTTCAGAGGGGAAGTAAAGCCGGCGGTCCCATGTCATAGATTTACGGAATGTAAAAGAACCTTGCGAGCATGATACGAGATGTTTTGTAAGCAAAATTCAGCGGCCATTTCTCACCCAAGTCTCTCCTGATTCACTGCTTCACTGCTAGATGGCTCCAGCAGTCAAATCAGGAGTGAGTAGAAATTGTGCAGAGTCAGTGGGCTGGTCACTCACTACTCATAAATGCACGCTTTAAAGACTATGAAACCTCCGAAATTAGGCCCTATGCTCCACGTAGGAGTTACAGGAACTAATTGGTTGTATTGTTGTATATATGAACATAACTTTGTGGATCTAGGTACCTGTGATTTCTTCATAGACATTTCTCTGCAAACTCTGGTTCTGTGTTGTTTTACTGTCCGTGCAGGTGAATGCTGAGATGGTACTTTGAAATGATACATGATAGTAAACAGCTTCTGTAGTTGATAGAGTATCATTAAATACTCATCTGTCCATCAAAGTGCAAGTCATTATGCATTCTCAAGCTTCCTAGCGTGATGTGGATTGATTAAATGCATACAATGCCATTGTGTGTTTTAAGGTGGGAAGAAAGCAGTTGAGGTCCATGCTGCTGTATGGGTCCCAGATTCAGAGGCAGCTGTTTGCATGCATTGCAAGAAGACACAGTTTACTATGCTCAATAGGAGAGTAAGTAGCCAATAACAGAAGTAGATAATTTTACAAGAAGTATAGTAATTGAAATTTACTGTTATGAAAGTATTAAAACAAAAATAAAATCTGCTTATGTACAGCATCAAGGTACAGTGTAATCACAGTCTGATACAGCCTATAATGGATAGCATTAAATATAACATTACAGCTAGAAAAAACAAGTGACACTGTCAAATTCTTAATGTTACGTATAGAAAATTTATCAAATGAGGGATCTTTCAGCACTGTTTACAGCTGACATTTCATGTGTAAGTAAACTCTGTATTGAAGAATTTACTGTTCATATCATTTATTTTTTCACAAAGGCAGGGGTCTGAAAGGGAGATTAGTATGACACACTGCATGTGCTGCCCTCAGTAATGTCATCCAGTATAAGATTTATCTTTAGTATGCACAGATAGCAGAGCAAACTGTGCTTTGCCATCGTATTGCATAAACTATGCCAAGATGTGCCAAGCCAAAATTGCTAGAGCCAAGAAAGCAGACAGACTGTAACTGAGAAGTGTCCATCATGTAATGTCCCTTGTCTCGATGCAGAAACCTTTTTTTTTCTCCCATCTATGTTTATCTTAGATCATTTAATGTTGCCAGTTGATCATACATCTATATGATGTGATGTGAAATAGGAGCAACAGTTCTGCATCTAAAGCTGTAGTGTTCATCATAACCTGATAACAACAAACTATTTCTGGGGTATAGGGTGGTTGGTTCCAAATTAGTGTTCTGGCATCATGAAAGGAGGAGGTATAATAATGCATAGTTTAAATAAAGTACTTGCACCAGTGGTTGAACACAGAATAAATAACGTCACAGCAGAGTAGGTACACTGTGTCCCCCCCCCCCCCCACCTTCCATTGGAAAGACAATAATATGTCTGCTTAGTTTTAAGAAAAACATGAATTGATGAAAATGAAGTTCTCCCAGTCATGCAACCAAGTCTGGCAGAAAAACAGAGGTGAAAGATATAATTTGCTAACTTGGCCATGTTCCCTCATGGGCAAGGAGTCAGTGAATGAACCTGGTACTGCTGTGAAGATCACATTTTTAAGTCCCAGTATCATATATTTACATACATACTCATCAGAATTCTGCATTTGTATATTCTTCTTCTAGGCCTGTGTTTCAAATTCTGATGAATTTTGCATGCATGCGTGCACGCTCTCTCGCTTGCACGCAACAAAAGATGCATTCCCCTGGATTTTCCTTGTTAGGAGTCATCTTACAAACTTCTTCCATTTTTCAGAAGGTGCCCACACAATAAAAGTAAATAGTGTTGGTAAGAGTTCATCTCTGCCAACTCAATGCTATATTCTTGCTGGTGCATTATGCCTGGCAGTTATGCCCAACTTCTTCATACCCGCCAGCATTACTAAGATTCCAAAAGAAAGAGCGTGATACTGGTGCATAATTTCAGATTTTAATTTCTTGTCAGTGGAGCAGAAATCCACACTAATTATCTTTTTTTTCTTTTATAGATTATACATATTTGTTATCCTTGGTAAAAGTTTCAGCATTATAAATGCAATTCAACAGTGCTTTTCTTAATTGTTATAAAAGGCTGATACAAAGGTCATAACTCCAAAACTGTTGCAAATATATGCATGCACTTACTACCAATAGATTCCTTGAGATAAACTGCTGCTGCACACCAAACACTGCATTTCTGATGTTTTAAATAATGGAGATATTTACCTATTCAAAATAATGGCCTGCCACATCCTAAAAACTGCCTAATTTCATTAATTAATGTCTACAGAATTAGTCAAAATAAAAAATAGAATTGTTTGGATATATTTTTCTTCATGGATATATAGTTATAAAATGAAAGCCAGAAAAACTGATGGTGGTGTGGTTGACAGATTTTGTTTGATTTCATGTGGAGTGACCCAAATATTAAATACTACATATCCATACAGCATTCGACATATAACTAATTTGTTCTTAAACCTTTTTCTACACTAATTAGTTGTTACACACTATCCATACTAGGGGTGTTATTTTGTCACTTATGATCTGTTGCTGTGAATGTATATGGTAAGTTTTTTACAGAACTTGTAGATTGGGTTCAAAGTTACCCAAGGATCCACTAACGGCCGAAACATGTTATAAACCATATATTTATGATTGTATTATGAACATTAGTATATAATTGATGTTAGGAACAGTATGATGTGTGTTATTGTTTGGGTGGTGATGGACCAAAAGTAGAGAGTTTATTGACTTGCTATAAGTTGCACTGACAGTGAGAAACAGTACAATTGAAATGGTGGGAGAGTCCAGTTTGTAAACTGGTCTCTGTTACTGTTTTTGGACATGCAGAGTGGCAAATTAATCAAATCTATCAATGCCTGTGTGGATGTCCATGATGACTGATGACTTCCACTGTCAATATAGTATGTTGTCATCCCTGAGCATGACAGGTCATTCTGGAATGGAGTTGTCCTGGACAGGCAGGTAACCCATGGACTACCTTTTCCATGGATGTTCTCAGAACTGTTTGGTGCTAGGACGTGCCATAGGTAAAAAGTTAGGACAATTGGGATCACTGCAATTGCTTTTTATATATTATTATTATGTCATATCAGTTTAACATATGTTTTAGTGCTTGATAAGATACAGTAGGGCCCCGCTTTTCGGCGATCCGCTAATACGGCGCTTTTCAATTGCGTGCATATGCCCCACGCGCTCAACAGCTGAGTCAGAGAAGTGCGTCCGGCGCCATTTTCTCGTCTGATTCAGTCTGTTTACAGCTACTACTGATATTCATTTTACTTTCATATTGTTTTCTTAGGCCTAGCTATTGTGAACTTACTATATGATAGTGTAAATATCTTATTAGGCTTTGATATGCATTTGCAATTGAAAAAAGGCAAAGATCCGCTTTTCGGCGGGGGTCTGGTCCCTAATCTGCCGTATATGCGGTGCCCTACTGTAAAGGGAAATTCCTTCCACCTGTTTAATTCCATATCTGTTCAAAAACAATGAGGTCATGTAACCTGCTGTTGTTTCTGATAGGCTTGCTATTTAGGATGTGAGGTTTTTGTGGCAGTGATTACAAAAAGAGCTATCTTCTGGGTTGAAGCACCGTGTAGTCTGGTAGAAGTTTACCAATGTTTCAGAGGTCCTTGCTGCCTCCATCATCAGGGTGATGATGACTACATGGCACTGCAACCCAGAAGACAGTCATCCTCAGTATACTTCAATATCATCAGCAAATTAATAGAAATATAGCAGTACACTAACAGAAACAACACACTGTTCATACATATTTGAAGTGCATCCAGTAAAGAAATACTGCCTTGTGTAGAATTTGCTTCTGTGACCATCTTCTCACCAGCTCAACATGCTAACCTTTGAGGTAAATTTGATTCTATTGTTGGATTATAAACTTACATTGCCAGTACCTGAATGTAACATAAGAACATGAGATTTATATGACTGGAAGTCTGTACAGTACAAGCTTTACAAGTTCTGCCCATTGTTCATTGTGTACTAATAATGTTAATAATACAAATGGTACAACAGCAATTTTATCAGTTTTCTAGGTTGTGAAAATAACTTTGACTGAAATTGCAGGTATCTGAGAAGAAAGTGCTTGGAGAAGTGTTTGTATCTAACAAGGCTGAAGTTAGTGGTCGCTTTGTTTTATATAGGTCACGTGGTGTATTAGGGTATTGAAATTGAGGCTTGTTGTGATGGAGGGAGAAATAGTGCCTACAGAATTTTGGCAGTAAAATGGCCACTTGATGATAATGAAAGAAACTTAAGGATATCATTAAGATGGATGTTAAGAGACCCTGGTTGTTGTGATAGAAAGTAAGTGTCCAGTGACAATGTTTGGTAGTAGTGGTGTCAGACCATTGAGCTGTACAAGATTGATGTTTTTTGTGAAACTAGGAAGTGAAGGAGAAGTGGATATGAATCAGACTTGAACATTATTCTGTTTCTCATTGTGTGAATGTCCTTTTTCTCTTCTGTCTCGCAATTACATAAGCATTTAGTTTTAACAAGATACTTCCATATATATATATATATATATATATATATATATATATATATATATAGTAATGTAAGTAGTCACAATTTTGTGTATAAATAATTTATATTTCTCCTGTTTTGTTTAGCATCATTGCCGTAAATGTGGCGCAGTGGTTTGTGGCCCATGCTCGAACAAAAGGTTTCTCCTACCTAGCCAGTCGTCAAAGCCTCTGAGAGTGTGTCTCAATTGCTATGACACGCTTACTCGTGCCAGAGTTCAGCAAAACAATGTGGGGGGGAATCCAGCTGAAAACTCATTAAGCAAAGGTGAGGATTAGCATTTGGAAGTTATGTGACAGTGTAAGGAATTTATGCAACAAGATAAATTTGCTCCTGTGCTAAAGTACCACACTGTGTAGTGGGAATAGTCCATGGTGCTATATGGAGGTTGGTTGGTCAGTAAAACTTGTGTTTTGGCTGTTTCACTGATCCGATCTGGGAGATGTGGCTCACTCTGCTGGGAATCATGTCACTTTACTGAGTTTCTGTGGTGGCAGATATTTGAATTGCAGTTTTGTATGTTAAGATGTCTTGTAGTCCTCGGGGTGATTACCAGTCTCAGAGGAACCTATAACCTCCATCTTCAAGGGAGAAGATAGAGGCATAATGTTCTTCAAAAACTGTATGGCAATAAAGTCTCTGTGTAATGACATTTTGTAGTCAAGTGACATCGGTGAAATTATCAGC
Organism: Zootermopsis nevadensis; assembly: GCF_977971745.1. Taxonomy (NCBI): domain Eukaryota; kingdom Metazoa; phylum Arthropoda; class Insecta; order Blattodea; family Termopsidae; genus Zootermopsis; species Zootermopsis nevadensis. The sequence goes on along the minus strand of NW_028259151.1, from coordinate 10,963,788 downwards.
AGCTGTAGATAAACCATGTTTCACGACCAACTACTGGAGGTACTTGCATGTCACTTTGTTCACTACCTCATATGGCACTTTTTGCAATCAGATACTTTATTATCACCAGTTTCATAATTACTAAATCAAGAGTTTACTTCTGAAAGACTTTTATCCACACAAGACAAAATTGGCATCATATCACCATTAATTGCTTGACTGTGTGCCTGCTTTATATAAGACTTTTTAAAACCAAACAGTACACATTTACCCTTTAGGTGACAACTGATATTTGTGCCAAAGCAGGAAACTAACAGCATTCAGAGTGACTCCTCCCTGAAAGCTGAAGCTGTACACAGAACTCCAGCCACAAAAACCTAAGTGCAAGAACAAGGTGGTCTGTTTTGGTACCTTTGATTACTATTATGGTCAAGGCCTGTAATAGGCTGTAGAACCCATGATGATGATGATGATGACTATTACTACCTGTTGATTAATAAGAGACCAAGTAGGATTTGAGGTTTTCACAGTGATGAGTTTGAAGATGGCTGCCTTCTGGGTTGTGTCTGGTAAAAGTTTACCTACATTTGAGGTGTCCTTGCTGCCTCCATCATCAAGGCCATGAGTGAGGGAGGGATTCCCCTCATGATGGAGGCACCAAAGATCTGAAACAATGCTATACTTCTACCAGAGAACCCAGAAGACAGCCATCTTAAGAAGAGGCTAATTTGTCTGCTTGGTTACCCAGAATTATTGTTATCCTTTTGATCTATGGGAAGAGGGTAGTTTCTCCCCTCTCTCCCCCAGAAATTCTGTTACTGCCCGTTGATTTATAGGAGAAGGGCAGTCCTTTTATTTGGATGATCAGAGTAACTGTTACTGGTCATAGATTCATTCAGTCGTCATAATATTGTTTTCTTTGCAGAGGCAAAGGAGCGCAGTGGTTCTGGTGATTCCTCAGGAGAAGAGGACTCTGATGAAGAAGATGAGGCAAGCAGGTCACAGCAAGATGCATCAGCTCATGATGAGGTAAGCTTCTTTTGTTTGATTCTGATGCTTCTCACTAATTGTAGGCATGTTCCCACAACACTATGTGACATTTTGTGTATTTTCTCATTCAGGTTGGTATCAGTTATTTTTGTCATTTTTATTGTTATTTGATTAATTCTTTTCTTTGAATATAGCTTGGATTCTTAGTCCAAATATACCCTGAACAAGTAACACTTTGTAATAATTTTCTGCTCAATATTTATTTCATTTTAAAAACCATAATCTTCACATGGGCCACCACCATATGATCAGAAGTAAACAGATGTATGATATCAGTTTAGACAGTAGCGATTTTTTAAGATGGCCTGTTTTCAGATGTATTGCTCTTTCAATGCGCAGTTGGCTTTGAGAACACTGTTTTAGGAAGGTGTGAGACAATCTGGTGGCATTTTTCTTTGGGGGAAATGTCTGCTTTAAGTACTTATACAAAAATTCACATTTTTACCACAAACATATTGTAAAATATTTGTGAATGTTTTTAATGAAAACTACTGCTTTTTATTGTGGAAGTAAAAATTACATTGAAGACAAGCGAATAGGCATGTTAACTTTAAAGTTTAATTGTTTTCTTACAGTCAAAATTTTATGGGATGTCTGAAGATCACAAACAGTAGGCATCATATTCAGTACTGTCTGCGGCTGCTGTAGATCTGTTCACCAAAAGAAGATAACATTTTTTAATCTGTAAGGCTGTAAGGTAACTTTATTTATTTAGTAGTTTTGTAATGTGGCTTTGCAATATTACACTTATCAGATGTGTCCTGAGATGTGTATTCTCTTAAATCAGATAAATGCTAGGTCCGTCATTTTTGGTTATTAAAGGGATGGATGTCACATAGATGGTAATTGCGATATCAGTTCTCTTTGTGGAATGTGCTGTTTCATAAAAATATTGTAGACAGCCAACACGTGAAGAGTTTATAATTTTCATGCAGTGCAAATGAAGAAGAATTGTCATGAGACTTGATCAGTATTGCTAATATAAACAATAGTAAACTTACATAAAAGAAACAGCATAATTGTGTTTCATGCAAAGTCTTCTGTGTATAGGTCCATGTCAAAACATTGGTAATTTTTACTGTCTGTACACAGAAGACTATACAAAGAACATTAACCACCATGAAAACCTCAAGTCTCATTATAACTGTGGATGCTGGCCTGCATAATATTGCCTGCAAGTGCCCTTAAAGTGAAGAAAGAATTGTATTTAAAGAAAATTTCACTGAATCTCTCTATGTTGGGATAATTCCTTTGGAAGTGGTTGTATATAAATTGAAGTATAAAGGCAAAGTGAGTAATATGTGTATATATGTAGACCAAGGGTCAGAATCCCCCCCCCCCCCCCCCCCCCAATAATAATATGCAAGATATGGGCAGAAACACTGGGTTAGTAGATTATGGGATTGTGAACGGTTGAGTTTGCATTCAGTCAGTGTTCACTTTACACTTCGCTTGACATGGACAGTACAGTGACTAGATATACAAAGCAGATATATAATATAGAAACAAGAACATGGAAACCTGCTAGTCGTTCCATTATATTTTGTGTATTTTCACAGTTTCCTCGTAGACATGGGGTTTCTGTCATGTTGTAATATGAATACTTCTTTTGTTGGCAATATTTTATAAAATATACATATCAGGATATCATGTTGATTTTCTGTTGCCTATTTAACTTTTACATGTTAATTGAGAAATCCCTGTGCACCTACTGGTACTGTAAACAGTTTTAATTGCCTAAGTTACAGAAAATTTTGGATATGAAATGCTTGTGCCATTACAATCTGAGGAATGATGCTTCGGTGCCCTCTTTAAATCAAAAGAGAGTGTTATAATTGACCTTTCACTTTGCACCTTTCATTGTAAATCACATAGAATGGGAGATCATGTGACACTGGAGGTCAAGCATCCTTTAAATTTATTTTGTCACTGAAACTATTATGTAATAAAATGCCATGCTATGGAGATATTAGCTATATATGCAGTAGCATCCTCATGTTGGAAGTAGGCACAAATAATTTTATCTTTGTTTAACTATCAAACAGGTGGAATAATGCTCTACAAAAGAATACTGCATTGGCAAATGCCGAGCAAATAATTTTCACTGAACTTAAACAGCTAGAATAATGAAGTAGTGTCTTCTTATCTGTACCTATTCAAGTTCACATTGATTCCACAATCTGTCAGTAGGTTGGTAAAAAAATCTTCTGGTAAAGAAAATAATGTATAGATTAATCCATTGTACTTTAATGGAGGTAAACATGGTGATCCATGGCCATTATTGTTATGAATTGAACAAACAACTTGTGCTGGCATATTGGCGTGAGCTGCTGAAAAGTTCTACTGAGTGAGGAAAACTAATGGCACAGCATATATTAACAGTGTAATAGAAAACTAAAAATGACAGAGCACCACAATAAATACTTAATATACAAAATTAATCACAGATATTGTGTAGCATAGTTGATTGTTGTTAAAATGTTTTGCTTCAGGATTATCTTGGCACAGCACCTGTCTTTAATATTTTGAAGACAGATCACTTGTGAACTGTATCAAATGTTTTATGGCAGGGAAGCTCCAGGGATGAAGTGCCTTCCATGTAGATTTGCAAATGCATTCTGCTAATCCCCACAATCAGCTATGCAATAAAACATTTCAAAACATAATTTTGCTACAGGACTTGTGAGTTGGAAGTAAATAATATATGTTATATGGGTCTTTATATTTTGTACATCAGCTGTTGGTGCCCCTGTTTTGTATTACCTTGTGCTGTGTATCTAATATTTTAGCAGGAAGGAGGCTTTATTGTACTTATGCTCCCAATATGCAATAAAAATAGGATTCTTGTTATCATACGTGAACCTCTGAATTGTAAACAAGTTAAATATTGTCTTATGAAGCAGATTGATTTGGTAACGCTGTAGGCTCTTATTCAGACGTGTGTATAGAAAGACGTGGAGCTCCTTTCCATGGGGCCACACCACAAAGGTGTCGTCCATGTATCCATACCAATGGACCAGCTTCTTTGTGGTGGAACCTAAGGCTCATTGCCCAAAGTTTTTCATATAGAAATTGGCCATTAAAAGTGCAAGGGGTTATCCCATGGCAACACCGTCTGACTGGTCATAAAGTGTCCCATTATAAAAAAATACATAGTGGTTAGGACATGTCTGATGAGAGCAATGGTGGTCCCTGCAAATGTGGTAAAGTCTATGTTGGGTAAACTGGCAGAACCATTAACACCAGATGTAAAGAACACAAGAGACACACATGTCTTGGTCAACCAGATAAGTCCACTATGGCAGAACATAGCATCGAAGCAGGACACAACATTGACTTTAACATCATCACAATAATGGGCTCTGGAGGCTGCACTTTGGGCCTGACCTGGTGCCTGATAACAAAAATGCTCAAGCAGTCCAGTCAAATCACCAATAATTCATTACCATAGTTTTCAGTGGCATTTGATTGTCAAATAACCAGAGAAGCATGAAGGGATATTTTGTTGTTCATGTGTCAGCACTGCTATGGGGTCATTTTTAGTATTGTACCTACCATATATAGCTGAAATACTGGTGGAGGATTACAGTTGGCTTAAAGTAAGTCCTTCATAATGCACAAGTGTTCATATACAGATGCTAAAGTAGCTGGGCCCCATAACTACATGCAAGGAAGAATTGTGATGGGAACAAGAGAACAGGAAGAAAGCTTTTATTAGGCATAGTGTGCTAAGAGGGGACTAGTTTTGAACAGCGCATAACAGTCAAGCCACCATTATTGGCTTTTCAGTGTTGGGATTCTGTAACCAAATACATTTCCTGATGTCTGCCATTCCAACATAAAAAACATACATTTCTCTATTTAAGAAAATAATATAAGGCTTACCCCTGCATAATTTATACTTTTATTACACAGCAAAAGTGTATGCATATCACATTTTAATATTAAATGATCAAGAACTCCATATTTAAATTCAAAATTTCAGCTGGAAACATGGGACTTCAAGTGTCTTGCCAACATATTCCTGTTGCTTTGTTCTTGAGGATGTCCTTTTCCTTTTGTGTGAGAAAAGTAGAAGAACAAGAAACCTATCATGTTGTTCAGGCGTCAAGGAAATGTTCAGTTCTAATGCTGATGCAAGTATTGCTGAGCATCCCGGAAGATCTCCCTGGGCACCTGCAGAAAAGTGACATTATTATTATTATTTCTACTACTACTACTACTACTGTTCTGTATTCTGGATGCCCAAGATCCAAATCTCAGCCTGCAAACAGGCTTTCTCTGTCCCTCCAGGCAATGCTGGAATAGTACCTTAGATTAGGCAGTGACTGCTTCCATCCTTTTCTGTTCATTATTCATTAATCCTATTATACTACACTATATAATCTCAGATACTGACAGCATTATGATATAAATCCTAAATAAAAAAATTATTTACTGCCATCCCACCAAAGTTGATATGGCCACTGTATTGGTAGCATTGATGGAGAAATTTAGAAAGTACAAAGGTAGATTGACCTGTAGCAGCGTGGTGTTCAAATGAGGTTTCATGAAAATCCTTCAGTTGGTTCATAGGTTATTAGGTGTAATAGACACATGTACATGATATCACATGCTTATCTTTCTTTTAAAACAGTGTCTCCTTTAAAACAACCTGGGGCCACATTAAATTCACTATATCCTGATACTATCAGACTAATTAATTTAAATGCTTCTGTTTTCAGCATTAAAAATGTGGCTGGATACATTTAATTTCATCATCTACAATATAAGGCACAGCAAAGAAAGAAATGATTCATAACACTTTTATTACAGAATACTTGGGGAATATAATGCTGAGAAGTTTTATATTAAATTAATCAAATTTAAAAATACAACAATAGTTTAATCAGTATGTCAGGTTTCCTTCAGTGACTTGCGGACTGTTTGGATAGTTTTATCATTACACACTCATGAATTAAACAAAACTATGCTAAATTAACCTCGTTGAGAACATACTGTATTTGATAAAGTCACACAGCCAACAAAAGGTGATCCCCCAAACTTCTACAAAGTTAGCTATGTATCCAATATCTTTGTGAATTATAGCCAGCAACTTACACTTGTAATCAAAGAATTCCCTCAGTATGTGTCTGTAATCTTGCCTTCTTTCATACTTAAGTGTCACTTCCAGCAACCTTTGCACTGTTTCAACTTTTCCTTGCCTCAATGCAGTCACAGCTATTACTTTTATTCTGTCCATTATTATTGTTCTCAGTTCTTGATACTTTTCTAGAAGTTCACTGGCCATTTTCTGATCACAGAACCACTCACTTAAGAAGCAAAACTGCCACAGATATGACAAAAAATAATAATCTCCACATTCTTCAGCAAATTTCTTTGCAAAATTTGTAACCAAAACTACTGATGCTTCACTTCTGTTGGAAATGCATTCTGCAAACAAGAATTTAGTCATATTCCTAACTTTTCTGCGGAGAGAGGCATGATGCTTATATACAAATGCAAACATGTCCAGAGCCTCATTCACATTACCACTCACCCATGAGGCTTCTGCCACATAATGGCTGTATTCTGCTTGATTGTAGAATTCATTCTTATTTAAAAGCTCACATACTGACTTAACAACATGCACTCCAGCTTTGTTACCAGTCCTTGAAAATATACTTGCAGCTTCCAGTAACAGATCTGGAGAAGGGCAGTATTTCTGTCTTGCAGAATAATTTAATATTGGTATTATATGATTATATTCTTTTGAACGTATAACTTTTGTGATTAATTCATCTATATCATTAACATCTACATCAGTTCTGTTGGACTGAGAACTGTCTTGTAGTTTCTGTTCGTCAATGTCACTTGCACTTCTTTCAATTTCACACTGTATAGTTTTCTGTATATTATGATGTTTCCATTTGTAGGCCTTCTTTTGTACTAGTTCATCGATAAAACTGTCCAGGCAGTCCGAAGTCGCATTTATCGACGTTCTCTCAACACATATATTTGAAAGAGGCCTTTTATGCTTCCACATAGCATGAACGATCCGAAGCGAGTTACAGCTGTAATGTCGGCTAATCACGCTGACCATTTAAAAAGGTTCCGACAATTCACACGTCTGCAAGAGCTGTTAGCATGAAGCTTTTTGGGCGAGTTTCGTCAACCTGCGAAGTTCACTAAACACTCCACCAACCAGAAATACTAGTGCTGTTTTATTTCATACCATTCGTGACGGAAATATCTCTTAGGCATTCATACTGCAGAAAATCAAGGAAGAAATAAACAATGGACGTGCGTAGACCGCATGGTCGTCCTCATGTCCAAGGATTATCGGAGATTGTCAATTATTAACTTCTGGATAGCAAACTCGTGTAATCTTTGTAATTGCTGTCTTATAAGCAATACTCAATAAGCAGTTTTTGTTTGTGACCTATTCGCTCCTAGCGCCATGGAATCGAATCGTAAATAAAAATGTAATGGTGGCCCTATTTTGTTTGCTGTTTTTAAGTCCCATAAAAGAATTTCGTTAACAAAAAGTTGTATATTTTCTGAAGATGCAATACCACAGTCCTAGTGCCATATGTGAATACGTCGTGCTATTGCTTTCAATGATTCTCTGTCGTAAACTGTGTTGGGATAGAATATATTTTCGTAGAAATTAATTTGCACATGCCACACTTCATGAACGCGGTCCGCGCGACTCTTGTTGAATATCTGTGGTATCAGGCACAGTTTTTAACAAGCCCGTCGGACATGGCGGCCAGTGAGGTGAAGGAGTGTCACGTGGATAATTTTGTCTGTAAATTTGTCTGCAATGGTATGTGTTTAATCGTGCCCTATGTATGTTCCAGCTCACTAAAGCACTGCGAGATCTGCCTATGCGAATCCAAACAGCTAGCAAGAAAGAAAGGAATGCCGTACTTCAAAATGTTATTGCGGTATTGTCAAACCCAGGTACTTATTTGCATTATGGTTTAGTAATATTTTAACCACATAATAATGTATGATCTTTGGCATTCACGTCGACTATGTACAATAAAATCCTCTCGGGCTATCAGCCGCATCAAATGGTTTAAACATGAAAAGACCAACGTTTCGAAGTCCATCTCTGTTCTCGTCCTCAGGGTACAGAAGTGGTTGGGGCAACTAACCATCCAACCAAAAAGCTAAGTAAGGGCGGAGTCCTGCGCAAGCGAAAGACATCGACCCTTCCAAGGTAACACCATACCTGCATACGAAACGCGTTGCAGGAAATGGTAAACAGAGCCTCATAAATGAAAAGGGGAATTTTGCTAACGCTAACAGGGGTTCTGTATTGGCGGGAGCCTCGACTATTCAAACTAGGGTCTGTTGCTGCTGATGGGAAGTTATCCCATCAGGCAATTTGTCCAAAAAATTTTTGGTTGTTTCGTTGGTTGGTTCTCTGTGGTTTGAGCCCAAAGAGGGAGGGGCTGGTTCGGCTGAAGGCCTCTGCGGCTTGGGGGGGGGGAAGCACTTCAGCTGAAGGCCTCCGTGATCAGGGGTGGCAGGCCGTGCCCCTGTTCGATTATACCCTGGCATTCTCCTTACAACTGAGGACCTCAGTCAGGGTAGAACCAAAAAGCTCTCCACCGTATCATATATACCTGCTCCAGCCCCGTGTGACTGGTGGATGACGTCATGAGCCGGTAAGCTGAGCATAACCACTTCAGTACCCTGAGGACGAGGACAGAGATGGACCTCGAAATGTTGGTCTTTTCATGTTTTAACCACTTGATGTGGCTGATAGCCCGAGAGGATTTTATTGCACATAATAATGATCTTTAAGGGAATTATTATCGTTTCGTAATCACGTGTTGAATCGTAACATTTCTAGGCACATTGACTAAATATGTAGAGGTATTACAGGTTTGTGAATTCGATGTGTATGTAGGTTCCAGATCTGTTTTATGTTTTACACGCAGTTGACTTGGAGTGAGTTTTCATACTGTTTACTCACTTTCTTTAGTACTTAATTTCACGGTCATCCCCGTCATTGAAGTACTGTTGCTGATGCCGGTATTGTTTCCCCTGTGTCAGTAATTAAAGTAATTCGCAGACATAATGTTGTAGTTTAGTTGGAGCTGCTTCAGATTTGTGTTCAGGTGATGTGGGATATAATGTATTTACTTTTCATAGATCCTTCATAACACAAGCTAAGAATAAGAATGTAGAATAAGTCGTAATATCAATACCAAAAAGAAAAGTAAAACTGCCTTGCTACACACCATTTAGGCGCTTGGGGGGGGGAAACGTACCATTATTCCAAAGT